>NC_080671.1:430736921-431044955 GCF_030247195.1 Topomyia yanbarensis | reverse complement strand
TGTAGGACTATCCTGAACATGTCCGGAAACGCCAGGATTGCAGTCTTAAGTGCCATGTCGGGGATACCATCCGGTCCGGGAGCTTTCTTCGCTTTCAACCATTTTGCCACAATAAGGGGCTCGTCGTTGGAAACTCGATTGTCGCCAGCATTTCCACCATCTGCATCAACGTACGATGTAGGCGGCCATGCTTCTGGAAAAGACCCTCCACAATAATTTTCAGTTTGTTGGCACACAATTTGACTGGCGTCAATGGACCCTTAATCCTGGCCATACGAAACGGTAAGCATTGCCCCAGGGGTTGGTGTCTACTTCTCTGCACAGCTCCTTGTAGCAGATGGATTTGCTTAGCACTATCTCGTGTTTAAAAGCGGCCCTGGCCACCCGGAATGTTACCTTACACACTTCTCTGACTGCCTCAGATCTTGCTCTCTGAACACGTCTTCTAGTTTTTAGGCAGGCAGCCCGGAGGATGCTGAGCCTGTCGCTCTACCAGTACGCCGGACGCCGGTAGTTCCTTGGCTCCATTTTCCTCGCCATTGTTATATCACATGCCCTCGCTACTGTTTCCGACAGCTCATCGGCACTGTGTGTGTGCGCATGTTTTTTTACTTGGTGGTAAAGCTTTTACGCCGACCCAGCATACGTTCACCGATTTCGTCCATCTTGTGCCAGAGTAAGGGACTCTGAACAGAAAAGATAACTCTGAACCCTACTCCTCTAAACTCCACGTAAGAGTCCGACATTTGCCTGATCCCCCGGATTCCATTTGAAATGACTACTTCGGGGGGAGTCGTGCTAATGCACTTCACTCGTGCTGGATTTCGCTGGTCTCATAACCGCCATATCAGTATTGCACGCCATGGTATTCTATGTACCCTCCTCTCTACGTTGACCAGTTGGATGCCGTGGTCGAACCAGTGATTCCAGCTGGAGGGTGGCTTCGGGTTCACTGGTGCCCCGACGGCCCTATACTGGTGGTTTGTCACGTTCGGTGCTACTCGGCGTAGTGGAGCTAGCCTACCTCGGCGGAGAGTTCCCCGACAAAAGAATGTCTCCCAAAACCGTTAACGGACACGTTGTTGTTCCTTCGATGCAGTCCGGCAGAATGCGAGGTCAGTCCAGCGATTCCGGCTGGAGGATTGCGTCCGGTTCACTGGTGCCCAGACGATTCAAGCCGGCGATTCACTACGGACTACTCCGAATAGTCCCCGACGGTGGATCTTTCCTACTCCGACGAAGAGTTCCTCGGCAGTGGAAGATTTTCCGAAACCGATGCTACCCGGGCAGATGCCGAGGTCGGTCCTGCGATCCTGGGTGTAGGGTGACTTCCAGTTCACAGGCGTCCCGACGACCATTTGCCGGTGCTGCTTCCCGATCTACTCGAACTAGATCCCGGCGGTGGGCTTAGTCTACTCCGACGGAGAAATTTCCGGACGTTGAAATTTCTCTCGAAACCGTTATCTCGATGCTGGTCGGTTTGGCGCCGAGGTCAGTCCTGCGATTCCGGGGGGAGGATGACTTCTGGTTCTCAGGTGCCCCGACGACTAGCCTACTCTCGGGCTCGTTTACGGACTCCTCTAGTGCCTCGATTCCTAAAACACTCGCTATCTTCTTCGAGTTTATGGTTTAAGGGAATGGTTCCAGCTATCACATAGGCTGCCTCTGTCGAGATAGTTCGGTACGCGCTAGACACCCGCATAGTCATTAGCCTGAACGTGCTGTTCAGCCGATATGTGTTCCTCTTCATTTGTAGTCCCGTTACCCTTGCAGGTCCTGCGTATCTGAGCACCGATGTGGAGACACTCGCCAGCAGTCACTTTTTACTGCTACTGATCGCCGAATTATTGGGCATGATCCGAGATAGTGCCGAGATCTCTTTTACAACCCTCTCGCATGCGTGGTCGATGTGGCTATTGAAGCTTAACCGGTCGTCTATCATCACTCCCAGTTGTCTAGCTTCCCGCTTTGAGTCGATGATACAATCTCCGACCGAAATTCTTGCCTGCTGCACTGCTTTTCGGTTGCTTATCAAAGTCATCTCGGTTTTGTAGTGAACTTCTTCTCGCGCTCCGGAAACCGAACTGCATATTGGATAGTCCATTCTCTCCCTCTGTGTAAGTTGTAAGCCTGTTAAGGATTACCCTTTCAAGCACATTGCCGACTGTATCCAACAAGCATATCGGCATGTATGCTGAAGGATCTCCTGGCTTCGGCAATTGCACTAGCTTTTGTCACTTCCAGATGTCGGGGAAGTCACCATCGTCGATGCACTTTTGCAACGCGGTCCTAAACATATCCGGGTTCGATAGCATTGCTGTTTTTAGAGCCACCACCATCAGCTCCTCGTTGGTTACACGAACTTCCTCTTCGTAATCTTACTACGTATCGTATGGCGTGGGCGGCCAGGCCGTCTATTCATGCTGTGGAAATAGCGCTTCTACGATGACTTTCATTCTCTTCGGGCACCTATCTGGTGGTACTGGCGGTCCTCTTATCTTCGCCAATGCAACTCTATAGGCGTCGCCTCACGGATTTGAGTTGACGTTGCGGTAAAGCTCTTCTAGGCAGGCAGGCTTTCTTATGAGCTTGATTTCCTTGTAAAGTGGCTCTCGCCGCCTTATACGCTGGTCTTAGGGAATATCTTTCCGCAACGTTTCGGGTTCTCTGCATCTTCCTCCAGGCTCGATGGCAGGATGCACGTAGGTCGGCAATCGCCGAATTCCACCAGAAAGCTGGGCGGTGACTGCACCTTGGTTTACCTTCTCTTGGCACGGTAGCATTGCATGCTCTTGCTAATGCCGCTATCACTTCGTCTGCACTGAAGTCAATGTGATTGCACTCACGCATCAACGCCTCGACGAAGACTCCCTTGTCGAACTTCGTTGTTTGCCACCTCCGCTCGTTTGCTTGGATCACACACGCTCCCGACTGCCTGTTGCTTCCGATATTGTACCGGATCGATAACTGAATGTCGTCCTTCGCGGCGGTAGGTGCTGGTTGTACCATCGTTTACAACTTCTACGTTCAGATTTGCAAAGGCCTCGAGTAGACTACTACCCCTTGACTTGGTAAAGCGGCGGCCCCATTCTACTGCCCAAGCGTTGAAATCGCTGGCTATAACGACAGGTCTCCGATCGATGAGCTCTTCTGTCAGCTTTTCGAGCATTTCTGTGAATCGATCGGTAGTCCACCGCGGAGGTGCGTAGCAGCTGCAGAAGAAGACTCTATTGAATTTGGCGATTACGAAGCCTTCATCCGCATGACAAACCACTTTCAGAAATGCATATCTTCCCGTCATTCAAATCGCCGCTGATTTAGCGTTATCAGCTATCCAGTTTCCATCGCTGGCCGGGATACGGTAAGGCTCCGAAATGATAGCTATATCGCATTTAGACTCCACTACAGATTGTCGCAGCAAGAGTTTTGCTGTGTCGCAGTGGTTAAGGTTTATTTGCGTTACCTCTACTGTGACTTCGTTGCAGTCGCCTGTTTGAAGGCCGAACATCGTAGGCCTCCTGTAACGTGGTTGTTACCTTTCTCGGTTGCGCAGATCAGACATCTAGGAGCCTGCCGGCAGTCTTTTACCATTTGGCCTTCTTCTTAATTTGCTCCTGTCAGGTCCACTACAGTTTCGCGCCAGGTGGCCGAACTCTTGACATTTGAAGCACACTTCCGGTCGCTGAAAGACACTCAATTGACACACCGACCAGCCAACTTTGATCTACCCAATTTTAAGTGCCTTGTTCGCTGCTTCGACTGGAAGCTTAATTGACGCCGCTTGCGTGCCGAGAGGTCCCGTCCTCATTCGGATCATCATCTGCACTTCTCCAAGCACTGGTTCTCCAGAGCTGCTCTTAGCTCTTCTTCTGAGCATATCTCATCCAGGTCCTTACATTGGATGGTTGCCACAAGGCTGTCACTTTCATCGCTTCACCCATAGCTTTCTCGGTGAGCTCTTTGTAAGTAGAGCTGTTTGACTTTGGATCCTTTTTCAGTTTCAGAATAATCTCTCCGGTGCGGGTGCCCCTGATTTTCTAGACGTCTGAGCCCAGCGCCTTGAGTACCGGGTGTGTTCTCATTGCGCGCAGTATCTCCTCGTATGAGTCATCGTTAGCTTTGACTATGAGTGCTTCACCTTTGTTTCGTCCCTTGAGAAGCTTTCGCTTTTCGGACCTATCCTTATTGTTCGCATTTGTATTGTTCTCCGTTTAGTGCTGCCGACGACATCCCATTTGGTTTTTTATCCACGTTGGTGGCTGCTTTGTTAGCCAAGCGTACCACTACGCCGGGAGCCTCCTTGCGTTTCTTGGAACCTCCTGGTCTTGCATCACCTGGAGAAGCTCTTGGCCTATTCGGTGTAGAGAGGGACGTCCCCTGAGGTTTGTCTTTCGCCTCGTATGATTCCCTCACTTTCGGTGATGCCACTGTTTGCCTTATTTCCAAGGACTTCTTGGCCATCAACAGCTTCTTTCCGGTTACCTCAGCTTTCTGCTTCAAGGTTCTCCATTCCTTGACGGCCAATCCGAGGTAACCTTGTATCCTCAGGACCAGTGTCTCGATGTCTTTGTGCACATTACTCCTTTTGTCAACAAAGTTGTGCAGTTCGTCCACCAGTTTTTTAGCTACTGCTATACTCCCTCGCTGCTTCTGTTGAATGTATGACTGCGGCAGCTGGTGCTGTTGAGGCTGTTCCTGGTGTTGAAGCTGCGGCTGTTATTTCTCCTGGTCGTGCTGTTGTTGCACTGGATGGCTTTGCCGAGGTGGTGACCCCGTTACCGAAGGGATTCGCCGCGTCTACTTCATATGTGTAAGTTTCTTGCTCCATTTTGTTGGGTCCGATCTCCGGGCCGCTATCTCCACTCGTTGCACATAGTCGCTTCTCGTGATCCCATGATTATCTATACATACTAATATCTTAGCAGCAGGGAGGTCATGCAAGGGAAGACTCTATCCTTCATGAGGAGTAGTGTTCAGAGCCGGATCGGCGTAAAATCGGGAATGCTCCTGTTAGTTCAGTCAATTTGAACGAGCTGCAACGGACACCGGGACTCACCTGCCGGTGGGAAGAAGGACCAATGTTCTTTGGAATTCGGAGGATTCACAAATTCACTGCAGAATCACGTTTTACAAATCGTTTTATTTAAATTACGTGTTGTACAGTGCTAGTTGTAATTGCTAATGCAATTTTTTTTTCCGCTGCTGTTGCGCAACGCCTACTCTTTTTTTCTTGCCGCTTTTTCAATCGCAAGATTTGAATTTGCTTCATCAACATTCTCCGGGGCCAGAACAGAACTGGTTTGTAGTAGAATTATCTTGCTAATTGGCCTAGTGTAAATTGACTTAGATGTGCGTACAACCACTGTCCTAATTTTACCATCTGGACCATAGTAAACCTTTTCAATCAATCCTTTTGGCCAACATCCTCGATGCAAATTTTCGTCAACGATCATGACTAGATCTCCGGACTTATATTCATAATAATTTCGATTATCCTGCCACTTTTGTCGTCTCATTAGCTCTGGTCGATATGCAGATACCCATTTTCTTCAGAAGCGGTCAGCATATATCTGTGAATGTTTGTATGCTGCTCTACAATCCAGATCACGTTCATCAAATTGGTGATCATATTGCATGTAATTGCTTCGTCCAAGCAGAAGCATGTTCGGAGTTAGTGGCTCAGGATCATGAGGATCATCTAACGTATGGATCAACGGTCGGTTGTTTATAACGTTCATCACCTCGCATAATGTTGTTCGAAGAACCAAATCTGTTGGCCGTCTGTCCTTCAACATAACGCCCAAAGCTGTCTTCACAGTACGAACAAGACGTTCCCAGCATCCGCCAAAATGGGGAGAACCAGGAGGGATAAAGAGCCATTCCATTCCTCTTATGCTCAATGTGTCCTCGATTTGTGGTTGGTCGAACTGCTTTATTAGCCTTTTAAGCTCGTTATTTGCCCCAGTGAAATTTGTGCCGTTGTCTGTAAGTATTTTTTGTGGAATTCCTCTTACAGTCATAAAGCATCTTATGGCCACAATACAACTACTGGTGTCTAAGGAGGGTACCACCTCAATATGAATTGCTCGACTGGTCATACAGGTGAATAACGCAATCCAACGTTTTTCCAGGCGCCGCTCAACTTTTACTACCAAAGGGCCAAAATAATCAATACCTGTATAATGGAATGGAAATACTCCAGCAGTGGTGCGTTCAGGTGGTAAATTCCCCATTTGAGTCATGTTTGGTTTTGATCGCATTTCACGACACTTTACGCACAACCTTGCCGTTTTCTTCACCTGTGAACTCAGCTTAAGAATTCGATAACGCTACCGTAGATTGTTTATTACCGTTTCTAGTCCTTGATGACAATTTGAAATGTGGTACAAACGAATGAGTAACGTTGTGAAGTCGTTCTGAATCCTTCCTCGCATTCGAATGATTCCGTTGTGCAGAAAAGGAGAATAGGTGTACAGTCTGCTTGTTTTTTTTCACAAGCCCCTTCAATTTTAAATCTTTAATTTCTTCGTTGAATTCGTCCTGTTGTACCTTCCTATACCAAGCATCCTTGGCTTTGGTCATCGATCTTGAACTGCTTAGGTTTATCATTTTTCGACATTGATAAAATCTTTCTCATTTTCAGGTAGTACACTGTAGTATGTATCAGCCGATTGTAGTCGGAAAATCTCTTGGTGTCCGATAGATCAAGTGTTTTTACTTTCGATGTTTGAAAACACATTAAGGACAGCTTTCCGTTTCTGCGTGAAAATTTATAGATTCGTCTGCAGTCATTACGACGTCATCAGTGACGGGCCACAAACATCGTGGTTGATGAAGAAAATCAGGACTGCTCAACCATAATTGAATTGTGGGAAATTTCGATGATTTAGTACCCAAATCTGCAACATTCAGGTTTAAAGGGATCCAATGCCACATACTCGTATTATGGCCGTTCTCCTTAATTTTTGTGACGCGTGATCCAACGTAAGCAGTGAGTTTTTCCGTTATGCTCAACCAACCAAGGCAGATTTTAGAATCGGTCCAAAAACGTGTGGATATTATTTCAACTTTAAGTTCATCTTGTATCGATCTCATCAGCTGACTAGCCAGCACACAGCCTTGCAATTCAAGACGTGGGACAGTTTGCGATTTCAGAGGGGCTACTCTAGATTTAGCCAATACAAAAGCAATATACGTTTTCCCACCGCATCGAAGTACCAAGTATACAACACTGGCAAAGGCTTTGTCACTGGCATCACAAAATGCATGAAGTTCGACGCTACTGAAAGATGACAGGCCAGGAAAATAGTACCTTGGAACACGTACCTTCTGTAACTTAACAGTTTCTGCTAGCCACTTTGGTACTAACCCGTCAGGTAGTTGGTCGTCCCAACCCACTTGCATACGCCACAGCTCTTGGAATATGATTTTCAGATGGTGATAGGACTAAGCACATTTAAAGGATCGAAAATACTCATCATGAATTTCAACAGTTCACGTTTAGTAGGAATCATCTCTCCAGATCTGAGCGATTCCTTCAGCTGAGGAAAATCCAATGTGAAAACGAACTCATCGGTTTGTAAATTCCATTTTAACCCAAGTATCCGCGCCTCATTCTGGTTCTCATTCACGTTCGCGCGCAAAGAATAGAAGCAATTAGTGAAGGAACGAAATCAGGACCTTTTAACAACAAATCATTCAAAGAAAATCCGTGGGATTTAGCCTTGGCATCCATTACCAATCTAAACTTGTTAGCGCTGACAACGCTGAAGTGCGGTAAATACCATGTATTTGATGTTTCCTCTAACTCTTCTGGCGCTAATTTCCGAGCATATCCTTTGTCAAGATATTCTTGAATCTTCTGGCAGTACTTCTCAGCAAAATCAGGATCTGCGTCCATTTTCTTCTCCATAGTTTGCAATCGACGGAGTGCTTGTGGTTTGTTGTCAGGGAATGAAAAATGATTGTATTTGTACAGTTGCCCTACTTCGAAACGATCGCCACACCGCTTCAGCGTTCTATTCGTTATGTCCAAAGCTCGTTCATCCTCCTCTGACATCTTTGGATCGTGCTGAGTTATTCCAAAACCTTCAACTTTGAACATCTTCTTGACCAACGTTGTAAGTTCTACATCATTTGCCTCGGAACACATCAGGATATGAAAACGATCTGTTACTTCGATATCCGGTTGGATTTCACCGTGGATGGTCCCAACCAAGGTGGCAACGTGTTAGCTGTAGTCCATTAACCGAGTATTGAATAGTGTTCAGAGGTACAATAAGGCCAGCATTATTGGAACCAATCAGTATCCTAGGTACTGCACCTTGTACAGCTTCCAGTTTGTCGTCGTCCAACAGTGTCTTTAATTGTACGTACGTTGTTAAGTTGATACCTTTTCGATAGCGGGTTCGGGCCGGATATTTGGAGCGACAGCCTCATCGAGTCTTCATCTTTGTGTGTTATTCCATTTGTCCAACGTTAAGTAACAGGTTGTACAGGTCCAGATATACCCATCGTGGCAGCGAGGGAAGCATCCACCATGGAAACAGATAACCCCTCATCAAACAAGGCGAACACCACGTGGACTTTGTTCTCGCTTTTGATTTTAACCTTGCCTATGCGAAGCAACGTGTTTGAACTTCTTGCATTTATATGGCATAGGTTTTCAGCAGATTGCGACTTGAAGTTGGTCTGTCTAGGCAGCTGCTTTGGGACATCATCTGAATGCACCAGTTCGTGGTGGTTCTTGTCACAAATCGAACAAGTTTTATTTGATTGACATTTCTGGCGGTTGTGATCCGGTTTGAGACAAACGTAGCATACCTTACAGCTTCTCGCTACAGACCTGCGCTGTTCCACAGATAATTTCCGGAACTTCTCACATTTTGTCAAGCTATGGTGATCATTAGCACTACAGAGTGGACATTTAATCTCTTCTTCGTTGTTGTTTATATTAAGGACAGGTTGTTTCGGTTTCAGATTTGGCGATTGTTTCCGATATGAAAAAAATGCTTGGAAGTCAATGTTTCCACCATGTCTCATCAAATTCGCCTTATGACGAATCCACATTTGTTTACTGAAACTAGGAAGCTTTTCAGCTAAATGCGCGATAAGTTCAGGATTCAGTAGATACATTTCTGCTCCTACATTTTTTAGAGCTACAGCTGTACCAACTATGGCATTGTAGAAAAATCTAAAAGATTCGATGTTTCCTTCCTTCACATTGTCCAGGTTCCGCAAAAACGTCGAGGCGATTGGCTGCAACCTATTCTGTTCGACCAAAATTTGATTTTAGCATCCTCATAATCAGTTCTACGTTGTCTGTAGACGATAATAGCGCTTCTACAGTTCTTCGTGCCTTTCCTTGCAGGGCGCTGCTCAGTCTCCTCAAGTTATCACGATCGCTTAATTTGAATTTGGTAGTCGAAGTATTGAACTCATTCTCAAATATCGGCCACTCCATAATGTTCCCAGAAAATGTGGGCAGTTCGCTGACATGTCGATTTTGTAGAGCTTTGAAGGCATGAAACAATACCTCGGTTATCTCTGGAGTAACACCAGAAGTAGGTGCAGGATCGCTCGCTGGGTTTAAATTCAATCCATGTTACCGGTTCCAATTCGGCATATTAGGCAAAGTTTCACGTTGTGGATTCGAATTGAAGATATTCGCTGTTATAGGAGGCTGTGATTTCGATTCCTGTTCTGTGTATATAAAGTCGTGGTGTTGGATGGTTGCGTCCGATTTTTCACTCGCTACACTTTTTACCCAATCATGTACTCGACTCGATGAACTGCAAATACTCGACCTATCAGAGTTCGATTTTAGTTCTAAAATGAGCATTTCACGTTCTCGTTTCTTTTTTAAAAACTCGGCTTTCTTCTGTTCTCGCTTCAGCTTTAAGTCTTTCTCGATTTGCAACGCTTTTAGTTGCAACTCTGCTTCTATCCTATCTTGTTCTAATGATGCTCTAAGTTCTTCTTCTTCTAGCTGGTTACTTAATTCGAAAGCTTTGATTTGGCTACAAGTACTGCCTTTAGAAGACACTAATTTTTGTGATCGGTGATCGACGTTGACAGAACCGACACTTCTGTTTACTCGTTTATCTTTATTACCAGAAGGAGGATCAGTTGGAGGTTCACGGGTATTAAAGTTCAATGGGGGTGTACGCAACATTCTCCCGCTTCTCAGATTAGGTATATCGACGTAGTAGGTATCAAAACGTGTTGGAACTGGCAGTTGGTTTTCGAAGGACCAATGTTAGTTCAGTCAATTTGAACGAGCTGCAACGGACACCGGGACTCACCTGCCGCTGGGGAGAAGGACCAATGTTCTTTGGAATTCGGAGGATTCACAAATTCACTGTAGAATCACGTATTACAAATCGTTTTATTTAAATTACGTGTTGTACAGTGTTTTCTAGTTGCTAATGAAATTTTTTTCCGCTGCTGTTGCGCAACGCCTACTCTTTTGTTCTTGCTGCTTTTTCAATCGCAAGATTTGAATTTGCTTCATCAACGGCTCCAACCGAGCCTAGTACCACCAACTAAATGATGACGAGCTTTGAACGTACACTCAGGTTCTCTTTACGCGGTTTATTTGTGCGGGTCTTTTTACGAGGTTTTTTACCCCGATTTTCCAATCAACGCGATTTTTGCAAAAAGTCCTTTTGAATGCAAAAGACTTCGAAGATTTTCGGAAAGATGGAAGAGACGGGTCTGGAAGACTCATTATGGCCCGCACCTCAACAATATGGGTATTTGCAGAATGGACTTGACGAGTAGGTGCCAGAAATTTTTGTTTGACGTCATTTTGAAATCAAAGATGGCGACTTCCAGTTTAGCGAAATTCACTATAACCGAAGACTACATATTAAGAAGACTGATATCTCTTTCGTTCCCCCATACAAACGAGAAACGACAGAGGTTACAACGCCTCTATTGGAGGAAGGTAAGAAGCTTATTGTAAAAGTGTATATGTGTACGTGCATCACTATGGTAAGTACTACCTGTACCCGCATGTGGCGTTGCTGTTACTGTCTCCTGATTCTGGCCAGAGTTGTCAGTCTTTTTGATATGCAGTATTCGCTATAACCCAATCAATATGGATATTTTCGGAATGGTCTTCAAGAGTACCCAGCTAAACTCATTCCGGAAGCGGTTCGGATTTCTGAATAGAGTCATTATGGATTCCAAATCAAATGCAACAACCGATTCCGACTCAATCGGTTTCAGAATCGGTTGTTGCATTTGATTTGGAATCCATGCTGACTCCATTCAGCATTCCAAATCAAATTCCGAATGGTTTGACCGGGTAGGTGTGCAAATCGTACTGAATATGTAATAGACATTTCCTCCATTATATTAAACGTAACCAGCCATGGAATCGTAGTTTGGACAAATGAGAAAGGCACGATTGCACCGCTAGGTGGATAAAAACAGGTTTTTCTAATGGATATCGGAGCTTGAACATTTTGATGGTCGAATAGTCTACAGCAGTGGGGGACCTTATGTTGGACCCCCCGGGCCCGGATTTTCTCCCTACGGCCCTGCTCACAGCACTAGAAAATCGGCTACAATGATGATGACGAAATAACTGGAAGTACTCCGGAGCAAACAGGGAGAAAATCGTTCTTGTACCATCTTCTTCTCTTATTTCTTCTTCTGGTAGCAAACCGGACTAAAAAGGAGCAAGTATTTTTTTGCTCCGGTTTGCTCCGGAGTAACTTCCGTGTACTGAAACAAAGCTAATGTTTGTGGTAACCGGAAGCCGCCATCTTGGATTTTAAAATCGCCTCAATCAGTAATTTCCGTCATCGATAAATTTTGCAATCTGTAATTCTCTAATAGTGGTCCGAAGATCCTAAGTTTTACTAAACATATAGCACTATTGTACTAGCCACCTACTTTTGGATGAGAGCTGACAGTTTATTATCATTCCGCAGTGACCGTTGCCATCCAGGTGTTGCCACAAGCAAAAGTTATTGAAGACAATAGATACACACTTTCAATTTACAAGATTCTTTCCTATTTATAGATGCTATTTTTTCAAAATAATTTGTTAAAAGTTTTAGATTTAGGTGTCCCACACCACCAGTTTTAGTGTTTTGAATTCTTCTCGTCAATTACTAACACCAAGTTAATGCTAGTTAGATAAGTCCAAACCAGCAACTAGTTTATATTAGGTATTGTGCCCTTATGCACAAAAAAATTGATTTTGTCCAAAACATTTTCTCTTTGGGAATTTTGCCCAGATTTGAATGTTATTTACCACTGATACTGCATCTTTTTGTTTTTTTTTGTCTGCAGATATTTTCCCGATGCGGAACTATCCCGGCGGGCACCTAACTCTGCTGAAAAGCTGGCCAGCATTAATGTATATTTCCCGGAGTATGGTTATGGCAGTCGGACCCGCACTATCATCCTGGTCGATCACGAAAACCGTATGGAATTCATTGAGGAAACAATGACTTCTACCAACCCGGACGGAGAGTGGGAGCGGACTCACATAGAACGACAGTTTTAATAGATACGATGGACTTTCGGACCGTTTTCCTACTAAACTTTTGAATCCGGTTAGAATTTAAGTAATTTTCGTTTATTTACATTCTGTATCGTATCTTTAGTGATCGTGACCCAACTCAATGCAAAGCGTAGAGAAATTATTTAATCAATGTAGACTGCCCCTCAATGACTGAACATAATTACGGAAATAAAAATCTTGATCTGGATGGTTTTCTCACTTTCGTTTGTTATCGGACTTTTTCATCGCTCGATTTTTTGCACCAGCAGCGGCACCTTTTCGGGCTCCCTTAACAATACTCTTGAACTGACCAGCGTTTTTGGCTCGTTTTCTGTGAAGAACGGATCAAATGGTAAGATTTTGTGGAAAGTTAGTTAAACAAATCACTCACCTTCGATTTAAAGAGTTCCTGCTCAGCGGAACATAGGCAAACGGTTCATGTTTGCCCTTCTTCAGCATATCACCTTGCGCTTTCTTGGACTTGTAGTCCGTACCGGTCGAGGCGTACGTCTTGGTACTCTTGCTCGACTTGGCCGCCGACCGGCTGGTGTAGCCGGATTTCACCGATGCCGCCACCGGTCGATGAATACCCTTACCACCGGCCACGTAACGACTGCTACCGGTACTCATACCGGACCGAACGCTCATCGCTTCCATTGCCTTGCGCTTTCGAGACGATGGCCCCGCTTCGGCTTCATCCGTGGCAACTTCCTCGCCACTATCGCTATCCTCCTGTTCGTACACACGCTTTTTAGCCTTCTCCTTGTAGCCGACGTTTTCATCGGGATCCTCGTCCGAATCGGAATAGTCCTCGATGTCTTCGATAACCAACCGACCGTCCGAAGCGGTGGCGAATCCCCGATTAGGGTCCTTCTTTTTCCTGATCTGGGAACTGCTTGGTTCCGATTGTTTGGATGGTTCGGATGCTGAAATGGAATAAGTGTTAGAAACAGGATCCGTGTGGGGTTTTGTTACGATGACTTACTGGTAACTTTGCTAATGGCATCCAGATCCGCCAAATCGACGATATTCTCGGGAGATTCCTTGATGTAAGTGTTCATCTTTTTCCTGGCTTTTCTTTCGTCTTCTACGCCCGAATCGGAATCGGACTCTGAATCAGCCAATATATCGTCAATACTAGAGGTAAAGAAGGAATTAATTGTTGGAAAACCAAACCTAAAAACGATCAACTCACGTCAGACTCTTTTTCTCCAGATGTCCAGCCAAATCATCCTCCTCGTCGCTATCGTCATCATTTTGAACGCCTCGTTTTCGCTGCTTTTTCTGATCCTCAAGCTTGTTCCGTCTGGCACGAGCCAGCTCCTTGCGGATTTTCTTCAGTCGCTTGTGCGTTACCTCGTCGTTGCCGGGAACGAGCTTAACGATTTCTTCCGCGCCAAATCGTTTGGCGAGCCGCTTCAACGTATAGCCAATCAGCAGCCTACAGTGACGTTTCGTATCCGGTACCATTGAGGAGAGTGCCTTCATCTAAAACAAGTTAAGTAATAGTTGGATTTATTCATAGAATTGTTAGCTAAGTTCTGCGAGACTCACAATCATCTGCAAATAGTTGGTGACCATCGGTACCGGCAGTATTTTGATGTACAGTAACAGAAAGTTGAGTGCGGCGTCCACCTCAGACCGGTTGTGGCCCATCAGTATGGTTAGAACTTGTTCCAGCATGAACTTTAAAGAATCTACCGTTAGCGAGCCGGTGAACGTCTGCAGAATATTCTTCAGAACCCATATAGTGTTGGTGATTAGTGTACTGTCACCGACGAGACCGGCTATCACTAGGTTTTCAAATTCGTTCAGTTTGCCTTCGTTCTAAAATAAAAAAGAAAATAGAGTGGAAATTCAACGGACACGGTCCAACAATCAACACCTACATTGTACATGGAACCGATCATTTCGATCAAATCGTTCGACAAATTTTCTTGCTTGACGGCTTCCACGCCGTACGAGGCTATCGCTTCCGGTACGGTTCGAGTGATGATTTTGTTGGTGATCTTTATATCCGGGTTCTTCTCGATGAGCAACTTAAGGCATCTGTGAATAATGAAAATTTTAAAACACTGTGGAAACACAATTTCTATTTAAACTACTCACGCCAACCGAGGTGCCTGAATCCCTTCAAAGGTCGAATGAAGCGTTCCCAGTAACAGCTTCTCCACGTTACCCCGCTTCGCTTCGACAAATTCCCGACAGCCTGCATTCTCCGAGGCAAGTATCTCCCGCAGCAGCTTGAAGGCCTTCTTCATCTGTCGCCGAACGTTGGCGTTAGTTTTCGCTACCGTCTCCTGCGTCTTGTCACGCTTCAGAATAACCACGATGTAGCGCTGATAGATGTCATCCAACTTATCGGCCGATTGGTGCAGCGAAAGCTGTTCCACCACATCGAACAGCATGTCGTAGATGAACGTTCCGGGAGCCTTGGTGGTTAGCTGCTCCAGTGCCGCCGAGTGCATTTCATCGAGCACCGGTTTGGGGGTTATGGCGAGATAAACCCGGATCACTTCGAAAGCAACCTGACGGACTTCGTTTTCATAGCTTCCTTTCGGTTTCGTAGTGTAGATGTTGAATAAACGGGGCAGAAAATTCTTTGCATATTTGCCAACTTCCGCTTTGTCCGAATCCGATTCAAGATTCGTGATTAGTTCCTTCAACCCATCCAAGATTGAGGAACGAAGAGTTGGATTTTCGTTCAGCACGGTACCGAGAGTTTTGGCGATGTGACGAAAATTGTGAACATCTTTCGGGCGACGACAGAAACCGGGAAACAAACCCCACAGCTGACAGCAGAGTAGTTCGAAGATGTGCGCCTGTTGCTTGTTGTCGGATTCTTTAAATTTATTCCAAAGGACATAGCACTGGTAGGCTAACTTTAGAATGACGCTGTTGAAAATTTCCAACCGAGATTGGTTCAGACCTTCACGGATCAGTGGCAGCATCCACGTTTTATCCAAATCAATTTTACCAGACGCGTCTGCTAGAGGAATGCATTCCAGAATCAAACCTGTGTCCATCGAACCAATTGCTTGCAGCACTGCATGCTCAATCTGAATCCGGCTAGATGACTGAGGATCGTAGCGATTACCCAAGGACTTCAGGGCAGGAGCCAGTGTTGATCCAAAGTGACATCCCGCAATATCGAAGGCAATTGCCAAGATAATCAATACCTGATTAGAAGCGTGTCCAAAAGGTGCCGAACTGAGAACATCCGTTATGGATTTCAACACTCGTTCTATCGAGACTCGATGTATATCGACTTCCTCATCTTCACAACAAGGCTGTACACATTCGTACAAAATATCCTTCAAAGCATTGGAGGCACACGAAACCACCTCCATTTTGTTAGATCCCCAAAAATCATGCGTACAAATATCCACAAACCTTGGAAGCGCACTGCTGCACATGGTCAGATTATATTTGGCCAAGAAAAGATGACCTTCCTTGATGACGGTCAACCAAGCAATCGTTTGCTTAGAATCCGACTTATCCGGTCTGTAATCGTACAAAGCAGCTATCAGCTTCCCCGCCAGTACCGGAACCAAATTCTCCGTTTTCGACGAGAACAGTGAATGGAACGTTTGGAAGCAGTTAGTCCTGATCAGCACATTCGTGGCAGTCATAATCGAAAGCAAACTCTCCGCAATCAACTTAATATCGTCCTTTGAAAATCCGGGTAGCGCATTATGAAGCAAACCCAGCGTGTGAAGGACAAGCGTTTGATTGTTTCCAATGTTTTCCGGTTTAAACTGTCCCACACAGAACTTAGCCACCCGACCTCCAATCGGATGACACTTGACCAGTGGTTTCGCTGCCACTCCGTCATCCATTTTCTCATCTGATCCTTCCTCGATATCCTTGGACTCAATCTTAGGCGGAAGCATAAAACAGCTACCGTGTATTATTGCCACAACTGCGTGCTGAGCTGCTTTCCTCACCTTTGGCTTAGTGTGAATAACAAACGCCAAAACCGAATCAAAGAATTTTAACGTCGACGACAGTTTCCACTGAGAGTACTCCTGAGCTCTCAACAGTACCGACAGACACCCGATGATACTACGTACGATGTTCTGATTATCCGAATCCGCATATCGTTCTAAAAGATTCAAAAGAGTCTGTCCGGTTTCGGAAAACTTCTTCCTTAAAACACCCTCCGGAACTGACTTTATTCCCATCGATAGCAGTGAAACGGCGGCAACGGTATCCGCTTCCTCTTTAGTCGCATCAATTGTTTCCATCAAACCAAGAAAGTATTCGGTGCTGCTTTGCGATCCACCCTTCTCTTTAATAACCTACCGAAAAATAAATTTCTCAAACATGATTTAACATAAAACTATCCCGCAAACCTACCTCCGTCAGGGCCGCCAAAATCGCCAGCATATCCTTCTGCAGCTGAGAGTTGGCCCGAAAATTATTCAGCAGCTTCTTGAAGCTCATATTGCTGCACGCGCTCCAGTTCGAGGCAAACGTCTGAAAGGTTTTGAACGTTCCGAGCTGCGACTCGGTCATCCCATCTCCATCCGCCAGGGCATCGTTTATGCTGAACGAGCGCATACTGGCGGCCAAATCATTCACCGTTGGACCACCCTCTTTCGTGCTGCTGTACGATTGAACGGCATCGTGTTTCAACACCGCTTCCAGCGTTAACTTGCTGGCCTGGTTAGCCAGTGCAGTGTGTGCTGCCGGTGCCAAGCTAAGGTTTGCCTGAAAAAAGCGACTCTTCGCTTTGGCTCGGTGCTTGTTCGATTCCGGATTCGAGTTGGAAGCTTGACCGCGAGCCCATCGTTTGGTACCTACTTTTTTCTTCAGTTTAGAACGGAATTTTCCCATGTTCACTACGGGTTTGTACTTATTTCTAGCACTTATTTTTGCTGCTAAGAATATTGTGAAAAATTCAGTCGCACGCACACCGCATGGAAAACAAAACAAACGTGCTCACTCGGCTCTGTCAGTCATACCAAAAAAAAAATGTAACGTATGTGACGCCGCTACGACAAAACAGGGTTGTTACAAAAATGCGACAAAGGAGCTGCACTGAAAACTTGCATTACCTAGCAGTAGGTAATTTTAAATCTGTGCATCCCACTTCCTCCAACGAAAAACGAAAGAGAGGGAGTCCAAATTTACCCAAAAATAATGAGATATTCCCCAAAGCCGACTAAACTTCATCCCATTAATATTTGAGTAAAAAAATCATTCCCTCTCCCTCGTTTTCCGGCAGTGAAATAAGGACAGTAAATTAAAATTACCTACTGGTAGGTAATGGATTTTAAGTGTGTGGCGTTAAAATGAGAGAAACAAGCTGTGTTAGCGTTACTTTCCCAGCCCCAGCATGTTCAACAGCGTTCTATCCCACCCTCTAAGAACGGTTGGTTTCAAAATCGTCCAATGAAGGACGTTCGTTGGACCAATTTGGACAACGTCCAAATAACCGTTCAACGAACGTCCATCGTTGGACCCGTGTTGAACGATTTTGAAACAATTTTTTGGACGTCTCAGTGGGCACCCTCTAAGAACGGTTGGTTTCAAAATCGTCCAATTGAGTTCTTTGCGACCGGTCTCACGAACACTAATGAAGTTTCCTAGTTGAAAACAATCCCCTTTACTTTTGCCGTCTTTGTTTATTATTTTCCACCAGCTTGTGATGTAGTATTTGTGTCCTGTGGCGTGTACGTACATGAGCCGTAGAAAAGTCTATGAAGGACGTTCGTTGGACCAATTTGGACACGTTGCAATTCTCGAGTGTTTTTTGTAAACGGCCAATAAGCATACTGTCAAATTTCACTTGAGAGAAAATTCCGGACAAACCGTAACTCGCCAAGAGTGGACGTTGGCATTTTATAAAAGAGAAAAGTTTTCTCTTTCGTTTACTGCTGTCACTAATAATCGGCGATTGATGGTTTGGCCAGAATTTCCTCTCAAAGTGAATTTTGACAGTATGCTTATTGGCCCTTTTCAAAAAACACGCGTGAATTCATCAATTCGTTGTGGTATTTCTTCAGAATTATGAGACATAACAAAACTAGTTTCAAAATTATTCACCCATGCTGGGGTTCTCGTGTTTCTTTGACTTCGGCGTCTCTCATCAATAGCTATATCTTCGATGTCATTAGAAACATCCACGGTGTCCACAAATTCATCTTTCATTTATCATTAGCTGATTCAATCTAAGAGTCTATTGATTCTTGTTCATTTTTTATTTCTCGTTCTGTTAAAAATTCTTTCTAGTGGAACTTGCTTGCGTTCCACGTCAATAAAAATTTGGAAATAGAAATTATTTTCATCGAATTTTACATCTCGTGAAATTATTATTTTCTCTTTTCTTATTCTTTATTATTTTATTATTATTTTCTATTATTCGCCTTCGTCCCATAGTCTATAACCATTTGGTGCGTACCCAACCATAGTAAGAACTTTACTTCGTTTGTCTAATTTCGTCCGATGTTCTTTATTAACTTGTGCATAAGCTAAACAACCAAATACTTTGAGCTTACTTACATTGGGCCTAGTTCCGAACCACATTTCATAAGGTGTTTTCAAAACCTTCAACGCACTTGTTGGACTACGATTTAGTGTATAGCATGAAGCATATAATGCTTCCCCCCACAAACTCATTGGTGCATTAGGGCTCAGATAAGCTGAAATTCCGTTCCGATTCCGTTCCGTTTTACGCAGGTGATTGCTTGTGGAACGTATGTTCAACCCTGTACATATGTCAAATCATAGCAAAAAACCGACCATTTCTTTCTCTCTTATCTATTTTTCTTGCTTGCTGTTTCATTTATGTGATATATTGGTTGAAACGAGAAAAATGTTTATTTTTATTATACGCAAAAATTTAGCATTCTTTAATTCAAAATTTAAATTAAATTTCCTTAATTGAAAATGTTCGAAATAAAAATGGATCAATTGAAACATTCAGTAGTATCGGAAGAGATTGTGAAGTCTTTTTGGTAATTGTCTAGTTTAGAGGTCCATTTTCAATGTGGGTTTTCTCCCAACAGGGTTTAAATAAACCGAATCCGAGAGCGGAAATGTGAAATATTTAATATTTCACCAAAGTTTGATAAACCGAAAACATAAGTTGTGCTTATTGCGCACTTCCCACCAACCTGGACTCCGCACTTTCGAAGTGCGAGTGATCAAACTGCTACTGAAAACTGCGAGCTGTCAATCACATGTATTTCAAGTGATGGAGATGGTACTTTCATAAACAGACCAGGCGAACTAACCAGTCTATGAGAAGAATTCAATAGAAGAATAGTAAGTGCGCAGTGTGGTTAGAATCCAGTTTTTACTGCCACAAGCAATAATAACATTAATAACAATAACAGTGCTTTATCAAGTTAGATTATGCAGCATATCCGAAGCCAAGGATCCGAAGCGGTGCAAAGCCAAGGACGAGAAGTCGGCGGAACCTGTGATCCTCTGGTTTGCCCGGTTTGCTCAAACATATTATTATTAGCACAGAGAACAGACATCCATGATCGAACAAAAATATTACAAAAAAGTTGTGTAAACATTTGAATTAATATACGATAAACACTAGCGCCGCCAAACCAACCTATTCCAACTATCCGTCAAATCCCTTCCGGAACCGGTTCAAAATTCTGAATGGATTCAGTATGGAATCTTGCTCAAAGAAAACAACCGATTCCGACTATATCGGTCGATGCATTTGAGCTGGAATTCAAGCTGGAAGTTCGAATCGGTTCCAGACTAGTTTGACTGGGTAGAAGAATAACCGCTGTCAATTCTGTCGAACTCAGCCACAAAAAACATGACAACAGTAGCGCACCTGGTTTAGATATCCCAACTAAATTCGAAACCGTTAGAGATTTTACACAAGTTGAATGCTGAAGATGGACGTCTGTTCTCTGTGTTATTAGTTTAAAGCTGACTGAGCGGCAGTATAGTCGGACTGTATGTAAAAAAGCTACCGCTCAGTTGGCTTTAAAGTAGCTATAGCCCTTATGTTTGAGTAAACCGGACAAACGAGAAGATCACAGGTTTGCTTGCACTTCC
Organism: Topomyia yanbarensis; assembly: GCF_030247195.1. Classification (NCBI taxonomy): domain Eukaryota; kingdom Metazoa; phylum Arthropoda; class Insecta; order Diptera; family Culicidae; genus Topomyia; species Topomyia yanbarensis. Next base: position 431,024,401 of record NC_080671.1, on the reverse strand, counting down.
GGCGACGGGTTAATCAATACGCTCAATTGTTAGAGCACTACGTCTTTATTATGTGTGTCATTAAGCACAACTTATTTTCAGTTTATCAAACTGGTGAAAAAATTACCTTTCCGCTCTCGGATTCTGTTTATTTGAGATAAAATACAGTTGCTTTTGGGAAACACCAGCATTAAAAATGGATCTCTATCACTAAAGTCTCTAAACTAGACAATTACCATTTGCAATATATTTGCACTTCCAGAATGAAAAATATTTTTAATTCTGACACTAGGGCACAGAGAACAGACATCCATGATCGAACAAAAATATTTAAAAAACGTGTGTAAACATTTGAATTAATATACGATAAACACTAGCGCCGCCACACCAACCTATCCCAACTATCCGTCAAATCCATTCTGGATCCGGTTCGAAATCCGAATGGATTCAGTATGGCATCTTGCTCAAAGAAAACAACCGATTCCGACTATCGGTTGATGCATTTGAGCTGGAATTCATGCTGGAAGTCCGAACCGGTTCCGGACTAGTTCGACTGGGTAGAAGAATAACCGCTGTCAATTCTGTCGAACTCAGCCACAAAAAAACATGACGACAGTAGCGCACCTGGTTTGGATATCCCAACTACCTTCGAAACCGTTAGAGATTTTACACAAGTTGAATGCTGGACGTCTGTTCTCTGTGACTAGGGGTAGATCACTCTAGGAATGTATAACAAATTTGCATCAACTTAGAAAAAATGCATTTAATTTCCATTTTTCATCAACTTTGCACTCCCTCGCAGAAAAGATTACTTAACAATAGTCCTACGCTGATCCGCTTTGTTCGATGTTTTGTTGAATGTAGGGCTGTTTTGTAGGGTTTTGATGTCTTACACGCAACGCAAAATACATTGCACGCAACGCAAAATGCATTACGAATTTCAATTTTGATGGAAAGAAATGCATTTAATTTCGCTGCCTTTTAAAAATGCATCACAAGCTAGGGGCAGATCATTTGTGATGCATTTTTAAAAATCAGCGAAATTAAATGCATTTATTTCCATCAAAATAGAAATTCATAATGTATTTTGCGTTGCGTGTAATGTCTTTCGAGTTGTGTGTAAGACGTCAAAACCCTACGAAAAAACTAGCTCTACATTCCACAAAACGTCGAACAAAGTGGATCAGCGTAGGACGTTCTTTGAACAAACTTTTCTGCGAGGGAGTGCAAAGTTGATGCAAAAATGGAAATTAAATGCATTTTTTTCTAATTTGATGCAAATTTTTTATACATTCCTAGAGTGATCTGCCCCTAGATCACAAGTGATCTGCCCATAGTTCTGACACGTATTTACAAAAAGGGTAGATATTTATGAAGGTAGGCAAGCATTGAAAATGACATGAAACGATTTCACCAGCCCTGAATAAATAAATTCATGAGATTTCTATGAAGATTTCTCCTCCTTCCGTGATATTGTTGCATCGGCTACTCAGGTCCAGGCGGCGCTGTATGCGCTAAGCGGCGCGAACGGGCGTATTTTTTTCGCGGCTTGCTTCACATACTTCAATGCAAAGTTGTGACGATATATTTCTGTGCAAAATTACACTTTTCTCGCGATATTTCAACCTACTAACACGTAACACAACAGGAAAAATACGATTGACCTAATTTTCCTGTTGAATATACTATATATCACTGAAAAACTTTGGAAAATATTGGACGTTAATGACAACACTTCCGGGCGATTCACAAGTCCATTTAAACTATGTGAGACAAAAATAGAGGTTATTGGAGACGAACGATAGAATGAACAGAAAAAAAGAAAACATCTATCGGCAAGTCCCGTCCCAGGCTATTGGCGATTTGCGGCAAAACCTAAATTAGTCATGCGACACTTATGATTCAGCTCATGAACTAGCAAAGTGATACAGTTTGCTTTTTTTCACCCGCAAGTGAGTCGTAGCTTACAACAAAAACTTCATTTTCTTCTCGGAAAAAGCTTACCATTGCTAAAATATGAATGAAATGAGTTTTATTTGCAATTATTTTGAAATTACAGCCATTTGAAACTATTTGGCTCATACATTTCTTTGAAATGTAATCGGGGTATTATTGTGGTTATAAAAAATCGTTCCATAAATAAAGTTCCAACTTGAAACCGAGACCCAATCAGTACCAATGTCAAACTCCTTCATATTTTGGACTACGTAGGAGATTCAGTGAAGACTATCAGAGAGAAGGATCGGCTGTGTATGATACAAAGCTGACACTTTCCTATTAGCCGGATATACTCTTTCCTCGCACGTGATCTGGAGAGTTTCATGAATTTACACCATCTCATGAAGGTTTAGCTTAACCAACGTCCAACGTTGGTTCTACAAATGTCCTTCATTGGACGATTTTGAAACCAATTAACTTATTTGACGTCTAGGACACCAACACAGTTGCAATGTGTATAGACAACATTCATATAACGCGATGTTTTCAATTCGCCATCTGATTTAACCTCATTTGGCAATAATTCCACTCGATTTAACCTCAATCTCACACTAACACAACTTCACATGAATTTGTTAATTGTTCTTAGAGGGTAAGGGAGACCAGGGCTAGTTGGCGGTGTTTTCAGTTTTCATTTTTTAACGCTTTGATTTTGCAAGATCCTCCATCTTGCAAAATAGAACACGTTGCATGAAAGGGTAGACTGTTGGTAACATCTCTGAATTTTATTAAAATGTTTGATACGTTGTCTTCTTTTCTAGAGACAAAAATATGTGACGCGGAAAAGCCGACAACTTACCCCAGCCTCGGGGTAAGTTGGCGGTATGTATGGGGTAAGTTGGCGGACTGCCAGAAAATAAGCATTCAAATGGAAATACAATCACACAAGTGACCATATGAAATGTGCCGATTGTCTTTTCAATAAAACTGTATAGTATTCGACACTTTTCATTATACCCCGTCTTTTTGACTTCGACGCGTACTCCATATTCAAAAGCAAATTTTCGTAATTCTTTAGGCTATTGGCTGAAATAATTGTCCCCTGCATTGACGAGAGACACAAGAAAAAGTATCTTACTTTGGAGTGAATTCCAGAAATAAAAATATATGATGACTATTTTTGCATTATAAATAGTACCGCCAACTTGACAAAAAGATATTTAAAATTAACAAAATTTACAAAGTATGCTCAAAAACACAATATCGCCCACAGCTTGTACAAAACATAATGTTTCACAACAAAAACACGTTGGATAATGCGTTTCACATTACTTTAGGTACACAACGAGTAACAGCGCTTTAAGTCTAATAGAAACGGAGAAAAGGGGGCTCCGCCAATTTACCCCAACCGCAAACTAGCCCCGGGCTCCCCTACCGATCTCCACCATCACCAGTACACGCTACGTTACATAGCGGTACTTTCCGAGCCCCTGCTCGACCGGAATGACATTTGGTGCGCTCTTTGTTTACTTGGCTGATCAGCTGTTCACAGGTTTTCTAAAGAACAGCTGATCAGCCAAGTAAACAAAGAGCGCATCAAATGTCATTCCGGCCGAGCTGGGGTTGGGAACGTAACGCTTGTAACACAGCGTATTTTGATTGATAGAAACCCTCTAAGAACGGTTGGTTTCAAAATCGTCCAACGAATCAATCAAAATACGCTGTGTTACAAACGTTACGTTCCGAGCCTCAGCTCGACCGGAATGACATTTGTTGCGCTCTCTTTGTTTACTTGGCTGATCAGCTGTTCTTTAGAAAGCCTGTGAACAGCTGATCAGCCAAGTAAACAAAGTGCGCACCAAATGTCATTCCGGTCGAGCAGGGGCGAGGTGTATACAGGTGTACACATTTTTTCTATGTGTGCATCTGCTGTCACTTTTTTCGGGCAAACAAGAAGAAATGAAAAAGAAAACAGAAGCACGTGGTCCCACACTTCATTCTGATTGGTTAGTGATGTAAACATTTGCTCTTTTGCGATCCCGGACGCCATACTTATTTTTACCACGTGCTTACAAGCTTCGTTTCGATTGGTCGGTTTGTTGATTATGTGCTTCGCGGTCCTGGGCCGCCATGATGAATTTCACTAGCAACAAACCAACACACTCAAACATGACGAATGTGAACTCCTATACTATAATGCATCTCGGAGCAGGGGCTCGGAAAGTACCGCTATGTAACGCACCGTGTACTGGTTCATGACGTTCGTTGGACCAATTTGGACAACGTCCAAATAACCGTTCAACAAACGTCCATCGTTGGGCCCGTGTTGAACGATTTTGAAACAATTTTTTGAACGTCTCAGTGGGAATTTTACGTATCCCATAGTGTAACGCGTATAACGCTGATTAAAGGTTTTTTGTTAGTAAACAAATGCACGTGTATTTTTCTTAATGTTCTTGATTCCTGTTGAATTTTTATTGAAAATATCGTCCACCATCCGTTGAAATGCCGGATAAAATCAATATATACGATGTAGGCGATCGGTACGATCCATCCGAATCCGACGGCGAGTACGATGAACGCGAGCAGAAGTTGCTGAATAAAATTCGCGACCGGAAAGGAGCTGGCAAATTTGGAACCGGTGCTGACAGTGGCGAGGAGGAAGTTCTTGGTTTCGACGACGAGGATGATGACTACGATGACGATGAAGAGCACGATTTCGACGAGATTCGTAAGTTCGAGCACGACAGCGACATCGAGGATAAGGAGGACGACGATGATCTGCCGGATCGAAAGGCGTGGGGTTCGAAGGCAAGGGATTTCTACGGAGCGGATTATGTCGACCAGGATTACGACAGTTTGACTGCTCAGGAGGAGGAAAGGGCTCGCTTGGAAGAGATTGAAGCGAGAGAGATTCAGCAACGATTGGCTAAAGAACTAAACGAGGCGGATTTTTCGTTGGATATTTTTGTTCCGGAGCAAGAGGCAGAGGTTAAACGGAGTAAGAAGAAAAAGAAAGAGGGAGTGGAAATTAAGCTGACGACGGATTTGTCCGATTTGAGCGAACGACAGAAGAGGGAACTATTTCGAAAGGAAGCACCGGAATTTGATGGGTTGGTGGAGGATTTCGAAAAGAATTTGCAGGAATGTCACGAAGTTCTGGAACCAGTGTTGGAATATCTCAAGGAAAAACAGATTGTTGATCATCCGTTTGTGAAGCTACTGAAGGCACGATACGACCTAAGTCTGAGTTACTGTAACAATATTAGCTTCTATTTGCTACTGAAATCAAAAAGGATTAAAATCCAAAATCATCCAGTTGTCAAACGGTTGGTCCAAATGAAGCAGCTTTTGGTGGAACTTTACCAGAAGTACGAGAACTCGATAAAACCGCAGGTTGAGTCTATTTTAAAGCACATTGCCTCCGGTACAGAATTGATGTTTGATGAGCAGTTGGATGAAGAAAAGCCGGAGCAGCCAAGAAAGAAGCTGGCGATGTTGGAAAGAATGGAAAAATCGGATGAATCGTCGGAAGACGACGATGTTAATTCAGTTCTATCGGAGCTGGAGGATGATAGCGAACCAACAGCAAAGAAGGTGCGACTTGATAGCTCTTCCGAGGAGAACGGTGATGTCCAGGAAGCTGATGCAGATGAAGGTGAAGTAGTCGAAGGCAAACGCAAGATTACGTATCAAATGGCCAAGAATAAGGGCCTCACACCGCACAAAAAGAAAGATCAACGCAACATTCGGGTTAAAAATCGTCGCAAATTCCAAAAGGCACTGGTTCGCCGGAAAGGAACTATCCGTCCGGTTCGAACCGAAACGACTCGGTACGGTGGTGAAGCGACTGGAATCAAGACTTTCGTCAGAAGAAGTGTTAAACTTAAATAACTGTTTTGGTAAGTTGTTACTTTATTATTACTTCTCAAGTAATGAATTGTGTCTTAACCAGAACAATATAAACAATCGTAAGATTGACGAAACACGTATTTAGAAAAAGCATATATCTAGAAAGAAAAAAGGAACTTTCCGCTTCTAAAACTAGAAACAGACAAAACAAAAAGATAGAATAAGAGGGCATTTCGAGTTTGTTTTTAAACTACTTCAGTAGTAGTTTCCGGAAATCTTCGTTAGATTTTGGCTTGTTGCCGTTGGAACTTGTACCGGCTTGCGGATTTGTAGGTGTGGCCTTCCTCAGAAGGGCAGTTGGAATCATGGTTGACAATTTCTGCTTGACGTCTCTGTGAAAAGACAAAAATGATAAACCCTCTATTTCTGAAAGAAATTCAGTTTCCTCTTACCCTTTAACCACGTGTCTCTTTCCTCCGCCCAGGCTGCTACCAGCAACTGGAGGCTCTGATCCACTTCCCTCCGTGGGATTGCCCCTGGGTGGAGGAGCAGAGAGAGCCACAGTCAGCGTGAATCCGTTCATTTCATACTGATCCATATTGAGGACGGCATTTTTGGCGGCCGCCTCACTTTCATACTCCACATAAGCTAATCCTTTCGATTTGCCACTGCGATAGTACACAACTCGTACATCGCGGAGCTTGCCGTACGGTTCGAACAGCTTGCGAACGTCTTCATTTCCGGCCTCGAACGGAAGTCCCTTGATGAATAGTTTGTTGGGTTCGAATCTTTCCGAATACTTGAATTTATGCGGACGATTCGATTTATCCCGGGCCAACGATGAAATGAATACAGGACGGCCATCGAGTGGGCGCCGATCGAAGCTAAGAGCCTTTTGAACGTCCTGTTCGTCTTCGAATTCAACATAACCGAAGCCACGACTCTTGCCACTAGAACCCTGCACTAGTTCTATCGATTTAAACTGCAACTCCGGAAAGTTGGCCCGAATCTGATCCTCCGTGGCATCAAAACTGAGATTACTGAAAAACAATCGCCTGCTGTCGTTGGCAGTGTCCTTTTCTTTGCTCACTACTGGTTCCTCCAAACGAATCCGTTTGGTATTTTCCTCAATCGAGGAATCTGATTTTTTGCGAGGCAATGGCCCTATCGGAACAGTTGGTTTTTTAAAGTGATCGTCTTTGTTTTCGCTCGAATTACTCTCGTCGATTGTTCTCTTAAGAGGTTTCTTTTTGTTCGGTTCCTTTGGCTCTAGGTCTTTTTTCGGATCCGAACGACGTCCCTTCGGGGTTCGCTGCTGGTTCAATGTCCTGTAGTAAGCCTGCACCGTGGCTGTGCAAATCTCTTGACATGCGGTCAACTGCTCCAGTGAGCCATTACATCGTTCGAAACGCATCCAAGCCGCCGCCAGCGTTTCCGGATCATTGAGTGCAACGGAACCGATCGCCTTTTTATATACCTTTCGAACCGCATCAAATCCTCGCATCGATTCCAATCCGGCAAATTCGATCCAAAGACCTGCGCGGGTGCAATTGTCCGAGCTGTCCATAACATTCTGCCAAAGGTCACGCCCCTTTATCGGATCACCCAGCTGTCCGTACTCCAACCGACCCCAAAACTGCAATATTTTACATTCCGGATCGGCCATCTCGCCCCAGGTTCTGCCAAGCTGATTCCAAGCGAGTTCAAAGTTTGAACGCAAAATATCTCGTTCTTTCTCTTCCTCAAAATTAGCATGCCTTCTCAGATATGTTAAGTACTCAAGCCAAACCTTCACAGCCGGCTCCGGAGCCTGAAATTCCACAGTGGCAACCTCCTCCATAATCTTCAACACGTCCTCTTTGGGACGTTTCTCACGTTCAACAATTCGCATCTTTTCCACGTACAACTCAGCACTCCAGGGGCAGTTACGCAGTGCCCGGTTCACCACATCAGCCGCTGTCTGGCTGAATACTGGCGAAGCTGGATTCTCTTCCAAGTCCGGTGGATACTTGTCCAAGTATCGCAGGTAGTCACACCACACTGTCGGATCCAAGCAGCAATCGGTTACGGATCTTTCGTACAGAACCTGCAATTCATCGTCCCCCAACTGAGACCGACACTCCTTGATGTACTGCCGGTAAAGCTCTGCTCTTTCCTGGTGACAGTGCGGCTCTAGCGCAGTCAGTTTCTCTTCAAAAGGAAGCATTCGCTGCAAAAGTTCCTTCGCCTGTTTGTAGCGCCGTTCAAACTTTTCCGGATTCAGATCCTTCAGTACTTCTTTATGTTTCTCACACAGCAACTTATACTCAATGTATGAGTTCTCCATATTTTTAAGCGGAATCTTCAGTTCCCGCTCATAGATGCGCGCCAGCTGATTCAACTGATCTGGTGATCTAAAATTAAACCGAACATAAATAAATTCTCCATTATACTCCCCAAATCAAAAACCATACTCTTCCGACTTCTCCAGAAAATCCTCCCGATAGATTTCCCAGATTGCCCGACCCTTGGTCACGTGTAGTCCGTACGTGGGTATCAACGCGTCCCAAATCGGTTCCGAGAGCTCACGACCGGCTCGCACGGCCAACAATGCATACTGTTCTGCAACCTCGACGGAAAAGTAATCCCCCAGAGCCCGGCGGAACAATTTGTCCACTTCTTGCAGTTGTTCCGACGAGGAAGCAACTCCCTGCTCGATTTCCAACCAGCGCAACCAAATCTCCGGGGACAGCGGATACACGGAAGCGAAGATTTCGGCGCTCTGGCGAATCTTGTCCAGGTCGGTTATTTGACTGCAAAAAATAAAATATAGCTCATCCTGACATAGCCGCAATGGCCAAAAGCACAAAACTTACTGCGCAATCTCCAGCAGTTTCACGTAATTGTCGTAGTTGTACTTGTCCGCCTGGATCATTCCAAGCAGCTCCAGGTATTGCTTTATCTGAGCTGCTTCATCGTCGTCGTCGTCATCGCTATCTGAGGTGTCACTAGATGAGGAACCATCAACTTTTGAGGATGTACCGCCTTCCTCCTCTTCCTGGTCCACCTCACTATCTACGCCGGCAGCGTCCATTGGGTCGTCCTGCGAAAACAAAATTCACATTAAACGTTTTTCAGCAGTTATTATTCCAAACCTTCGATTCATCTACAGTCTTCATCTCTGTATCGGACATGTTGTACTATTTTCCGGTAACTGGTTGAAAATGTTAATGAGAAAAACTTGTTTATGCTATTGGCGGTATACGCAACGAAACGAACGCATCACGCGTACGCTGGAAATTGTGTGACAGTTCAATGTTGTGAATCGTTGGTTGTCGTTCGTAAAGGGCCGCCTGCCCTTCATGGATGCCGCAGGGTTTATCGTATAAAGCAAAACACGCTGAGTTACGTAGCGTTACTTTCTGAAATCAGCTCAACCAGAACGATATCCCAGTAAGGTTCGATTTCTTCACCTTCGCTTTTACCCACGTAGTCAGATCCGAATGGAATCCGAATCGATTCCGAATGGGCGAAAAAAAGTCAGCTAGGATTCCATATGGATTTCTGAATGGATCCATAATGGAATCCGAATCCAGTGCAACAACCGATTCCGAATGAAATTTCGCCGCCAATCGGTTGAGTCGGAAATGATTCAGATGTGAGTAAGAAAATGCGGACTGAGTTGACATTTGGTTTTCTTATTTTTCTTTCTTTATGAACGTTTGGTTTTCTTTTTCTTCTTTTTAATGAACGTTTTTTGTTTTTCAGATTTCAATTTTCAGAATTTTAAAACTTTATTGAATAGGAATTATGTGACAAATTTATATCTTAAAACATAACCATGTTATGATAAAATAAATGTATTTAAATGAAGAGTGGAGTACATGCACCGGCGATGGGGCTTCAGCTAGCGATATGCCATAGCTAGCGCTATCTCGAACTGATCCTAATCCAATGTATTCTTTAGTTGGCGAGTAGTTTGAGGTGACCCGGCGTCGTTTTCGAAGGCAGTGCACCGGTGCAGTGGAGTGCGCTGGTTTTGCTCTTTCGAGCAAAAGTGTCAATGAAATGTATCCAGTTTTTGCACCTATGCTCTAAATTGCCAAACCAGTGCACGTAACAACTCCGGTGTACCATAAACGAAAAGCATATTATTTATCTTACTAGTATCTGTCATTATGTGACCATAAATAACGTTTCGCTTCGACCGACAGGCTGAAGCGCATTACAATTTTCCGATGTATTCCATCCTCTGTTCGAAGAAATGCCTCCAGATCCAGTTCTGTAGCGCTTGTCCTCCTATGTAGGTCAATATATAACTAAAATTGAACATACATGTTAGCTTAACCGGTTAATCAAAACTAACTGGTAATACTTACAAATACAGTCAAATCATGCGTTGCAATGTCCGGTTCTCCTTTGTTAGTCTTTGTTAAATTTTCGCCACATCTGCAACAAACTTCCAAGAAGGATAGTTTTGGCAGATGAAAAATATAAGGAGAAACAAATATTTTGTTTTAAAATATTGTAAGTAGTGTGAGCTTCATATCTCCAATTACGGAAGATATGTTTTTATTATAAATATATATAAAATTAAAAAAAAAAATAGAGAGAAAATACAAGAAAACCCGAAGCGGTACAGAACCAGTCCTGTCGGTACGTGCCTGGCAGGAAAAACCGTTTATAACCGTAAGGCGAAAAATTCTGCCAGACACGGTTGTTGCATTCGAGCCGGCAGGCTGGCAGAGTTCAGCCAGCCAGACCCCCAGAAATTTTATTTCGCTGTCGGCTATCTGGGGGAAAATCTGCCAGGCACGTCCGAGCGGGAAATGCCGAATGAACGACCTCCCGGTCAGCGTGGCAAGCAGAAAGTTAGCAAAAGTTGAGCAAAGCGAAATTGATGATGGCAGAGTTTCTGCGAGCATTTTGCGCGATTTGTGCGAGAATTCTGGCAACGAATTCGCTCAAATGCAACAACCGTTTCTGACAGAAGCAGTTAAACCCGATGGATTGCCCTTCCTATGATCATTCTTATGGATAGACCGTTCCAACATCAAATTATGGTCTTGTCAAATTTTGGTCTTGTCAAACTGCAAATGACGTGAAAACCCAAGATGTACAAGATAAGGTATAGGCATACGCAAAGCGAGAGTTTTGGCTTTACGATTGACAAGATCGACATTGCGTAAATACTAATTCACTTCCCAAAAAAGAGGTTAATAAAAACGAAATTAATTAAAACAATGTTTTGAATATAGAAACTAGTGCTTTCAGCCTCTCAAAGCGTTTGCCACCAAAAATATTACTGTGCACACATGCATACGCCTTATGCAGATTATCTTGAATCTGTTTTGCGTTTGTCAAATCTGCCACTCTTCTTATTCTTATCCGGACACGCTCTTTTTCCCTTTGGGGCAGACCCTCGGTTAAACCAACCAATGCTGCTCACTTTTATCCAGAATCCAGCCAGAAATGTGTGGCCAAGATCTCTGCACGCTTCCTGCCACAACTTTGTCAGATATTTTGCTCGATTCGTGCTAAATTCTACCAGGTAGGAATTACCAGGATTTTTGCACAGTTTATGTCCGAGTTATGCCAGGGTTTTGCTCGGTTCCTCTCGAAATTTGCCAGAAAACGCGAGCGAAGCCGAGTTCGCCCTAGCTCAACTAACCCGACAGGATATGCGCAGAAATCTAACAGGGCTGCCAAACCAAGACTTACAGAAATCTAGCAGGTCTCTGCCAGAAAATTTGCTCACTGGGCTGGGGCTCGCATAGTAACGCTTATAACACAGCGTGATTTGGTTGTCTTTCTTGCCTTCAATTCTGGCATCCCTGATCTTAACGTAACGTAACGTAACGTAACAAACCAGAAAAACGTCAAACTTGTTTACACAATTTTCAGTGTTGTGTTTTTGGTGTGATATTATTTGTATCGCATTCCAGCCGTTTTTATATTTTTTCAACAAAATCCTCTGAAAACGATATCTTGTACTATGCAAGTATGTCGTGTGTGTTTATCTCAAGAGGACCAGCCGTACCATTCGTTGTTTTCTGTTCGGGAAGATCGTACGATTGCTAAGACGATAATGTTCTGCACTGGCGTGAAGGTGAGTGAAACACAGTGAAAAAAAAATATATTACCATTCTATGCTGTTACAGATCAAGCGAAGGGATGGCCTATCCCAGCTGGTGTGTGGTACTTGCGCAGATGATTTTCTCAAATTCTTTAAACTGCGTAAACAGTGCCTGGATACGGATGCTTTTCTAAGGAAGAGTCTTCTTTTAGAAACTTCAGAGACTACATCACAAGATGAGCCATTCAATGACAAAGAAATTGTCTATGCGAACTCGGTGCAACCAGAATCTATAATTGTAATTGAAGAAATTCAGCGTTTGGAAACAGAGCACGAAACAAAACCAACCGTAATCTCGAATGAATGGGTCATTGAAGAGGTTGAAATTTTGAAAGAAGAGTTCGAGGATATGGAAAGGTTAGATGACCCGGATTACGATGAACCAGATTCTAAAATTGATTCTCAAATTGAAAAAGATACAAAACCCACTCTTCGGTTACGGAAGCAAAGAAATTCGTATAAGATTCCTCGAAAACGGAAAAAAGTTGCGGCTTTCGATATTGAACTTGAAACTTCATCAAAATTTGTCTGCTGCAGCTGTCCGTCGGAGATGTTTGAAAGTCAGCAAGCTTTGGACACGCATCGGATGGATCATCACGAGAAGTATCGCATAGCAGATAATGTTATACGGCCTTACGAGTGTGACGTTTGCTTCCAACGTTTTCTAACGGAAAAACACCTTCAGCAGCACAAAACACGACCCTACAAGAAACGTGAATACGTCTGCACTTCGTGTGGAAACGCATTTTTCGCAAGTAGTACCCTCAAAAAGCACGAAGAAATTTGCGCTGTCACCGATCGAAATTATGCCTGCGACGAATGTGGCAAACGGTTCACCCAGGTCGGTTCCTTGCGGAACCATCTGAAGCTTCACAATTCGGAAAAAACTCATTCCTGTCCGATCTGTGGGAAAACGTTTCTGAAAAAGTTCGAAGTTCCGATCCATATGGTTACACACACGGAGGAACAACCGTTCCCGTGCGATCAGTGCCCGGCACGGTTCAAGCGAAAGCAAGCCCTGAGAAACCACCAGCGGCACCACAGCAATCCGACCCCCTACAAGTGTGACCTATGCGACGAGTGGTTCAACAATTTCAGCGCAAGGAAATTTCACCGGCAGAAGGTGCACGAGGGTATCGAACCGTTCAAGTGTGACCAATGCGGGGCAAGCTATGGGCGCAAAAATCGACTCGATCAGCACGTCAAGCGTGCTCATGCGGAAGATACGAAAGCGGTGATGAATAATTGATATTGTCTTATAAGACCACGATGTCTGTTTTTTTGGAAAGAATATTCCTTGTTGTTAGACTTAGGGGGAAGGGGGTGTTGCTTCTCTAAGCTTCCGAATACCACATCAAGGGCCCTATTCTCAGTCACGTCACTTAGTGACTAGAGGAAAATATTCTTCTAGTCACTAGGTGACGTGACTGTGCGAATAGGGCCCCAAATGATGTTGTATTCCTAGTATGTATAACAAACAAAGATGTGACACAAGCTAAAAACGGACAAAAATCCTGTCAATTCTATGGATTTTTCAACAATTTACATGGAGAAAACCCACTAGCTCGTATTTTCGCCGCTAGGTGGCATTGTATGCATCGTATTATCACTGTAAGTGAAAATAAGAAAGATAATTTAACTATCTACAACTTTGTCAAAGACTGCTAGTCAATCAGGCTTTGTTAAAAAAAAGTTAGTGAGCTTTTAGCGAAATAATGTCAGAGTCAGTTTTGCATGGGGCCTAGCAGTGCATGGTTGTGTATCAGGACTCGATTCCCACGAGCTACACATTTTTTGTTAGATTTAGCTCAATAGTATGTTCAGAAGAATACGTATGTTTTGGTTGGCTGGCCTTCTAACACTAACTTTTCATAGAAGAGAGATAGAATATCGAAATGTTCGGAAGAATTACTGGAATATGCCTGTTCTACAACTTTGTGGAAGACACATAATTTCTATGTTAAGTTTCGGTAGGTTATTTTAGATTCGGAAAAGGTTCAGTGATTTTCGCCCACTATCGTGTTATCTATCCTGATTTCAATCTCTTCAGTGGTAAAAAACATTTTCTTCATCAAAATTACTTTTCATTAGAAGAAATAACATTTAATTTGAATATTGATTGAGTTTATATAATTAAAATTTTACGTTTTGACGATGCGTCTTGACAAATGAAAATAAATACATCATCATTGCACTCTCGTGCCATCTGACAGTCAACCTCCAGCGTTACATCGCGAATATTTGCTTCATTCTCGACGTGACTTGATTTTATTTACTTTGCTACAGTGTTTTCAGTCACGATCGCGGTGCGTCCTCCATTTTTATCTTTCAAATGGAATATTTTTTCAAAATGTTCCGTAAACTTGTTTCATTTCCGCCCGGTACTAAACGCTCAGCTGATTCGAATAGTGATATGCTGCATGACGTATGGATTTATAAATAAGTTAGCTGTAAGGTAATTTAAATAAGATTCGACAGTCCCGGTTAAATATAAAAATGCCTCCCTTGCAAAATGTTTTGTTATCCTTTTTTTTCAATGTGCAGAATTGTTTCTTCATTTAACTTCGAACGTCTTCAGTGATTCGAAAAATACTGAGAAGCTGGTTGTACGACGTGACACTAACATAGGAACCGATTTGAGAATCAAGTAGTGCTAAAGGTATTTCTGCTAGTTTTGTTTCTGTTTTGGCCAAATAATTAGAAAATAACATTAAAATTTGTTTGTATACTCTTTGTCGACCTAGATTGTGTGATGACGACTTTTCAGGATGTGATTTTGCCTTGAGCAACATGGGAAAGCAGTCGCTTAGAATCCATACGAAACCCAAAAAAAATACTCAGCGAGCTGCATCGAATTTTAACTCTATGACTCAATATATGACTGTTGAACCCAAAAAAAGTTTGGCATTTGCAGAGCAACATACTGTGGCTCAGTCAGCTTCTATAGTCGAAGCGAACCCACAAGTAAAAATTGTAGAACCCTCCATCAGTTCAACGTCATCTTCTCGTGCTATTGATAAATATACGATTAAAAGCGATATTACTGGTGCCGAAATTCTGTGGTGCATAGAGACAATAATGAGTCATAAGTCGTTTCGTGCAGCGGAAAAAGATGTTACGGTGATGAAAAGTATGTTTCGTGATAGTACTACTGCAAACAAAATGCAACTCGGGTGGGACAAAATGAGCTACGTGCTGATGTTTGCTATTGCCCTATTTTTTAGCATGCTTCTAGAAGAATCGATAAACAAAGCCGAATTTGTTGTGGTTGATTTTAATGAATCGCTGAATAAAATTACAAAAAAAACAGCAGATGGACATAAATATTCGTTATTGGGAAACTGAGAATAACGAGATAACAACCAGGTTTATGGCATCAAAGTTTCTAGAGCGGTCGAAAGCCTCGAATCTGCTCCGCTCCTTCAAGGAAGGTCTCAGAACTATTCCACTCAAAAAAGTACTTCAGGTATCAATGGATGGCCCCAATGTTAATTGGGCTTTTTCCAGAGAGTTTAAAATGGACTTTAAAGAAGGAGAGGAAATGCTATTAGATATTGGGAGCTGCGGAATCCACATTTTGCGCGGCGCTTTAAAGGATGGGGTTCGAGCCAGCGGTTGGGAGGAAGTTACTTATCTTCGTGGTATCTACAACATGTTTAAAGATGTCCCGACCCGTAAAGCATTATATACACAGTACTCTGGATGTTCACTCTTTCCTCTTAAGTATTGCGGTCACAGATGGTTGGAAAACTTACATGTAGCCCAGAGAGCGATTGATATAACCTCGCACATACGAAAATTTGTAGGTGTTCGGTCGGACAAAAAGGAATTTAAGTGCAAATCATACCTGGATATTGTCCACTGCCTCAAAGATCCGCTTTTTATTTATTAACAGATTAAGGCCGAAGTGGCCTGTGCCGTATACAAAAGATTCCTCCATTCCACTCGGTCCATGGCCGCGCGTCGCCAGCCACGCAGTCTGTGAAGGGTCCGCAAATCGTCTTCCACCTGGTCGATCCATCGTGCTCGCTGCGCGCCACGTCTTCTTGTACCGGTCGGATTGTAATTGAGAACCGTTTTCACCGGGCTATTGTCCGACATTCTGGCTACGTGCCTGGCCCACCGTAGTCGTCCGATTTTCGCGGTATGACAGATGGGCGGCTCCCCCAACAGCTGATGCAACTCATGGTTCATTCGCCGTCTCCATGTGCCGTCTTCCATCTGCACTCCACCGTAGATGGTACGCAGCACTTTCCGTTCGAAGACACCAAGTGCGCGTTGGTCCTCCACGAGCATGGTCCAGGTCTCGTGCCCGTAGAGAACTACCGGTCTAATCAGCGTCTTGTAGATGGTCAACTTCGTACGACGGCGAACTCTGTTCGACCGAAGTGTCTTGCGGAGGCCAAAGTAAGCACGATTTCCTGCCACGATGCGTCTACGAATCTCTCTGCTGGTATCATTGTCGGCGGTCACCAGTGAGCCCAAGTACACGAACTCTTCAACCACCTCGATTTCGTCGCCACCGATGCAAACTCGAAGCGGGCGGTTCTCATTCTCTTGTCGTGAACCTCTTCCTATCATGTACTTTGTCTTCGACGTGTTGATGGCAAGTCCGACGCGCTTGGCTTCTCTTTTCAGTCTGATGTAGGCTTCCTCCATCTTCTCAAAGTTTCGTGCAATAATATCAACGTCATCGGCGAAGCCAAGTAGCTGAACGGACTTTGTGAAAATCGTACCACTCGTGTCGATCCCTGCTCTTCTTATTACACCTTCCAGCGCGATGTTGAATAACAGACACGAGAGACCATCACCTTGCCGTAACCCTCTGCGTGATTCGAAGGGTGTCCCTGAGACACGTACTACGCACATCAACCGATCCATCGTCGCCTTCACTAATCGCGTCAGTTTGTCCGGGAATCCGTACTCGTGCATAATCTGCCATAGCTGATCTCGATCGATAGTGTCGTATGCGGCTTTGAAGTCGATGAACAAATGATGTGTGGGCACATTGTACTCGCGGCATTTCTGCAGTACTTGACGAAGAGCGAACACCTGGTCCGTGGTAGATCGTTCGCTCATGAAACCCGCCTGGTACTGCCCCACGAACTCTCTTGCAATTGGTGATAGTCGATGGCATAGTATTTGGGAGAGTACCTTGTAGGCGGCGTTCAGCAGGGTGATTGCTCGGTAATTACAGCAATCCAGCTTGTCGCCCTTTTTGTAGATAGAACACACGACACCTTCCATCCACTCCTCCGGTAAAATCTCCTCCTCCCAAATCTTGGTAATCACCCAGTGCAGCGCTTTAGCCAGTGGCTCGCCACCGTGTTTTAGTAGCTCGCTTGGTATTTGGTCAACCCCAGCGGCTTTATTATTTTTGAGCCGGCTGATCTCCTCCTGCATTTCTTGGAGATCCGGAGCCGGTAGTGTAATGTCTTCCGCGCGTGCTCCCAGGTGCGTTACCCTGCCATCGTCGTCGTCTGCTGCATCGCCGTTCAGGTGTTCTTCGTAGTGCTGCCGCCACCTCTGGATCACCTCACACTGGTCCGTGAGAAGATTCCCGTTTGTATCTCTGCACATGTCGGCCTGTGGTACGTGGCCCCTGCGCGAGCGGTTCAACTTCTCGTAGAATTTCCGTGTGTCTTTAGCGCGGTACAGCTGCTCCATCGCTTCGCGATCTCGGTCTTCCTGCTGGCGCTTTTTGGTCCGGAAAACCGAGTTCTGCCTGTTCCGTGCCTGTTTATATCGCGCCTCGTTCGCCCTCGTGCGGTGTTGCAGCATTCTCGCCCATGTTGCATTCTTCTCTTCGACTAACTGCTCGCATTCGCCGTCGTACCAGTCGCTTCTTCGGCCCGGGCCCACCGTACCTAGTGCAGTGGCTGCGGTGCTACCTATGGCGGATCGGATATCTCTCGTTGGTAGTGCCACTTCCAGCTGCTGTGCGTATTCTTGAGCCACTCTGCCATCTTGTAGCCGCTCGATGTTTAGCCGCGGCGTTCGACTTCGACGAGAGCTATGCACTGTCGAAAGTTTTGAGCGTAAGCATACTGCAACCAGGTGGTGGTCCGAATCTATATTCGCACTGCGATAAGTGCGGACGTTTGTGATGTCCGAGAAGAATCTACCGTCGATTAGAACGTGGTCGATTTGATTTTTTGTTACTTGGTCCGGTGATCTCCAGGTGACTTTGTGGATATCTTTGCGAGGGAAGAAGGTGCTTCGGATTACCATTCCACGGGAGGCTGCGAAGTTCACACATCGTTGGCCGTTGTCATTTGATACGGAATGCAGGCTGTTAGGCCCGATCACCGGTCTGTACATTGCCTCCCTTCCTACCTGTGCGTTCATGTCGCCGATGACAATTTTCACGTCTCGCAGAGGGCAACCGTCGTATGTCTGCTCCAGCTGCATGTAGAACGCTTCTTTCTCGTCGTCGGGTCTCCCTTCGTGTGGGCAGTGCACGTTGATGATGCTGTAGTTGAAGAAACGGCCTTTGATCCTCAACTTGCACATCCTTGCGTTGATCGGCTGCCACCCGATCACACGTTGGCGCATCTTGCCCAGCACTATGAAGCCGGTTCCCAGCTCGTTGGTTGTACCACAGCTCTGGTAGAAGGTAGCCGCTCGATGCCCGCTTTTCCACACCTTCTGTCCCGTCCAGCAAAGTTCCTGCAGCGCCACGATATCGAAGTTGCGGGGGTGTAGCTCGTTGTAGATTATCCTGTCACATCCTGCGAAGCCGAGCGATCTGCAGTTCCATGTTCCGAGTTTCCAATCGTGATCCTTTATTCGTCGCCTGGGTCGTTGCCGATTGTTCTGGGTCGTATTCTCTTCTGTATTGTTCGTTATGTGGGTTTTTAAGGGGCGGCTTATAGGGCCTACGCCAACCACCTGTCTCGCCGGTGGGCCGTCGTGCCAGGACTGCTTAAGGTCCCACCTGGACACCAGGACAGGTTTACACCTTCCGAAGAAGGGTAACCCCTCCTTCCCTGCCAGCATACGACCAAAGTTCCCACCGGGGTTGGTTACCCGATCTTCACTAAGGTTACTCGTATCCCAGTCGACGCCACGAGGAGGCCAGGGCTAGGAGTTACTGGGCAGGAAGCTAAGGACCCCAAGTGGGGTCTATTTTATGCCTTCAGGTACAATAGGCTTACGCACTGCCCAGTCATTGTCGACCTCAAAGATCCGCTACTGGTTTCGAAATTGACATTTTTTAAATCGGTTGCCTCAGAAGTTGAACCGTTTTTGCGTGAATATCAGAGCGACGACCCTTTGGTGCCTTTCATTTATACAGCTTTGTGTCAGAATCCTAGTCGAAAGGTTTACGAGAGCTGAGTTCTACAAAAACTCAAATTAAACTAAATGATGTAAAGGTGGAGAAAAATCATTTAACGCTGAAAGAAATTGTATTAGGCTTTGATACTATAAAAATTCTGAAAATGACTCATAATGTCAAAGAAAAAGATGTGCTTCATTTTCGATCAGGATGTAAGGAAATGCTTAAATCGTTGGTGTGCAAAATGATGGGTCGTTCTCCACTAACACACCCTTTGACAAGAGCGACATCTACACCCTTATTCTTGTTTACGACGAATGCAAGATTCGTTCTAAAGCGATTCGAACGAATAGTATGCCCATTTGATTTTGCTGTCGTAAACTGGAATACAAACCTATTTCGAACGAATCTCGCATTCGTCGTAAACAAGAATAAGGATGCTAGTTTGGATCCAGCTGTCATAACTGCCGATCCCAGCATTGCGAAGAGTAGATTTGACAAGCTATTAACTATTCTAACGGATGCAGGGCGAATTAGTGGTGCATCTGCACATTTGGCGATTAGACTACAGTCGTGATTCGCTGGTTGGACATTTTTTAACGGGACCGCTTTTTAGTTGGACCTCCGCTAGTTGGACCATTATCCAACTAAAAAGCATTTGAACGTCAAAATCTCATGTCAAATTTACTTTGACAATCAATCTGACAGTATTTAGAGATGTGAACATATGCATTTACACTACCAACATCTCCTCTGGAGAGTTTTTGACATTTGTCAGTCGGTCCAACTAGCGAATCAAATTCGTTAGTTGGACAAGCCTGTGGCCCAACCAGCGAATCACGACTGTATACCGAGTCATTCTAGCTAATTGTATACTTCAAAATGTGAAAACTACGATCGAAAAGAAACCCATCTTGATCACTTCTAAAGAGAGCTACTGCCACAACATGACAGTAGAGAGTTGCTTGCTGTGATTAAAATGATATGTTGTCTATCACATGGCAATGCCAATGTCGAGCGTGGATTTTCCGTTAACTCCGAATGTTTACAAGAAAACATACGCGAAGAGTCAGTAGTGACACGTCGACAGGTGTACGATGCGGTTCTTCATATGGGAATCGTGGACCGAATGGAAATACTCAATGCGCTTCTTCATCGAGCATATGCTCTGTTCATAGAAGATCGGGATCGCCGTAAGAAAGCTGCTGAAGAGGCCGGTATAATGACATCGATGAAACGACAAACGACGTGAAGCTGATGCAAGGGAGTGGGAAGCCAAAAAAGAATAGTGTTGGAGGATGCTAATAGAGAAGCAAATATGTTAGAAGAGAAGATAATTTTATTGAAGCAGGTATAACCGAACAAACAAGGAGATGTACTTTGCAATACAAGTTGAATTAAAACATATTAAAAATAAAAATTTGCACGTAAATGGTTTTCTGAAAAAAATATTAAAAGACCTGGAAAATCAAGGAATTTCATTTTCAGAAATGAGTCGACACTCTGTATAGACAAAATGATCTTAGCAATATGTTATATGTTATCTCCACTCTTCCTATCGGACACGTTTCCATAATTGGATTAACTACCAAATTGCAAACGACATTTTTTCTTATGCATAATAAATATAATAAACACAACGACAAGGGCTCTTAATCCATCGGCGGCCCAGAAGAAGAATGGATGGGAGAAGAGCAATACTGACTAGGACCGACTACCGTATGAGCGGTTCAAACTCGGAAGAGTGACGGAGAGTACTTCATTGGATGATTTTGAAAAGACGATCAGGAGTACGATTTTACGAAGTTTTAGCTTCCGAATGCCCTACATTTTCTGACAGATTGAAGCTCTAGGGTGTTGAAATGTTTGCCACTGTTTAGGCCAGCAACCTCTATAACTATAATCGAAACAAAACAAAAATGAAATATGCAAATAAAAACAAATTTGTGAACGATATTGTTAAAAATGTTGAAAAACTGCTAACTTTGAAGTGGAGTGGATAAAATTATTTTACATGCTGTAAGCCTACCGCCTTGCCTCGGTAACACCAGCCCAGACCTGAGGGGTTAACTGGGCTATAATTATCGTGCCCTTATAATTTCACGATGTGCCATTCATAATTATATAAACTCGCACAAATTTTCTCCAATTTACCACCCATTCACCAAAACATATAACAATAATCTCCCAGCATGCCTTGTTCCTCCCGGTCTATCCTGCTGTTCGCCTGGTCATGCCAGCGCCAGTACGCGGGGTACTCAATGCAATAGTCACGTTGAAAGTGTCGTGTTTGAGCGAACTTCCAGTGCACATTGTCCTGCACGTTTCTTGCCAGCCCATCCGCACTACGTTTCGTCTTCGGCGGAGCAAAACAAAAATACATATATATTTTCTTTAGTATCTGGTTGTGTTTTTCTCTCAATTATTCCCGTCAGTAATTTGATAAGGAATGTTGGGATATCACAGAGTGCGTTGTTTTTATTTGTTTAAATTCGTCCACATTGGCTCAAAGATTTTCAAAATAGATCTGTCCCGTGAAAACTAATATCTGTTTTTTTCTCCTTTTTTATGTTTATTCAAAGTATTTATGAGACTGTTCCCGGCTGATTGTTATTTTTGAAATAGTTTTTCAAGTCCATTATTTACCAAGTTTCTTTTCTAGTAATCGTTAAATCGTAGATAAAAATATAGTTTTTAGCTTTAGCTTATGGCATCAAAACATGTAAAAACATTATTGAAATAACTGAAAAGTGCCGTACATGCTGTTGTAGAGGGTAACGGTGATTGATAAAACCAATTACACGGTGCTCACTCATATTGATACAAATATAATATGGCACAAGGAAGCAATGTGTTCCAAATAGATGAACAACATGGCTCTAAGTTGGTTATAGAATTTGCGTTTCGATTTCGTCTCATCAGAATCCGACACTAACTTAGTGACATGCCTAAGCTAATCCGACGTAAGCTTAGTCCAGTCACTAAGTTAGTGCCGGATTATGATGAGACGAAGCCTAAACGCAAATTTCATAACTAATTTAGTTATAGGTCTTGTGTCCTTCACGCGCAAAGGTGGCACCTAAATAACTGCAACCAAACTCACAGCTCCTAATTTTGAGCCTGCAATTGCTGGAACACCGGAAAAGCTTTACATAAAAACGGATTCGAATGGCGAACTTGCCTTCCAGTACGATTTTTGTAGTTGAGCTTCGTTTTAATATCGTAATCTAAAAATCTTGAAAATGCGAACGAATTTTCGCTAATAAAAAATATTTTGCACATACTAGTAACATATCCCAACATAAGCCATTTTTTCTTTGCCGCCCTTTCACACCCCACAACTCCCTAGGCGAATTGATCCGGAGTCCAGAGTCGTACTGTGCGCAGCTATTTTGCATCATACCAGCTGTGCAATGCTTGTGTATATGTACTTATTCTTGTGTTCTTCGGCTGGCCGCCAGTATAGGTATTGCTAGAGAGCTCCCGTAACCCAGTTTGATTTGGAGTGTATTCCGGTTCAGACGCAAAAAATAATTTGCGGTCAATGTTTCTATCGTTTAAAAGTATCGTCTGCAAGTTTTGTATTGTGTAGTTAAAAATTTAATTTAGATTCTTTAAGGTGATTTATGTGATAACTGTGACTTCCTATGTAGAAAGCTATCCAAGATAGGTCATATTTATAAAATTGCTGAATATTAACCCCTACACCACAGTAGAATTTTGAAAAAATCGATTTTTTTATTAGTCTAAAATGTGCTTTAGGATGTTAAAAATGATATGCCAAAACACGGAAGACGAAAACAAAAAAAGTGCTCAAATTTTAAATTTTGTCGCAACGCTTCTTATGTATGCCACGATTGTACTGAAAACTTTAACCGCGTTTTCCTCGAAACCAACTTTTTGGAGCTGGCCGGATCTGTAACTCGAACAAATGATATTTGATCGCCTTGAAATTGTCACAACATATTCAAAATTGATTTCTCTGGCGACGTACGTAGAATTTTATTTTTTTATTGCATAACCTTTTTAAATTAACAATTTTTTGTTGTTTGTGATGACATTTTCGGCGTTTTTTTTCACTGAAAGGTGCGCCATTTCGCGACAAATTTAATCGAAATCGAAAAAATCCTACGTTCGTCGCTTGCTAGTGTCACAAGGAATCAGAAAAACTAAAGTTTTTAGCTCTAGGTCAATAATCACAGGAAATAGTTTTCCGGCCGTGGACCTGCTCTAAAAGAACGGATATGGGGGAAAATGCTCCACAGTCGCCGTCTAGTAGTGAAATTACTGGAAAAAAAATATTTTTTACGATTCATTACTTATGTTATAAATCTAATTTAACAGTATCTCGATTCATCTCTTCATTGTGCCAAGAAAAATTCCCTAAACATGCCTATTTTTTCGAGCTCTACAGTGGTGTAACCCCTTAAATGAAAACGATCAACTTGGTGTTAAGTTAATGTGAAAAGTCCTCAAAACATCACCGATTAATATTTGAGAGTCTGAGCTGCTATTGTGATATTCACACAATAGCGAATGAACAGTTTCAGAGTGTTGCATAAAATTGTTTGAAGTGCATCGCAGTTCAGTTTTCGTAAAAGTTATGCAGAATTCAAAAGCGATTCTTTACAATCTGGCGTGACGTTTTGTGTTCCGATTTATTTTGTGACATTTCAAAATTTTTCGAAAATCGGTTTGAAAAAATGGTAAAAATATGGTAAGAGATATAACAGGAATGAAATACATTTTTATTATTATCATCAGTTATTACGTATTTATGAAAGTACAAAAATCGTGTGGTCTCCCAGAGAAATAATTTCGGTGCCAGTAAAATTATTCATTGAGCAACAAAAGATTCTGGGGCATTCTTCTGATACTTCAAATGGTGTCTGCTATAGCCACGCAACGCAAACATGAAAAAAAATTAAAATACCATAATAACGATCTATCCAGCCAGCTCGAAGCAAACAAATATTGTTTTCTCAGTAGGGTAAATTGGGGAGATATGCCGCACATTTCTAAAAATCGATCATGCATCAAAGTAAACCATTCAATATTCGATGAAATCATTTTTATCAATTGCGACAAGTTTCGAAAATACTGGGAAATAGTTTTTGTCATGAAAAAATCCATCAAATTTTCAAGAACCCGTTTTAATCCACCTGGTGGTGCAATTGTGCCTTTCTCATTTATCCAAACTACGATTCCATGGCTTTAATATAATGGTGGAAATGTCTATTAGATATTCAATGCGATTTACACATACGTGAATCGACAGCTACGAACTTGAGTTGCTTTGTGTCGACGCTGAAACACTTGAAACCAGCGGTGGATCCAGAAGGAGGGTTCGGGGGTTTGGACTTCGCCAAAAAATTTCAACTTGTTAAGAAATTTTAAATTAGTTTCTCAACTCAAAATCATTTCAAACCAAATTTTTCACTGGTTTTTCAGACCCACTACGCACACACACAGACATTTGCCGAATTCGACGAACTGAGTCGAATGGTATATGACAGACGGCCCTCCGGGCCGGGATTACGTTGACGATGTTCAGAGTGATTGCATAACCTTTCTATAGGAGAAAGGCAAAAGGTGCATGTGCTGGGGGAGACGCCGCACCTTGGTCACGAACTGAAAAATTGTGAACAAAAGTATTTTTTAGATCTCGTTGATATTTTTTGTGACTAGGTGTTCAGCTGAGTTTCTTGAAATTTGATTATACCTATAAATCGGCTAGCACCTACACTTTTCTTAAGGGGGTACTAACATTTCTAAAAACATTTTTTTTTTCTTCAACATTTTAAAATATTTTTCTTTCGCAACCATGTGTAATGGTTAAGTTTAAGTAACTTAATTAAGGATACTATTTATCTATATGTTTGTACGAGCGATATATATCTATGTGTCAGTAGGGGTTCCTTAAAAGCAGTTTTTGACTGTTTCTCCCAACAATGAATTTATATAACTTAGGTTTGATCTTGAAAGATTCATTTTTTAAAAAAAAACATTAGTTCTATGAAATTTTCGTTTTTATCCCAATATTGACACCACTACAAATCAATTCATTCACGAAAATAAGTGCCTGAAACTTTAAAGAGTAAACCGAAATAACTAATACTTGGATACATATCGCCCGTTTAAATGTATGGTTAAATAGACTCATAATCCTATATGTCACTGTGTTTGGTCCGTTAGTTTGTGGATATACCTTATTAAGAATCTATACCTAACGAAAATATTCATTTAATGACATTCCGATGTGAAAAAAATACTTTTTAGCTATGCACCATCCGCCATCATGTGCGGCGTCTCACGACCATTTGGAATGTGAGAACTTCCGAGCGATCACCATTTTGAATGCCGCCTACAAAGTGCTATCCCAGTAGTGATCATCTTCCGTCGTCTATCACCTAAAGTAAATGAGTTCGTGGGAAGTTATCAAACCGGCTTCATCGATGGCCGGTCGACAACGGACCAGATCTTCACCGTACGGCAAATGCTCCAGAAATTCCGTGAATACCAGGTCCCAACGCATCACCTGTTCATCGACTTCAAGGCGGCATACGACAGTATCGACTAGAGCTTCCATTTCCCGACGGTTTTCAGCTTCCCGGGATTCGGGAAATAAATAATAAATTTCCCGGGAAATCCCGGGATCCCGAGAATACAGAAGAAAAATAAAAAGGTGAATGTTTCTCTTCAAAACAAACGAATAAATTGAAAAAATTTCAAACCATGTGTATCTGCCCTAAAGCAGTTGTCAGAAGATGGCGATTTGGTGGCCTACACATCATTTAATCATTTGATACCTCGTCAATAAGTTTACCCAACATCAACTTTTACTTGGCTATATGTATAGCCTAAATTTTGATAATTAGGATTGGGACGATATACGATAAACTGGGGGACAATAAACTAAATGGTGGAGTTACTGTCCAAAATTGGAATTCGTTGTTCTGATACGATGGAATGTGATCAATTTAATGCAAAGCACCTTCTTTGGTAATTTTGAATGAAAAAATTGAGCTGCTTAAGGGTAGTGTGCAGTTACTTCCGATCAAAAGAGGAAAGTTTATACATCGAATCCATTTCCGTCACAGTAGGATCAGCATCATTTCGAATTAAGTGTGAATCAAAATCAAGCAAATAATGGACGAACTGTGCAGCGATGGATGAAGCCTATTATCGATTTCTTGTTACGGCCAGGTATCTGGATTGCTTGATTGTATCCCTTCAAAAATCCTGCCTGCATCCTTGAAAGCATTCAAAGAGTTTGGATGCGCATGATATTGGACAGGTACAACGTTATGTATTTATTTTCATACATCGAAAAATTTACAGATATTACAGTTACGGTATAACAAATAAGACGAAATATGCATTCGATGAACCAACCAAATATGTCTGCAGACGTTCTAGAAACATTCCTTAGTTTAAATAGCGTTTGCGTTAAGCATGATACTACAACCATCCCAAGTTTTGAAACAAACACACATCGATTTTTTAAGAAAGTAACGCATTTCAAGATTCAAGATTTTTGAATCAAAATTTGAATGAATGCAACATTCTTTAGCAGTGTTTTGAGTATGGCGTGGACTATATACCTAAAAAAATCACGAGAACATATCAGTGAGCCTAAAAAAAGTCCATTGATCTGAAAATCAGTTGGAAAAGCACAATCTGCATTCACTACTCACTCCAAATGTTTGCCGGTAAAGATATTTCCTACAGAATTTCATTTGGAGAATCTAAGTCTTATGAAATAAATTAAAAATATTTTCCCGGGATTCCCGAATCCCGGGAATGAGAAAACACAATTTCCCGGGAATCGGGAAACCCGGGAAATCCAAAAATCCCGGGAAATAAATTCTCGGGATGGAAGCTCTAGTATCGACCGCGTAGAGCTATGGGAAATCATGGACGAAAACAGATTTCCCGTGATCGACTGATCAACGATGGACGGTGTACAAAAAAGTGCAAGGATTACGGGCGAACTTTGCAGTCCATTCGAATCTCGACGGGGACTGCGACAAGGTGATGGACTCTCGTGTCTACTATTGAACATCACTCTGGAAGGTGTGATGCGACGAGCCGGGCTCAACAGCCGCGGTACGATCTTCACGAAATTCACCATAAATACTTCTTGGACGATATACCGTCAAAATTATTTTATCAAATGATGCGCTGTTTAACGTTTGTAAAACTCATCGAAGATACTAAACCTCCGAAATTGGTGGTTTCAAAATGATGCTATCTTGACCTTAAATTACTGTTTTTAAACATTTGACCTATACATATAATTGGTCATATAACAAAAATTAAATGCTCATCAAAATCGATCAGGAACGGCTAGAGTCGAATGGAAATCGTCATTTTTCATAAATTTCTCTCTACATTCGGAAAGTGTTATCCTCGTTATTAATCATATTACGTTTTCGTCTCAACTCGACGCATTCCCAAAATAAAAACCTGTTTTAATCCACCTAGTGGTGCAATTGTGCTTGTCTCATTTGTTCAGACTACGATTCCATGGCTGGTTATGTTCAATACGATGGTGGAAATGAATATTACATGTTCAGTACGATTTGCACATACATTCAATGGATCGACAGCCACGATCTTGAGATACTATGTCATACTGAAACATCGCTTGAAACCAGCGGCAGATCATGGAGAAAGATCCGGGAGGTCCAGGTCCTGCCGAAATTTTTCAACTTGTTAAGAAATTTTAAACTAGTTTTCATTTTAAAGTAGCAACCCCTCACTGCATACCCCCCTCGGGCCGGTATAATTGAAGATTTTTAGAGTGATTGCATAACCTTTCTATATGAGAAAGGCAAAAATGTACCAAAGTCTAAAAAAGTCAATTTTTGTCAAACATCTCAATGTTCATGCATTTTAAAGTCATTTGGCATCAAAAATACAAATTTGATTTTGAATTTTTTTCATTTCAGTTTATAAGGGAATTTGCTGCGTGATTGCACTCTTCAACTCGTAACCCCGGAACCGGAAGTCCAATCAATAAAAAATTCAATAGCAGCCGATGGGAAGGTTGTACCTTTCATTTGAGACTAACTTTGTGCAAATCGGTCCAGCCATCTCTGAGAAACAGAGGTCACATTTTTTTCCACATACACACATACACATAAACACACATACACACATACACACACAGACATTTTCCGATCTCGACGAACTCAGTCGATTGGCATATGACTCGGCCCTCCGGGTCGGGATTAGATTGACGAATTTTAGAGTGAATGAGAAAGACAAAAACATTTTTAGCAAATGTTGAAAGTTATTCATTTTTTTTTTGGTGAGCAGTTCTATGTTTCATAGACATTAAATCAATTTTAACTTCGCTTCCTATTAAATAAAGACCCTTATTGCAGTACATTTCTACAAAAACGACCTCAACGAACGAGATTATGATTGATTACAGAACTCTGGAATTTTCTATTGGAATGTTTTCAGGCAGGAATTTGATATTGATGCTATTAGACAACTGTGAAATGAAGACCAATAGATCAGTTACATATCAGGAGGACCCCATTCCGACAATTTATCAAAAGTCCTCATGATGCTTAAAACAACAGGTTATCAAACTACGGATCAGATAATTGTTATTGTAATATTGAATTAAATCAGTCTGCATCAATAAATTTTCAACTTCAATTCAATATTTTTTTTGGGCGCGGTGGGGGGGGGGGGGGGGAGGCAGTGGTTGTATGGTGGTCAACCCCAAAACCTTCTCTTGGCTACGCCGTTGCTTGGAGTTATTTATTTCGCTTCTCATTTTCCGATATGTTTCAGATCGATCCGATGGTTATAAGTTAGAAAAATTGCAGTCAGAAGGTTCGCACAAATGAACATTTTTGCCCTGATAAGTTATCAAGTTCCTTCCAGACAACTTGGAAGTGTTCGGTGATTATTTCTAGCGGTTGTAGATACAAAAATGAAATACAAAATTCGTTTTATCGAAATACTGTTTGGCTTATTTCAATGGATTATTACTATATTGAACAATAAATAGGCGACAAAGAGTAATCCACAAACAACAAGCCATAACTTTTAAAGTATTCAAAATAGATATTTGAAGTCTTCAGTAAAGTTATTCGCAAAAGTAAGAGCTACAAACTTGCTGAAGACATCATTTCGATATAATCACTTCCAAAAAAATTGTGAATATATCCTACTCATAGGGTGATTAATCAGCAAAAGCACAATACCAAAAGAAAGAGCATATTGCCTCCATTATATTCTCCGAAGATACTATTGACCTAAAATAAGCCGTTTTGGCGTTAATAATAGATTACATGTTTTTGGTCATATTTCTGGCAATGGGAAATGATAAAAATCTTTCGTCCGCATTTAATGTTAAATATCTCTTTTGGTAATAGTCCGATTTCAACAATCTATAGCTTGTTCGAAAGGTATTTGTTAAAGCTATCTAAAAACATATAAATTGTTAATCTATATTGTCAATTTCGGCAGATAATTTAAAAAAAACTGCGAAAAACGCCATTTTTACGCATTCAAACATTCATATCTTGGAAACTAAACATCAGATTCAAAAACAAATTAATGGCGTTCATACTGTTTTTTAGTTCTTTCATTTAAAATTGGTTTGGATAAGATCGGTTCAGCCATTGCTGAGAAACACGAATGAGAATTTGTCCGTTACACACACACACACACACACACACACACACACACACACACACACACACACACACATTGTCCCAAATCGTCGAGCTGAGTCGATTGGTATATAAGACTCGGCCCTCCGGGCCTCGGAAAAAATCTTGAAAGTTTGAGCGAATTCTATACATTTCTTTTATAAGAAATGTAAAAATGTTTGGAACAACTTGTGGGCGTATGTGGTCCGGAATTCCACTAATCTCGTCTTTCATGGATGTGTCGAAGAAAACATTAGATTCAGAAGTATTTATGAAATGCACACGGTTGGGATTGTAAGAAGAAGGGTTAATATTCTGCGCCATGTAGTCAAAGTACAGGGACATGAAACGGGTCTGAGAATTGAGTTCAACAAGCCTTTCGAAATTTTCAATCACGATCGGGTTCAAGATATCGCATCGAATGAGCAATCGATATGAGAGTTCCCAAAATCGATTTTTCATCGGGAGAACGCCCGACAGCACTCCGAGACTCATCGTATGGGTCGACTGCATGCACCCTAAGGCAATACGCAAACAACGATACTGAATTCTTTCGAGTTTGATGAAATGTATGTTCGCGGCGGAGCGAAAACAGAATCCGTATTCCATTACCGACAGTATCGTTATTTGATACAACCTAATTAGGTCTCCTGGGTGGGCACCCCACCATGTTCCGGTTATTGTACGAAGAAAGTTGATCCTTTGCTGGCATTTCTGTTTCAGATACCGAATATGGCATCCCCAAGTACCTTTCGAGTCGAACCAGACCCCTAGATATTTTACTGTGAAGATCTGAGCGATAGTTTGACCCATTAATAGAAGCTGTAGTTGTGCTGGTTCACGCTTCCTTGAAAATACAACTAGCTCAGTTTTCTCCGTGGAGAATTCGATACCCAGCTTAATAGCCCAAGCAGACAAATTGTCCAAGGTATTCTGTAATGGTCCTTGTAGTTCGGCAGCTTTGGGTCCCGTAACAGACACCACGCCATCATCTGCAAGTTGCCTTAACGTGCAGGAAGTGTCAAGACATTCATCAATGTCGTTGACGTAGAAATTGTATAACAGGGGGCTTAGACATGAGCCCTGGGGAAGGCCCATGTAGCTAAATCGTGATGTCGATAAGTCACCATGCGAAAAATGCATGTGCTTTTCCGACAACAAGTTTAGTAAAAAGTTGTTTAAAGTCGCTGAAAGACCATGCTGGTGCAGCTTCTCTGAAAGAATGTTGATCGAAACTGAATCAAAAGCCCTCTTAATACCTAGGAACACTGATGCCATCTACTCTTTGCTAGCATAGGCCATTTGAATTTCAGTTGAGAGCAACGCAAGACAATCGTTCGTCCCTTTGCCTTTGCGAAAGCCAAATAGACCTTTCTTGTCAGATCGTACCCCCTTTTTCTTATTTTTTATCGATAGTTTTCATACTTTTATAAACATTTCCGTTTAAATGAGGCTTTTAGGAAGATTCCTACATTTTCCATGAAATTTTAAAAATTGGAAATTGCAAGAATGTTGAATATTTTTTTCACCATAGCAAGAATGGTGAGTCGCAAAATATGCGTTTCGGCAGCACTGTTCAGTATATTTTGTATTATTTTATCGGGAACACTGTAAATGAAGTGGTGAATCGCTATACTACATTCATTCATAACTAAGTGAACTTCGTTCTGTCAAATTTGGCTTTTTGTAAACAATGTCTGCATGAAAATGTTTAACCTCACTTTTCTGACAGTTTCGGAGAGCTTGTTCCTTGGTTCGAAAAGCTTTTAAATTCTAATACCATGTAAACAAGTTCGCCGACTCATTTTTTGAGCATTTTTACTCAGATGACGTCTACATCTTGCAATATTCAATTGCCATCGACCAAGCCAACATAGCCAAATTGACAAAACCCAGCTGAGTCTTTTTACAATGAACCTACGAAACACAATGTTCTTTGCTAAGTGGTAGGTAGCTGCGAATTCGACGGTTTCATGATTCAAGCTGACGTCAAACACTGGCCGTTCACCGTTATCAACTATCGCAGCAAATTAAATAAGGAGGTCAAGTTTAATTTTACTTCTTGCCTATTTCAGGCAACTCAGCTTTTTGCATATAATCTAACCGGCATTTCCCCACATAACGGTCACTGATTGTCAGGATTTAACAAAAAAGTTTTTTTTTAATATAGAGGTTTTAAAAACCTCAATCGCCCCCCTTTTTCGGGTTAGAAAAATTTCACCCTATGTGCGGGGTTGGGAATCAAAAACCGAGTAGAGCTGCGTACAAGCACAAGGCAATCGATTTACAAACTACGCTATGCCTGCCTCTACGTATTTATTTTAACTAGAAACTAGAATCGGTTGTGTCACTGATGCTGAAGTACTAACTAGAACCAGCCAGAATTCCGGCTGAACTTTACTGATTAGAGTTCTTCAGAATAAATTGACTAAAAATTCATGTCATCGGAGCTACAGAAATACTATCACCTGTTGAAGGCCTGTTTAGACTACCAGCACTGTGCTAAAGCTGGTAAAGAAAAACTAGCCGCCAGCATATGAGGGATTACAAAGTATTGTATAAATAATTAAGTTTTAACATAGCTGGATTATAATGGGTTAAGAAATCATCAACATAAAGCAATGTATTTGTTTTGGGTCCCCTGGGAATTACAAACAAAAAAATCAAAAGGCTGATTCCTTGACCTGAGTTAAGGCATATGTCGACAGGTTACCGTAATATTGTTGATAAACAAATACAAATACTGATTAGAAGTAAATGCAATAACTTTACCACATTCACTGAGTGTTTAAAAGGATATTTTCATAAAAATGGCGGCTTTCTTTCAACATTGATGATGAAAAAAATTTGATTAACTTTAGCAAACTGGTTTTATTGCTTTATTGCACAAGTGTCAAATTGCTTTAAGAACCTGAGCGCAGCTCCGTCCCTCCAAAGCAAGGCGACATCCTGATGTCAGTAGTCATAAACAATCTGACTGACATTTCACAAGCATATTACGTCCAGTGTCCGATATGAGGTATGCACGTACTTGCCTAGCGGAGAAATTTGTCCATTTGTGGATCCCAGCTTTTCAGACTAATGTAGAGCTACACCGTTTGCAGGAAGCGAAGATGGTTCACCCTTCAACACCTCATTGATGCACTCGTACAGAATGTTCTTCGATCCTTTAGAACTAAAATGCTAAACAAAGGAAAAAGTTAATCATAACCTAAAAATACAAATTGTGGAATATGGCATGTGTAGCCAGAAATCTGTGAAAAAATACACGATTTCGCTGAAACTTATTTTACCGAAATTGATACAGAGGATAAAATACTAATGTTATAAACAAAAATCAGACCAATTTACAGAGCACTGAAATTAAAAAAATACTCACGTCATTTTGCTACAACTATCCGCACTCAGTCGTCATTGCACGAGAAAAGAGAACAAAATTTGATTTCATCTACCCAGTTAAGCTCAGCCGGAAATGAACCGGAATTCTGGCTGGTTCCAGTTCGTATTCCGGCTCCAGTGACACAACCGATTCTAGTTAGAATCGGTTGTGTCACTGGAGCCCGTGGACGAACTGGAACCAGCCAGAATTCCAGTTCATTTCCGGCTGAACTTTACTGGGTAGTGTTGCTCTGTGATGCTGTTTACCGTCTACCTCACTGCAGTTTGAGGACTGATGTTTTTGACAGTGTTGAATGAATCATTGATGGTATCGCGGTTGCCAGATCGATTTATGCAATAGCATGCAGTATAAATCTGAAAAGTCTGCAAACTTCTGCAAGATATTGCTTGTGGCACTAAAAACTGGATTCTAACCGCACTGCGCACTTACGATTCTTCCATTAAATTCTTCTCATAGACCGGTTAGTTCGACTGGTCTGTCTATGAAAGTACCATCTCTATCACTTGAAATACATGTTTTTTGACAGCTCGCAGTTTTGAGATCACTCGCACTTTAAAAGTGCGGAGTCCAGGTTGGTGGGAAGTGCGCAATACTTGAGGGAGGAAAGGAGTGCGATGATTTTTTAAATCATCCAAAATTTTAAATACTTGATGAAATTTAATGATAAAGGCCTTGTATTACGAAATATCTGAAGTCTGCAAAAAAAAATCCGCAGTGTAATTGAAAAATCTGCAGATTTGCTGATAAATTTGGAGATCTGGCATCTTTTTTCATTCCCCACTTGAAATTCATCCAAATGGTGTAAAAAAATGGGGAAATGAGGCAAGATAGATCATCAGAATATGGGGTGAAATGAGCAGTTCGCGGATTTTTTGATTTTTTCAATAGTTAGAGGCACTTAAAACTCGCGGCAATATGAAATTTCGACTCAGGGATAAAAAAGGAAGCATTTCAGCAAATAAAATTTTTAGACAAGAAACGTCTATTGTGTATCTGACAGTAAGCCATTTGTTTCGACCCAATTGTCGAGGCGGGATAGGATCATTTTCTCGAACAACTTCCGGATACAGGATAGCATTGCGATCGGACGGTACGAATTTTGGTCGGAGGCTGCTTTTCTTGGTTTTTGGATGGCGATGACCTTCACTTGTCTCCAATCGAGTGGGACAATGTTAGCCTCGAGAAACTTATTAAATAAGTTCAACAAGCGTCTCTTGGCAGTCAGGCAGATTCTTCAACAAGTTGAATTTGATTCTGTCTGGCCCCGGAGCTTTATTGTTACACGACAAGAGAGCAAGTGAAAACTCCACCATCGAAAAAGGTGTTTCGTTCGCGCTATCGTGAGGAGACGCAGCGCGGTAAATCTTCTGTGCCGGGGCGGAATCCGGACAAACCTTCTTGGCAAAATCGAATATCCAACGATTTGAATATTCTGCACTCTCGTTAGTACTGTTTCGGTTTCGTAAACGCCGGGCCGTGCCCCAAATAGTGCTCATCGATGTTTCTCTCGTTAGTCCGTCAACGAACCGGCGCCAGTAACTACGTTTCTTGGCTTTCATCAAACTCTTCATTCGCGTTTTTAACGTCGCATATTGTCGATAGCTAGCGGGTAACCCATCGTCCCGGAAGGTCTTATACGCGGCGGCCTTCTCCGCGTACACGTCTGAGCACTCTTTGTCCCACCACGGATTAGGAGAGCGTTTTTGTATGTTCGCGCCAGGTACTGGCTTAGTCTGAGCTTGATTCGCGCTGTCGAGAATCAAGCCAGCCAAAAAGCTGTACTCTTCCTCCGGAGGAAGTTCTTGGGTAGATTCGATGTTGTCGGATATCGCGGCAGCATAGCTCTTCCAATCGATATTTCGTGTGAGGTCATACGAAATATTGATTGATTTCAATGGCCTTGAACCGTTATTGATTGAGACTACAATCGGCAGATGGTCGCCGCCGTGGGGATCAGGAATTACCTGCCACGTGCAATTTAACCGCAGCGATGTTGAGCAAAGGGACAAGTCTAAGGCGCTCGGGCGCGCTGGAGGAGCAGGAATCCGTGTCATTTCACCCGTGTTTAAAATTGTCAAATTGAAGTTATCGCAAAGATCCTGAATTAAGGAAGACCGGTTATCATCATAGAGGCAACCCCATGCTGTACCGTGAGAGTTAAAGTCTCCTAAAACTAGTCGCGGTGCTGGCAGGGATTCTAAGATGTCTTGTAGCCGTCGGTGCCTAACCGCGGTGTTGGGGGGAATATATATGGAAGCTATGCAAAGGCTTTTGCCTTTGGTTGTTACTTGACATGCGACAACTTCAATACCTGTTATCGAGGGAAGGTTAATTCTGTAGAAGGAATAGCACTTTTTGATCCCCAAAAGCACTCCTCCATAGGGGGTGTCTCGATCCAGGCAAAAAATATTAAAATCGTGGAAGTTGAGATCTATGTCGGAAGTTAACCAAGTTTCACATAATGCAAATGCATCGCAACTCAAATTATTTATTAAAATTTTGAAGGAATCGATTTTCGGGATGATACTTCTGCAATTCCACTGTAGAAAAGTGATCAAATCCGTGACCTCGTTCGATGAGTTAGCCATCGAAGGATACAATCGCTGAGAGGAGGGGCCATTTAGCAGTCAACTGCTTCAAAAATGTTCTCACTGTAGGGAGAAAAGCTAACATAAGACTTTTAATAGGATCAGTAATATTGAAAGTTTTTATTATCCAGTCCACTATGTCCGAGAGTTTTATAATTCCAGTGCTGTGATTACTCTCGAACTGAAACAAAGGAACACTTGGGATTTTTGATGTTCCTGGAAGTGCTGGGAACTCCTTCTCTGAGCTTAATCCTCCGAGACCAGGAGCTAATTGCTTCGGTTTGGGTGCAACACTTCCAATAGATATGACTTTCGGAGCCCCGTCAAGGGATACCTTCTGGCCTTTACAAGGAACTTTACGAGAGGAAATGTTCCTCCTCTTCCTATAAATTCTAGGCACCCTAGTAGATGTTCCCTCTTGTGGGTTACCAGCCTCGCCCTCGTCAGGAGGCAAGTGAGTATAGATGTTTGCTGAGGATGGTGGCGTAGCATTCTTTAACATTTCTGCGAAAGAATGTTTGGATCGTCCCGCAAGGGAACGTTTCAGTTTATCCCCGCGTAGTTTGTACGCGGGACATGCCGAGATATCATGCAGACTCTCCGCACAGTAAGGACACTTTTCGGCTTGCTTACTGCACGAATCATCTAGATGATTCTCCCCGCATTTTCCACAGCGGGCCTTATTGCTACAATGGTGGCTGTGTGACCCAGTTGTTTACACTTTGTGCAATTCATGACCCGCGGCACAAACAGACGCACAGGCAAACCCCGTACTTCAGCAGATCCTCGCACGTCAAACTCTCATCGGTTACGACGCCTTCGGATTGTACTTTTACAGCTGGAATATACACGTTATAATCCCGCGTAAAGTGCTCACAGCAAGCAATATCGTTTGCCTGCTTTGAGTTGGCTAGCAACACCCTTATCTTGTCTGAGCGGACCATTGAAATTTTGGTCACAGCCGAGAACCGTTCCGTCAAGTCTCTAGAAATTTGAAGAAGATTCAGTGATTTAGTCTTGGGCCGAAAGAAGACCACAAATGGACCAGTTGAGAGTTCTGGATAGCATTTGGGCCGGGGGGGAGCCTTAGAAGTTGAACCCGATTCAACTTCCATTTGACCGTCCGGAGAGGGAACCATAGAAAACGTCAACGCACGGGGTCAGCGCCCGCGCAGACGGAAGAAAGCAATAAATGTGTTACAAAAGACAAAAACCACTTAGCTTTAAACTGGTGTCCAACGACGAACCGATCCAGCTTATACAGCTGGCTATTGTTTAACCCTCACACGCGAACAAAAGACTGAGGACCGAACCGAACTGGCAAAATAACCTTGAATGCGGATTAACACTATTCTTTATCGCCTCACACAGCACTACGGACTAGAAAAAACAACCTCTGTCTCGATGGAGAGCTCGAAAACGAATGCCATATCGCGAGTTGTGAGCTCCGATATGAGACACGCATCAAAAGGTTTATTTGCAAGAATGCAAGCAGGAGGCATTTCACGTGGGTTAGTCATTCCTGTCTTGTTGCCTGTCTTTTATGGAAATACGGTTTTTGAATCAATGCTATGGAAGCTTTACCTTCCTGCATGAGTCGAGATAAATTCATAGTTGCTGTACGTATATACTGGAGATTGATTTGTGCTACTCTAACCATTGTTAAGGTTGAACAGAGAAAGGGCGAAAATTGAAAACGAAAAAAGCAGTTTTTTCCACACCGTGTGTTAGATCTTCATAAAAATTAATCAGCAGTACTGTAACAACATTCTACATAAGCTGATTGATTTTTATGAAGATCTAACACACGGTTAATTAGAGAACTGTACATTTCATTTCAAACATAAATTGCACAGCAACTAGAGGGCACCAAACAAGTTGGGATGTTAACGCATATAACGAGCCATATCAGGTTTAAATGGGACACGATCATTTGATTCCCACTTTTTGCGAAGAAAATAATATTCCACTGTGTCAGAGATTCGCATAACACAGTAAGGGCAAAACCCAAAATGCTCTGTGCGCGCCTGGCATATTTTAGACCCTCCAGCCATCAAGTCCTCGGCACAGAACTACACCTTGACTTAGGGACTCCTGCTTTCAGTCGCCTCCTGCGACATGGGAGCATGAACCCAGTGGCTCAATTCTTAGCCGGACACCTGTAAACATCGAAACTTGATAATCGAAACCCAGCAAAACTTCACCGAACTACCATCAGACGAGTGTCTCAAAAAAAGCCAACAAAAATTCGGCAAAATTATGCGGATCATCGACGAAAAAACCTCGTATAAAGCGAACGCTCCGTTACGTAATGCAGCATACTAGGGCGTTCGCCCAGCTCTTCCCAGGCTCCGTTCGCCATTGAGAACATTTTTAACCCCCTGAACAATTTTACCCATAGCGCGGGTCGGGGTTCCCTGTTTGGTGGGTTTTTACCACCGAAACAGGTAGTCCGTAGTGTAATTCATAGACGGTTGAAGCAACCACTACCGACACTACACGGCTTATCTAGGCTGTTCGGAGAAAGAAGATGACATTGAAGGACAGCTTACAGACACCTCCCTCCTTCTTTGCCTCCTCCCCTTGGACCATCATCACACCTGCATTCCCTTACCCTCCCCGCATACCAAAATAAGATAAAGGATTTCTGAGGCATTCTCCACTCTCACTCTACTAACCCCCCACCACCTTCCAAACCCATTCCACCAGAATTTCAAAATATGATCACATGAAGATAACATTGAACATGCTGATTGAGCTAATTAAATATTATGCTTTTTTGTTTAAAGAGTGTCAACTTTGAGTTTCGTGGTAGTCGTTCTAAGTATAATAAGAATGTAATGAAACATTTCCACAACTATATTGAACATAACCAGCTAATGAATCATAGTTTGAATAAATGAGAAAGGCACAAGGTGGATTAAAACAGGTTTTTATATGCAGTCAAATCACTAACGTGACTTGAACATTGATTCTATATTTCATTATTATAGATCCTTGAATGAAACCATGCAAGAAAATGTCAGCTTTGTATCTTGATAATTAATGGTAATATTCGTATAACTCACGTATTCTAATTAGTTATATGAAGAGTGGTTAAACTTGCTCGGCCAGTGCATTGAAGATCGGTTTGAAAGCTCACCGAAATCCTACCTAATCGTTCAACAGAAAAATCTGCGTCAGCAACTCCATCAAGCAGACCCCTGCGGAGGTAGACACGTTGTACCGCACATTGCACGACGTGTTCCATGTGACAACGATAAAAAAATAACATTATATGCTTATTTTTTCGACATTTGCATTGACATTTAGGTATTCGGAATTTGCATTGCTAGGTTTTAAAGATGAAACAAAGGATAGGGAAGGTAAAAAAAACGTGGGTGCTGCTGCTGATACTGAGTGATGAATTCAGATCTGACTCGTTTGTACTTGTTCGGGGTAGATTCGATTTTTTTTTTGTTTGACGCAAATCAGTTACATATACATTTACATTGCAATAGCCGAATTCAGGACATGAGGCTTACCCAGTATTTTATATACGAGCTCTGACCAGAATGCTGCAAGAGTAAATTTTGGCTCGTACATCGCGAAAATCCAGACTGCTCACCCTGAGCGAAATTGAGCACTGGCGAAATTGTTGAATGTGGCCGGATCGACTGTCACCAACGTAATAGATATGTTTGGAAAATTATTTGTGGACGTCAGGAAGGCTGCATCAGATTTTTCTGGCAGAGTAATGTCGATTTTGGAAATTTATATGCATGTTATCGTGATATGACATGCGGAGTAATGTGATCATTAGAGTGACAGAAAAAAATGACCCCCATCGGCCCACCCCTGAGTCGATTCCTAGTCCCACCAGGAGTGTCTGCTCCAAATTTGAGCCAAATCGAACAAGTCTAGCTACCGGACCAACGTGCTTGAAGTTTGTATGGGATTTTTCGACAATTTACATGGAGAAAACCCACTTGCTCACATTTTCGCCGCTAGGTGGCACTGTATACATCAGATTATCACCAAAAGTGAAACTTAAGAAGATAATTTTGTTATATACAACTTTGTTGAAGACTGCAAAGCGATCCGACTCCAATAGGAAAAGTTATTAAACTTTTAACGAAGTGATGTCTGAGTCAGTTTTGCATGGGGCCTAGCAGTGCATGGTAGTGTATCAGCACTAGGTTCTAACAAACTAAACATTTTGAGGAATAATGGTTAGATTTAGCTGAATAGTATGTTCGGAAGAATTGTAGTACATAATACTAGTTATGTTTTTGTTAAAAAAATTTAGTTCCACCTGTGACCGCATAGATGGCGCCAACACTAACTTTTCACTAATCTGATGTATACAGTGCCACCTAGCTGTGAAAATGTGAGCAAGAGGGTTTTCTCCATGTAAATTTTCGAAAAATCCCATACAAACTTCAAGCACGTTGGTCCGGTAGCTAGACTTGTCCGATTTGCTTCAAATTTGGAGCAAGTACTCCTGGTGGGACTAGGAATCGACTCAGGGGTGGGCCGATCGAGTTTTCAAAAATTCATTATTTTTCTGGGCAGTCTAGTGATCATGTTCATATTATCTACACTAGACTGGTTCAATTTTTGACTTTTAGCTCCACCAGGCTCTACTGATTCCTTTTTTGGCCCTTAGTAATTGTGCAAAATTTTGATACCGATCGGTTATGTCTACGGACCCTCCAAAAATTTATATATGGAGTTTATATGGAAATTAGTATGGAAAATCGGTTAACATTGAAAATAAATTCTTAAAAAATCAATCAATTCATGAGAACACTATCATCAATCACTTCATGAGAACACTATATATTTCTAAAGGAATTCTTCTACGGAACACATTCGTGGAACATTGTAATTTTGTGAAAATTCGCTGAGAAAAGTTATTAACTAAAGAAGCAGCATGGCTTCAAAACAGGTGGATTTTATTAATAATCATAGCAACACTGTTTGAATAGCTCTATCATTATACAAGTGTAAACTAGGCTTACCACCCACCGCTCTCGTATGGCAGATGCAGCTAGATTCTATACTGTGATTTTCGTTGTTAAGGCCTATTTACACCCTCAGTGAAAATGAACGTGAACTCGATGCGCACCAAATTGTATTTTCCAATATCTCACTTATTACTGCATAGAAATTGATGAAACTGGATCTAAACGATAGTACATTAATATACTTAGCGAATCCATGCACAATTATTTGATATAATTGAATCAGTGGAATAATATTCCTATTCCCCGATCATTTTAAATATTCCACGGTGAAATATGTTCACAGTGGACTTGTCACTTGTTCACCGGGAGTGTAAACGCGGCGATGGACGGAATTGATACGAAGTGGTGAATATAAATGTCATCGCTGTTCACGGTGAACATTCACCTTCGAATACCAGATTGCATTCTGACAAACTGTAAACTGCCAGTTGAGCGTGAAATCGTTGTTCACTGATGAAACTGTTCACGGCGTCGTCCACCGTGAACAATAGAAGGTATTCAACACTTTTTCACGTTCATTTTCACTGAGAGTCTAAATAGTGCTTTAACTGAAACAATTAATTAAAAGTCAACTGTATCCTTCTAGGCAATTTTGTTTTTTTTTCGAGAGGTCACAATATCGATCCTTGAAATTGCCTACAGATATGCAATTTACACAATATTTTAAGCGTCATTTCTCTTTTCGATACACATATTTTGCTGATTAAAGTTACTCCTAAACAACGAATGAAAATTAACAATAAAGTTATTTTATTTTTATA
Source organism: Topomyia yanbarensis (assembly GCF_030247195.1). Classification (NCBI taxonomy): domain Eukaryota; kingdom Metazoa; phylum Arthropoda; class Insecta; order Diptera; family Culicidae; genus Topomyia; species Topomyia yanbarensis. Next base: position 430,982,801 of record NC_080671.1, on the reverse strand, counting down.
GTACACGTGTTCAATCCATGGGTTACATCTACTTGATTGGAAGAAAGTTATTCGAAAAACTTTTGAAAAAGTGATCAATGTTCTCCTGTTTTACAGTATTCAGAGAAGAGGTACTAACTATTGAGCAAATCGAACTCGCTTCTAGCAGAGCTCCACTAGTAACCCGTCAGGGTAACAATTTAGCACTGGGTGGAAATATAGGGGACAGTGGGGACGCTTGATCCCACTTTTATTTTTTTCTCATAACTTTTCAATGAAATAAAAATTTTAATTGCCAAATTCGTCATCTTGTAGTCAAATCGAATTGTAAGAGCTATGAATAATGTGTAAATCCGAATACTATGTCCTGTTAGCAATATGAACAGTTTTGAAAATCATGCCAAAACGAGATTTTTGTAAAAACGTGGGGTAATTTGATCCCCCGCCTACTAGGGCTAAAGAAACGAAGCGCACTATGCCCTATAGATATGAAAGTTCAGCTAACCACCTATCCTGACAAATTAATTAATAAGACTGTCTTTTTAGATGGACGACAAACTTTAACCACAGTAGAAAGTCAAGACAAGTATTTTCGGTAAATCGGTGCTGTTTAATTGGCTTTTCTGACCTTCAATAACTTATACCATGATTTGTTCACGGAAAAAAACATTTTAGATCAATTAATAGTGCCCAGTACTTTATAAAAATGATGTTTTTTTTTTCTTTCTATACATTTCGAAAGTGTTTGAGAGAAGTAATGATAGGGATCAAGACTACCCAGTGTTACAGGGATCAAAGATACCTGTTGTATGAGGAGAACAAAATTTAAATTTTTTTTATGTGTTGTGAAGCTTTTTATTCGAGAAACGTGTTTTTCTAGAAAAAAAGCCCTTATAAAGTAATCGTACTTAAAAATATTCATAAATTTTAGTTCGACGATCTCATACAACCGTTCAAACAATTTGTAAAAAGATCTTCGCGATGGATTTAAACCCCTTTTTTGAAGATTTGTTTTTCAAACATCATGAACGAGCACATATTTCATTTTCTTTTTATATTGTGATAACTTTATGCATATAGATTATGAGATATGGCCAGGGAATCAAATATCCCCAAGGATCAAGTGTCCTCACTCTCCCCTACCTAATTTGTGCGTATTCTTTCCGTATAGTGCATTTGTTTACAAACAAATATGCTCACCGCTGTTCGATACCGTTCAAATTTAGTTGTAATTTTTTGTTCATTTTCGCGTTTGTGAACGGTTTTGTTCGTGCAGATAGATGCAGTAAATTTTGTTTATGTTTATGTATAATTAGCATAGCGCTTAGTTAGGTTATTGCTCTTTTTTGCGAAAATACGTGTGCGCTGATTATGCTGCTAATCGATTACAGCTATGGGGCCATACACTAATTACGTAAGGGCATATGGGGGGAGGGGGAGTTTCAAAATATCTTACAAATTCTTATCTGAGGGGGAGGGAGGGTTTGTTCTTTCTTACGTAATATCAAAAAAAAAGTATGAAAATGAAATCAATAAGAAATATATTCTTTACACAAGAATGAACATTTTCTATATCAAACAAAATTAGCACATATTGTACATCATGGCCAAGGAAGAGTGGACCTGGAATTGAAGTGTTTTGCAACAGCAGGGTATGATTGTTAAATTAATTTTGTAATTTTGTTTATTGTTGCCATCGTGAGGAGCGTCTTTTTGTTCAAACCGCAAGGTGTTCGGAAAATGTTCTGTCATGCGATTGTGACAGATATTGTGGGCCGAATATTTCCAGAGTGTGAACTGTATTTTACTTCAAGAAAATAATCGTCACAGTTGGAGCTCAGAATAAATTCATGCCAGAACAGGTTATAAATTCTTTTGAGCTCTGCATCACAAGAAAATAGATTCAAAGGAAGTGGAATATAGCGAAGCAGATTATATGACTGGCTTTTCTAAATATCACCCAATAGTTGTTCTACTAGGATGCAAATAAAATTACTACAGATGAATGCAGTTAAATTTTGTCATGAATTTTCTTGAAATAATTCTATAAGTATCGTTTTCGCTATCTTCTTTAGTGAATTACCAATATGATTTTTTAATTACGAAAATCATGATAAGATCTTATGTAGGGGGGAGGGGGAGTTCATCAAAATCTTACGAATTCTTATCTGGGGGGAGGGGGAGGTTGGAATGTTCCAAAAATGCCTTACTTAGTGTACGGTCCCTATGCGACAAGGCAGGTTGGTGGTTTGTTTTGGACGAGTTGGAAAGCGGCTATCGTTTTTAGAAAGTTTCGAGTGAACGATGTCGTGTGTTTTTAACCCCGTTTGCACGTTGCCTACTGGACAAATCCAGTCAGTACTAGGTTGCGGGAGTATATTCCCGCAAAAGTGCCAGCCCGTGGTTCGAGAACTAGTGCTTTGGTGTCGGGTCACCGGAAGAGGAAGCTAAGCGTCAAGGAGTCACTCGTTTCCCCGGCTAAGTATAAAGGACCTAGATGACGCCTTTCCGCTCTCGCAGTGAAGGATCAGCCGAACAAGCCTAGCTCTCCTTCACAGCTAAACGTCAAGGAGAGCGAAGCAGGGCGGCCAAAGGTGTCCCCTGGGAAGCACACTGCGGTGACTTCTGGTATCTTTCGCAGGAAGCGAGTTGATCCGACGATAATTCGACATCCACGCTAGGGAGCTTCCAACAAAGGAGCCAGGCTAACTCCCTAGCTAACAGTCAAGGACCTCTGCCGGAGCAGTCAACTAAAACCAGCAGGAGTCCCGGCCGGTCAAAAAAACCGTTGCCTTCTCGCCATCGTCTATCAGCAGAGGACCATAAGAAACGACCAGCAGCAAAAAATAACAGATCGCGACAAGGCGAAGGGAAATTATGAAGATCATGATAAAACCGCTGATATCATAAACATGAGTCACATTACTACACGTGTTAAATTCGAAAGTAAGCTCTAGAATAAAATATCATGATAACGTGAACAGGAATTACGAAAATCATGACCAAGATCCTGAAATCATGATCATAAATCACACAACTCGGGACGAAAATATCATGACAGCGTGAATAGAAATAGTGGAAATCATGACAAAGTTCCTGAAATCATGAACATAAATCACATTACTCGTGATTAAAATATCAAAAATTGTGACTAAGCTCCTGAAATCATGAACATGATTCACTCTTCTCATGAACTAAATATCACGATAACGTGATTAGAAATTACGAAAATCGCCACTAAGATCCTGAAATCAATAGTAAACTCATGAATAAAACAGCACGGTAACGTGATGAGAAATCATAAAAATCGTGACAAAGGTCCTGAAATCATGAACCTCGTTTCACTGTCGGTTGTGTTTCCAAATTTTGAACAAGAATCGTAACAAAATCTAAACTTATCCTTAAGACTAGAAATTACAAATCCTACAAAAAATGGTGTAGGAGTGATTTTCACAAAATTAGTAAAAATTTAAACAGAAATATTGGAAAAATTCTTCATCAACTCCTACGCTGAAAAAAATCAATTATAAAAATTTAAAGTCGATTTACAAAAAAAACCATCTTTGATTTGGATGAAATTTTGTTCCAAGAAAGGTAATTTTGTTCCCTACTTACCGTAAAATATTCAAGTTGGGCACTTTTAAGGAAAAAATTTATTGAAAAAAGATTTTCCTTGACCAAACTGAATTTTTTTTCAGTGCATTTTTATCGAAAACTAAACCAATGAAAGCCATAATCATCTCAGAATCCAATTTCCCAACTACTAGTTGCTTGATACATGCAAAAAGTATCTTGGTATAGCATCTCGGACTGGACTGGAACGAGGCCGAAGGGATTCGTTTAATGGAGATCTGGTACTAGAATACTTAGCGCACGACCAGATAACATGTTTAATATCGCGATAACCACCACCACAAGTGCAGAGATCGGTCTCCACGACCTCAATACACCGAACATGAGTCTTCTACGTATAATGATTATACATGACCTGAGATATCACCCAAATGAAATCATGACCCTCATCCATTCTCTTGGACCAAGGTTTGTTGATACCGTTGGGATTCCTAAATTTCCATCGCTCCACGAAATTTGCCAATTTTCGAGCATCCTTCAACTCGTTGAAGCTACGCGATCTTTTATAAAAATCATTTTCTAATGTCTAAATGTCCACCTTCTCATTATCATTCTAATCCAAGTGTTCTCATTACCCAGAATGGAGCACTGCGAAATAATTCAAACTAAGGTAATCTGCATTGATTTTTCAGATAAAGTACTCAAAACTCCCATGTTTTGCCCAAGAAATACAAAGAGTGCTTTCCATGCTCCATCAAACGGAGAGCCTCCTGTAACTGTAACGATGTGGGCATGGTCATTGATAGGTAAATATAAAACCATCAATTTTGTGGGGAGAATGTCGGCAGCACAGCCTCTTTTATGATTGCACTTACCATTACTGTAATAATAATTAGCATAAAAGCCATGCTATTCTGTCATCATATGAGTAACGTTCCGTGTATTCCAATCACAGGATGAATCAAATACACAACGTAGACCGTAGCCACCAGACGATACATTGTTTCTCTGATGATCTTTCCGTTAATCCGTCGACGGACCAGAGCCAATAGTTGCGTTTTTCAGCTTTCATCAAATTTTTCATTTGCATATGTAGCGTCGCGTATATTGGGAAAAATTCGGGCGATCCGACGTTCAAAAGTCCATTTCGCGTATAATTCTAAGCAATCTCTGCCTACCACAAAGTAGGAGACTGTTCACGGTTGTTCGCGTCGGGTACTCATTTCGTCTGACCTTTAATCGTAATGCAAATGCATTGTGTAAAACCTGGGGGAAAACACAGTGACTGAAATATAAGGACACTTGGGTTTTTTTATGTACCGTGTGGAGATCCCTGCTAGTTTTTTTTTAAGATTACCGAAACCAGGAACTACTTACTTGAGTTTTGTAACAGCACCCTTCAAAGGACACTCCCAGGCCTTTACGAGGAAGCATAGAAGAGAAGACAGTCTAGATCATTTTTGGAAAAACAAAGTTTACAAAAAGGCTTTTTGTGACAAAGTTCCTATGTACAGAAAGCTATACACTCGCTCTTCTGCCTTGCTTCCTTGCTTCTGGGTGGCTGGGTTTACCCCTTACGCGGTTGCCAGTCGCTGCGCCAAACCTGCATGAACAGACCATTCACTCACTTTGTTTTTTGCGGTCGGCCCTTTCCGCTCCAACTAACCAATCACTAGTTAGTCGTGCCCGTCGTCTGTTGTTGGGTACGCCAGATTCCCTGTAGCCTGCAGGCAATCTGGGTGGTTGCAGTCGAGACACTTCTCCAGCGCTTGACACATCCGCTGAATAAGGGTATCAGGGGTTGTGTCCCAGCCACAGACGTCAAGCATTGCTCTTCTTTCGACGTCGAAGGAAATACGAACAGTATGTGCTCGGCAGTTTCGTCTACACCTGGGCAGTCAGGGCAGACGGGGACCTCCGCGTGCCCGAACCTGTGGAGGTACTGTCGGAAGCAGCCATGGCCTGACAGGAATTGTGTCAGATGGAAGTGAACTTCCCCATGGGGTCTGCCCATCCAACTCGATATGTTAAGTATCAGCTGGTGGGTCCACCTGCCTTTCGAGGAGTTATCCCACTCACGCTGCCATCTGGCGACCGAAGCCGCCCTGGTGCGCTCGCGAGCTCCTCTATTTCCACGTAGCTCGAAGCGCTCCTCATCTTCCCGAATGACCGACTGGCATCATGCTCGCTATCACGCAAGATGCATCGTGTGATACCGTGCGGTAAGCAGATATCACTCTGAGGCACATCACGCGGTAGGTGCTCTCCAGTTTCTGTAGGTAACTGGTTACCCTCAGTACTCTTGACCATGACGGGCCGCCGTACCTGAGGATAGATACGGCAACGCCTGCCAGTAGCCTACGTCTACTGGCGCACACCTTTCAGCTGCTGGACATCATCCTCGATAATGCCGCAACAGCAGTCGAAGCTCTCTTGCACGTATAATTGACATGGCTGCCGAAGGTCAGCTTGTCGTCTATGATGACTCCAAGAGACTTCAGAGTCCGCTGTGAAGTGATCACGATTTCTCCCACATGGATAACTGCATGTTGTGCCGACTTGCGGTTGTTGACGATAACTACCTGCTGGGCGAACTCCAGGCCTTTCGCGCTCATCCATTCCTCCACCGTGTTGATCGCGTGTTCTGCGGTTAGTTCTACCTCAGGGATTGACTCCCCATAGACCTCCAAGGTTACGTCGTCGGCAAAGCCAACGATCTTGATCCCAGGAGGGAACTTCAATCTCAGAACCCCGTCGTACATGAGGTTACATAACATCGGGCCTAGGATCGAGCCCTGCGGGACTCCGGCGGTAATCGGAACCCTTTTCTGACCGGCATCAGTCTCGTATAGCAGTACGCGGTTCTGGAAGTAATTTTCCAGGATTCGGTACAGACCCACCGGTAGGCTAAGCTGGTGTAACGAGAGCGCGATAGCATCCCAGCTTGCGCTGTTGAATGCGTTCTTCACGTCAAGTGTCCGCACAGTATCGAATGCCTCGTCTTTTCCGTTGGATCGCTATCTCGGCAGTATTATTACTGAGTTGATAGCGTCCACCGTGGACTTACCCTTTCGAAAGCCAAACTGGTTGCTTGACAGGCCGAAACTACCTACGCCCATGGAATTGAGCTGAGGTTTTTGAATAATTCATCCAATGTACCAATGTACCAATACCAGTACCAATGTTGGTCGTCAAACGGTGGGATAACAAAATTCTCACAAGTATCCTATCCCATGCCTCCACGCGAGTCTAAGTCTATTGATGACATTTGGTCCTTAGACCGGCGACGACTGAGTGCTATCAGCCTTCTGCCGATAGTAGCAGAATGAGAGGGTGCGAACAGATCTAGTCGAGAAAACATTGCCATAAAAATGAATAGTTGATCGGAAATTAGCCCCAATACGACTAATCTGACTAGTATATATGATCACGGGTCAATACGTATTGAAAATTAGCCGCATCTGTTTTTATGCACCTAATTTCAAGCTCCGTTATTGCTAACAAGCCCGTGCATCAGGTTAACAATTCTTTATATTTCCCTTCAGTGTTCATTATTATCGCTCGTATACTTGTATTCCACAAACAAACCGATATGGAAAATAAGAAATACTTTCCTTGATTTATAATATCTCGCGCTATTTTTGCCTGTATAATGTGTTATCACTGGGTAGTTTTAAAGCCAATAAATATATCGTAGAGAAGAAGTAGCGGATTCTGTCCAAACACTCTTGCAATAAATAGTGATCCAGCCCAGATAAGATTAGCTTTTCTAGTCAATACTCCCACGGTCGGCTGTGTGGAGTTCAAATTGCTTTTGTTTAGGGAACATAGTATACTCTCGGTAGCCGGCTGCCAAGAGTTTAAAAAGAACCAAAAACTAAACAAGATCTTCTCTTTTTCGAGTGATCGTGCACTCGAAGACTAACTAAACAACTACCTAATAAAATATGCATTACAGGTCGCATCGCTTGCTTGGAGCGAATCGTAGACCTGATACCCTTCCAAACTACCAACTCCGCGACAGCTATGGAAGAGTCTGATGAATCGTCGTCCTTCCATTAAGTAGGTAGAGCATCAACACTTCCTGTCTATCTTATCCTTTATCCTTCCCCGTGAACGATGGAGTTGGGGGCGGCTGGCAATGATGGCTATCATGCTGTTGAGGTTTTAATATGGGTCGGATTGGTATGAATTCCTACTTACCATTTCCTAAGCAACTCTTATTAGATATTCAGCAGTCAAACATGATGAAGTCAGTGTGCAAATCGCCAAAATCATCGTCACAACGCAACGCAATGCAAAGTTCCTATGTACAGAAAGTTTCATTGAAATCTGAGTGGGTGCTGCCAACTCTGAATATGATTTAGCGCGAAATTCGTCCCAAGGAACAACAACAGTAACCCAAACAAACATTCGAATGTAACGCCATGGGTATATTCGGGGTGAGCTAGCTTTTTGGAAACACAAATAGGTTTATTATTAACAATTTCAGTAACTTGGTCACGGTTTTCGTAAATCGTTTAGTTCACGAAATCGTGGTCTTTTTCCACGAATTTATGAAAGGTTTTTTTTCCGTGCGGAAGTCGCACGCGGTAGCAACCGGCAACAGGGTCTCAGCTACGCCTGTGCCGCCAAAACACGACGATCGGCAACAATAAAGGAAAGTAAGTCTCAAAGTCCAGATGACAATAAAGACTATTAAACTGCTGAAGCAACACTACGGCAAGCAGCAATACTAACGGGTCTTGAAGTTCTGGGAAAAATTCTTTTTCATTCACACATTCTATCGGGTTGATGGGCTGTCAATCTGAAATTAGCATCGTTGTGGACTCCTTGGTCAAATGAGAGCCAAGTGAACAAATGAAACGTTTCAAGATTATTCATTATTTGTTTGCACAGAAAACACGATTGTGTTCGCATCTCCCATGGTCACATACGTTGATGAATTACATGATCACAGATCAATCATCTGTCTCCATGATGAATTACGTAACTTGCTCAGAACTCAGTTCCTCTAAATAACATGGAACAGCCCTTCATTTCCATACCTTCATCAGCATGTAGAAAAACACGCAATTGCATAATATCAGACAGGGACAGTGGGACGAAATTGTTATATGCTACAGATTTGTGTGCTTGCGAGTCATATAGCTTCATATATGTATTTATATGGAGGCACCTATTATTCAGCACAGTCATACATATACACAGCAGACGTTCCTGGATGGAAGCGTGTTTTGCCACAAGCTCGCAGCAGGTATTCCGGGAAGCCCTACCCAGGCACGGCGGCGGGTGGAGGCAGCCTGGCCCACCGGTTGCCGAGTAGCTTACGGCTTGGTTTGGTGAAAACTCAGTCAGTTAGTATTGCAATGTGCTAACCGATGGAGGTAAGTTGTGGTTCTGTGAATAAGTGCCAGTGTTTTCAAACATCAATTGTTGTGTTAAATTTAGATAGTTTCAAGTTTATGATGGTACGATTGGAATCCTATATCCATCCTGTGTATATTTAGTTTCTTGTGTCTATGTGAGGGCAAAGCACTCATATCCCGCCTAGTGCAGATTTGAGAAGGACATTTTCTCGACTGGCCTTAGGATATTTGAAATAAATTTAACAGTGGGAATTGGTTTATATAACGCGGTAAAGGTCATGTCTCGATTGGAATGTACATAGTGATTGAGATGAATAACGCCTTCGATTTGAATAAGAAGTGGAAAATACATTATTCATTCAACAGATTTATTGTGAACGAATGTGTCTTGCTTTAAAATAAAGCCTTATATGAAATTGAGAGCTAATCACATATCTGTTTTAAGTAATCAAAGTATCAATTTCTTTTCGTTCCATGCGCTGAAACACCAACGCATCATCAGAATGATGAGCGTCGACAAGAACTTACTCCAAAACGCTATCAACGTGACGTGCTTTCAAAGTGTGAGCTACACTAACTTTGTATGCCTACTAATCAACTAGCAACCTCGCAAATCATCGTGCAGTACAGGGACAGATCGTAATCATCGCTGGATTCGAGTGCAGCGTTGCAGTTTGCGATTGCCTCTGTGTGATAACGGATACCGATTCTAGTGAAACAAAACGTTTGAAGTGAAGTTTTTAGTAGTAGAACACCAGCGTTCCACAGAAGCTGTTTAACTCGGCTACTGAGCCTGTGCTATATCACCGAAAAAACCGTTTAAAAGTGCATTCGTGGCGGAAAAGTGCATATGCGTGTATGTGATCGTCTGTTGACGAAGGTTGGACGGCTTGTTCTAGGTTCTAACAGTTTCGATGTGTCAGTGCGAAACGAGCGGTCATTTTCCATGTTAAGTGTGCGACGATTAGGTAACAGGTCATACCGTAATCCAATGTGAGCTTGAACAATAGCTACTGGTTTAGTAGTTGAACAATAATACGAGCTAACGTACAAAGGTGCCACAAAAAACCAATGCACGGTAACTTTTTATGTGTAAAAGTTGACGAGAGAAATATCAACATAACTGAGTGTCTTGATGTAGCCCTAGAAGATTATAAAGTAATGGAGTAGGATCCAGATTAAAAAATTGTACTTAAAAGTTTAAACGAAAAAATGTTAGTTTAGTTAATTAACATCATGTGCTCCATTGAAATGTGAACAAAACAACGTGTCAAAATTGAACCAAACATTGTGGATAAAACCCTAATCGAATTAAGTCGTAAAGTGTTTCATTTTTTCTACTGGTGTGTATCAAAAGTTCGTCGAACGAAACTAATGCAATTTGGTGTCCTGAAAAGTGTTTCTGACCTTATCGGATTAGGTTGATATTACATCCACGTTTGGACACTTAACTACAGGGAAAAGCACAAGTAAGTCGATAAGCTGTAACGCTATTTTCAAATTGGCAACATTACGTTTCCTAATCCGCATGTACAGTGCAGAAACTCAGTGCCGTCGTCGAATTCCTTTATTCGTGTACTTTGTTCTTCAGTATGGTTTTTGTGTAGAGCGATAAAAAATGATTCCCATTGCCACACCTCTGAGTAGATTTCTAGTTCTACTAAGAGTGTATGCTTAAAATTTGAACCAAATCAGAGAAGTGTAGCTGCCGGATCAACGCGTTTGAAAAATTACATGGAGAAAACTGACTAGCTCGCATTTTCATCGCTGGGTGGCTCTGTAATCATCAGATTTTCGTTGCAAGTGAGAATAAGAAAGATTATTTTCTTGTCCACAACTTTGCCGAAGACTTCAGCGTGATCCAGGTTTGTTAGGAGAAGTTATTAAAATTATTACGAAGTGACGCCTGGGTTTGAAAAAAATTAGTACATGTTTTGAGTCATCTCTCGGCACGAAAATTTAGGTTTCCCATTTCACTGTACTTAGGACGCAAACACTAACTTTTTGACGGAGAGAGATAGAAATTAAATGCCTTCTACAAAGTTGTAGAACAAGTAATTTTAATTATTCCTCTCAGTCTATTTTCAACCATCAAAGACAGCGGTCACGGTACTCAGTGTACTCCTGCTTCTGTCCGAGCCAGTGCAAAGCGAACGAAAAAAACAGTTACTTGTGTGCATTGTTTGAAGAACAAAGGATACCGTTATTTGTATTCTTGGGTGATTTTTCAAGATGACTGAGTCTCATCAACAAAACGTGATTATTCGGCCTAACACAGTGGCCATTGACTTCAGGTCTTTTCGCTTAAGATCAAGTATTCGTGATGTGGAACATCTGTTGAAGGTGAAAATGCAGCTTCGGTTTTCGGAAGTCACCTCCATACAGCTTGAACACATCAGGCATGCGATGCTGATAACCTTCAACAAATTCGCCCAGGCGAAAAGATTTATTTCGCAGAACAACTTGAAACACGTGCTTGTTTGTGATAACGTTGAAATCAAGCTCCCTATATACATGGATAATGGAAATATTGAAGTTAAATTACATGATTTATCTCCACTTACTTGCAAAGTGGCAATTAAAAAATTCATGTCGAATTTCGAAGGACACATGGAGAAACTACTTCCCAGGTATTTCAAATGGTGTCTTTGTGGTGAGAATGTGGGTAGACCAACCCATTCCCTCCTACCTTACCCTGCAGTACAAAACAGAAGGGGGTGATACCATTACACAGCGAACTCTTTGTACATATCCAGGACAAACGAATACGTGCCAGTTCTGTGAACAAACGGCACACTACGGACAACCCTGTTCAGAAACCGCTGAGGTAAGCTCACCTGCAGAAAGAAATTCCAACACCCAAGCTCCAATATCACCTGAACCGCAAACGGTTGCCAAATTTGTGGCTGCTGTTCAGGCAATAATGACAACTGTAAAAGCTGTGTCAAGTACTTCAAATTTAACAACTAATACCACCAGTGAAGAAACTACCACCAAGGATGGAGTGTTCACATTCGTGACCCGCAAGGGCAAGAAGCCAGGAAGAACATCTGATCGCGAGTATCAAGGCAGTAATCAAGATGCTGATACGGGCGTAAACGACAACGAGAGAGACATGGATAATGCCGAAATTGGCGAGAGAAGGAACATCATCCCGACACGAAAAAAGATCTCCGTTCGCAATAGCTAGTTGCGCGCACGGGATCTTACAGGCTCAAAATAAAATGTATTGTGATTTTTATTTTTTACATATTGTAAATATATAAAAGACCCATGGCTCCTCTAAGCTAACGCTTTGAGCCGTTTTAAATAAACGAATTAAAAAAAAATATTCCTCTGGATCTTTCCCTATTTGATCTACCTTTTTTGAAAAGTTAGTGTTCTATTCGATAAGATAGTGAAACTTTTTAGATGTACTGTATGTACTAAAATTCTTTCAACTTACTATTTAGTTGAAGCTAAGGTTTCTTTCGAGAAAAAATAAAGTTCAAGAAAATAAATTATTGATTCAGCACCATGCCTTGTTAGGTTTCTTGTAAAACTGATTTAGACATCACTTTCACAAAAGTTTGATAACTTTTCTTAACAAAGCTGGATATGTTAATCTTCGACAAAGCTATAGGCAATACAATTATCTTTCTTATTCTCACTTGCAACTCTCACTTGCCCGTGTGATAAAAAAACGCACTACAAAGAGGGTTTTCTTCATGTAAATGAACGAAAAATCTCACAAAAATTTCAAGTGCCAGCAGCTAGGCTTCACCGATTTAGTTCACATTTGGAGCAGACGCCCCTGGTGGGATTAAGAATAGATTCTGTGGTGGGTTGATTGAGTTTTCAAAAATTCGTTTTTTTCTGGGCGGTTTACTGTAAAGATCAAAAAGTTCGTTTTTACAAATTGTAGTGACTAATTAACTAAAATTTTAAGGTTTCATTCCATTTACATTCCCCGACTATATTATTAAACTTAACCTCAAATAATCAACATTTTACCTACAATACAATATTTTTTACTTGCCAGCAGAGTTTGAAATTTTCCCACTCATGAGCAGAAATAGGCGATATTTCACCTACTTCGACCAGCAAAAGAAAAGCAAGCAGGTGATACTACGCTATTTGCTGCCTAACTTTGGCGGAAGGGAGCATCCGACCTTATCTAGAATATGAGATGATATTTTCGCGACCAAAGCAAATTTGTAGAACTACCAATGCTTCCGCACAAAACACATAAATAAGTATCCGTATTTATTTTTAGCATCAAAAGAATGCAGAATTGTTGAAAAATAATTTCTATGATATAATGAATTATTCGTTTTTCCTGCACTTGTTTTATTACATGATTCGAAATTGTGAATTTATCGCGCTTCTATAGTGCATTATCCTGTTCAACACACAATCGGGGGGTAGAGCGAAAAAAATGGCGAAAAATGGTGAAAAAAAAAAATTGAACGGGTTTTCACAGTTTAAAACCAAAGTTTGTATGAAAAACTAGGGGTGATCAAGAGGGAAGATATCAATGAAAATGGTCATCTTAACTTTTCGCATAAAATCTTACATAAAATGCTTATTACACCGAAAAAGAAATCTATGGAATGTTTTAGCTCAATCGAACATCATTAACCTTCCGGAAGTCGCGCTAGTGCACTGAGTGCACGCTACTCTGAAAATCAAACGAAATCGTCTTAGCGCACCAGCGGCTGTTCGTTCAGTGGGCCATTTACGCGACTTCCGGAGGGTTAAGGGAGTGCGGCGTTTGAATATTGATTTCATAATATTCGAATAAATCCAAAGGGGAAAGGGAGTACATGAAACGTTGAAAATTGAATTTTTTTACGAAATATGAAACACCATCATCTAGTTTCAAAACAAACAAAAACCGATCAAAACAAATTTGTATTTTTTTAGTTCCAAGGACTTGACCTTGAAAAAAATTCGAATATCAAAAATTTTATTGTAATGCCTTATGATTTAAAAAAAATCCCAACGAACTGGGCTTGGGAGCAGAACAAATATAGCAGGGATTTAGGGTTCTAACTAAATCATCGTGAGGTAATTTTTGAAAATAGTCTGTAAATATATACAGTAGGATTCCGTTTTTGGCAACAATTTTATTTTTTTCAGTCTCCAAAACCGGAACCGTGCCAAAAATGGAACCTTGTTTTTAAAGTTTAGATTTTCAATTTACGATTTCCAAAATGTTTCAAGGATTTTTAATCATATGTGAAATGGAATGGGATGAAAGAAAAAAATAAGTAAATTCTATTTTATTCATGTTTTTATTAAATTCAGATGTCATACGGTTGGGGCAGAATGCTACTTTCGACGCTCAAAACCTCTAGCGCCTTGAGTATATATCCTGAAGGATTAGTGTCTTTAGCAAAGTATCTTAGATGGATATGATAATTATTTTGACAACTTTGGTTTTGATCTAGATAAGTAGAAACTGATCTAAATCAGTTCTATCTTTTGACAGAGGTGTTCTATCAAAAAACTTTCTTCGGTAAAGTTGTTGGATTGATATTTTTAATACATGTACTGAAGACATTTATACTTTATAACTTATGTAGATGGCGCTATATCACATTTAAAAAAAATGAATTTTAACATTTTTTTATGAAAAATATATCTAGAAATAAATGTTTTATTCCTAAATCTTGGAAAATATACAATAATAACAAAAGCTTCAAAGTGTGATAAATGTTATCATGACATTTGCTTCTGGGATTGTTATCTTTTCTTTCGTGAATAATAAAAAAAAAATTGTTCAAAAAACATAGCTCTTTTAAGAAATAAATAAATTTTGTTCTCTATAACTAACCAATCGCTGATCTTCCAGATTGATAGATTTAAAATTAAATTGCAATGTTTGAAAATAGCTAAGTTTGAAGAAAACCTGTATAAACCACTTGCAACTATCCAAACAAAAGGGATTGAAACATCCGTGCTACAGTGAAAATGTTCTCCAATAAAAGTTCCAAAAATCTCTAGAACAATGCATTTGCGAGCAATTAACACATCAAAAGATAATATAAGCAATACTATTTTCCAAGAGCCAGCCTACCTTAAATCTTTCAAAAAATATAACAAATTAACCATTATAGCCTTGTTTATTCATCAACCTTCTTCAATGCATTTGTGTTATTATATTGTAGGGCATCGCGCAGGTAAACTTCACGCATCTAAACAGTACTTTGAACACCTCAACCACAAGGTGCACTCTAATTTCATTCATGTGAAAAAAACATCGCCAAAAAAACTAACAATTTTGCCAAAGACATCATAAAGCTAAACCAAACTATTTGGGGGCCATCAGTTTTGAATTCCTAAATACGGCATTGGGACGTACCATGGTCAGCTTTCGATATGTACTGAAAATTTAGTGCCAAGTTTTTTATGGACGTCGTAATAATCCAAAGAGAAAGAGGCTCGCAATGTTACTAAGGTTACTATTGAAAATTTTCTCCAGAACTAGTCTTATTATGCAGTGTAGCGCATTTCTCTGTACTTGACTCTTAAAGTGCACAGACTCTGGGCCTTGCTATAAAAATTGATTCCGTCAGACACTAGTTACACTGTTACCAGTTATATTATACATGAATAATACATTTCTATACTTATTGTAATCATTAAACACAACACGTATAGTGTAAAATATAGTTAACCCTTATATGCATAACACTGTTTTAAAATAATATTGCGAAAAACATCTCAAAATTATCACAGTAATGTATTGAAACTATGAGACAATTTTAACGAAATTTGAAAAAAATGATTTGCCTCTTTGAGGGTTAATATCACTCCCATGTTTGGAAATAAAGTCAAATGTGATGTCAATTGATACAAAAAAAATCTATTGCACATTTTTAAAAGACTTATTATGTACAACAAGAATGTTGCCAAAAACGGAACCCAAAATGGGAGCATGCCAAAAACGGAACGTGCCAAAAACGGAATCTTACTGTATTTATATGACAGTGTAAGCATCATTCTACAGGGTGTTTGGTTCATGGTTAAGAACCTCTCGAGGGATGATTGACTGTCATATTTGGAGAAAAAAATCGTTCTACACATACCATCAAATCTCAACCGTTACTAAGTTATTGAACTTTTTGTGTTAAAAACTTAGTTGTCTTAAAATAGCTGTAACTCAAAAAATATACTTTGTATTTCAAATCTTTTAGATCCATTGGATAGGTGAGAAAATTTTCCACTGAAAAATGTCCTCAAATGTTACAGCTAATGAGGTTAAGTAATCTTTTCACAGTAATTTATTTGAAATTTAACAATTTCGATAGATTTTTCGTTCACTTCGCGAAAATCTTAATAGTTTACATCACTATTTTAATAATTCAAATTGTTAGTCTTGAAAAGTTGTATAATTTGTTCTTTGACATGATACACTTATCTTGTCTTGTTTTCATGTGTTTGATTTATTGAACTTGGATATTTTTTTTATCTCATATTCACTAACACTAGCTCTTATTGAAAAAGTATGGCACTTATTGTACCTTTTCTTATTTTTATTCGAAAGTCAGGAAAATTTTGCTGAGAAAAATGTAATAATACCTTTCAGTTAAGTGAATTTAGCATTCTTTTAGAAGTTAATTAGTTTAAAGTTAGTGTTATTATTTGCATTTTCGTTATTTTCGTAAAATAGTAAATAATAAACTTCACCGTTATTATCATGGAATGAATGCATCTCAGCAAGTTCTACAATTCTTCCTTTGACTCCATTCAATTATCTCTTTTAGTTTCAAAGCAAAATTATTTTTATCTTCTCGTTTCATATGCAAAAACAACGATTTCGAACCCACTGCATTTGTGATGAGGCCATGTTGTGTTAACTATTAAATTGCAGCGAAATGAAAAGCGATAGGGATAAAGTGTCAAATAACAAGTTGTAGAGAATATTAAGGGGTACCAAATGAACAATAGTGACGATAAATTTAGTTGATTAATAATTAGAATAATTACAAAAATCACCAAAAAACGCAAATTTTGAGTTATACTACTAGTAAAAAGTCATGTAGTACACTTAACTAAACAATATATGTACATACATCGAAAGGAAATTTTCTCAGCTTTCAAATGAAGCCCTGATAATAGCGATATAAAGCATATTTTTTAGCTTAGAGTCTTTTAAGAACTTGCAAGTCAATTACAGAAAAAGTTTAGAAGTCAAATTACAAGGAAACGATAGGAATGAGATTGGAATGTTATGTTGAAGAACAAATTATGAATCGTCCTCAATCCCAACTTTTAGATAATAGATATTGCTATAATCATAATTCATTATTTTGAGAAAATTAACAAAAGCCTCATCAAAAACACTAACTTTTAACTACTTTACAACTAAAAGGTAATTAAAACAAATTATCTGAAAGATATGAGAACATTGTTCAATAGAAAATGGCACTAAAAGATTTAAAATACGAGGTATACTTTTTGAGTTAGAGGTATTTTAAGATAAACAAATTTTTTACATAAAAAATTCAATAACTCTGTAACGGTTGAGATTTGATGGAATGTGTAGAACGATTTTTTGCTCCAAATATGACAGTAAATCACCCCTCGAGAGATTCTTACTCATGAACCAAACACCCTGTATAAGTGTGCAAAATTTCGTTCAATTATATCGAGTAGTTTTTGAGAAATAAGATATTGAAAAAAATACTATTTTATTGTATTTCAAAGTTTAAAAACCTATAATTTAAACAAAAAAAGCAATTTTAACAAAATATTTATACCAAAACTTAAACTCCTACACATTTTTCATGAAAATCGGTGATTTTGTCGAAATTTCGAGGCCCACTGGACATGGTTTGACTCAATTTAATTTCAAGTTCCGTTATTGCGAACCAGCCCGTGTATCAGGTTAATGATCCTTTGTATTTCTTTTCAATGGTCGTTATTATCGTTCGTATACGTGTATTTTACAAATCATCCAATACCTTAAATAAGAAATACTTGCCTTGATTTATAACATCTCGCGCTATCATAACTTTTTGTCTGTATCATTAAGTTTTCAACCTATTTAATATATCGTAGAGAAGGAATGGCAAAATCTGTCTAAATACTATTGCAATAAATAGTGATCCCATTACGCAGATAAAATTACCTTTTCAAGGAAATATTCCTACGGTCGGCCGTGTGGCAGTTCAATTTGCTTTTGATTAGAAAACATAGGATACTCTCGGTAGCCGGCCACCCCGAGTTTAAAAAGAACCAAAAGCTAAACAAGATCTTTTCTTTTTCGAGTGATCATGTACTCGAAGACCAACTAAACAACTATCTAATATGCTTTACTGGTCGCATCGCTTCCTTGGAGCGGATCCTAGACCTTATACCCTTCCAAACTACCAACTCCGCGACACCTATGGAAGAGCCTGATGAATCGTATACCTTCCGTTTAGTAGGTAGAGCATTAACACTTCCCGTCTACCTTTTCCTTTATCCTTCCACGTGAACGATGGAGATGGGGACGGCCAGCAATGATAGCTATCATGTTGCTGAGGTTTTAATATAGGTCGGATTGGTATGAATTCCTACATATCACTTCCTAAGCAACTCTTATTAGATAATCAGAAGCCAAACATGATGAAATCAGTGTGCAATCCGCCAAAATCATCGTCATAACGCAACTCTGGGCGGCGGCGATCTGCGGAGAATATCGAGTATTCTGGAAGCAAACGAAGAGCTAATCCTTCACAGATACCGTTCACTCCTATTCCAACTTCTTCTTCCAGCTTTGATCCGTCAGTGAAGATTTTGTGGTGATTTTGGTATTTGCGGTTGACCAATTGAAGAAACTTTGCTTGCGTTGCGCTGTGAGGATCGTCTTTTTTACGATACGTGACAGTTTGGTGTCCAGATTTGGGCAGCGTTTGTTCCAGGGGCGGTTCCTGACCCTGCGCATACTGGAAATTGCAGAGAATGAAGTATGTCGTTTTTTCGAGGAAGGTCAGTGCACGTTTCACAACATTGATCGCTACCGCCCATCGACGCGGTAGAATGCAGGCAGCTTCCGCCACTGTGCTAGGGAGCACGCTAGTCGCGAATCTGACCGCACCATGATAAACAGGCGCAAGTGTAGGGACCACACCCTCCCAGTTTCTGAAGGTGAGCCCAAGGCCGTAGAATATTTTGAGTGTATTAAGGCTCAACTACATTTAGTGCCGTTGTTCTTTTGCACTTGGCGTGGAGGGAGCTTACACTGGTAATACAAATTCGTAAATATAATGAAATCGATCATGCAATGCACGAATTTATTCGTCGTTTTCTGCACCGAAGTATTTTCGTGCATTGTAAATAGTAGGTTTCGTTCATTTCATGACCAAGAATGGCCGCTTGGTGAACGAAAACTTTCGTAAATTTTACACATTTAATGTACACTGCACGAATTTTATCGTTGATAACGACATTATTTTTCGTGGATGAAACGAAATGTTTTGTTTATTTTAATAAACGCTTGTGTATATTACGAACGATTTCGGTGGTCGCACGAATTTATTTCGTATATTTCAGAATTTATTAGCCTCTTATTGTTTTCAGTAGATCTTTTGGGATCGATGTTTGACAATATAGATTTTTTTTATTTAAAAAAATCGATGTGAACGAAGAAATGGCCGCTTGATGTACGAAAGTTTTCGTAAATTTTGCATATTTAGTTTACATTGCAGGAATGTTATCGTTGGTAACGACATTATTTTTCGTGGATGAAACGAAATATGTTACGAACGATTTCGTTGGTTACACGAATTCATTTCGTTCATCTTAGAAAAGTTTTCGTATTTATTGGCACACTATTTTTTTCAATCGATCTTTTTGGATCGATGATTGACAACAACAATTTGCTTTAAACATAAGGATAGATCTGGCAAATCGATTTTATTTCAATCTGCTCACCTCTATTGAGGACTAGAAAGATTGTGGTGTGAAGAAATGGACGCTTGATGAACAAAAGTTTTAGCAAATTTTACTTATGTAGTGTACATGACACGAATGTTATTGTTGATAACGACATTATTTTTCGTGAATGAAACGAAATGATTCGTTTATTTCAATAAATGTTTGTGTATATTACGAAAGACTTCGTTGGTCGCACGAATTCATTTGGTTCATCTTAGAAAAGTTTTCGTATTTATTATCCTCTTATTTTTTATTCGATCTTTTGGGATCGATGTTTGACAACACCGATGTTTTTTAATTGAAAAAAAAAAACAGATCTGGCAAAATCGATTTTATTGTTTTATGAAGCAATGGCCACTTGTTGAACCAAATTTGTCGTAAATGTTACTTATTTAGTGTACATTGCACGAATGTTGTCGCTGAAAGCTACATTCTTTTTCGTGAATGAAAAGAAATGTTTTGTTTATTTTAATAAACGTTTTTGTATATTACGAACAATCGTTGGTCGCACGAATTTATTTCGTTCATCTAAGAGAAGTTTTCGTATTTAATAGCATATTATTTTGACATTTTTCCGACAGAGAAAAACTTAAACTTATTCATACAAAACCAACGAGCAGTTCGCGATGGCTCAACTGAATCCGTACTGCTCCGGATTCTGGATTAACTGGAAGCAAAAGAGGTTCAGGAAATCTTGTTGACGGTTTGACGAATTGTGCTCGTAAATATTATAAATATATTCGTATATAGCAGCGAGCAATTCGTTTGCCGAATGAAGCTGTTTCGCAATAAGCTAACGAAAGTAATTTCGTGGTTTTCACGAGAAACTCGTAAAAAGGGTTTCAATAGAACTACGAACTATTCTCATATGTACGAAAAATTCGTATATTTTATGAAAGTTATTTGTACGAAACTAATTCCAAGTGATTTACGGATATATTCTATCAGTGTATGGTTCGGACTAGCCTTTTCCTGCTGTCGCAATGCTTTTTTGTTTGCTGGATGTGAAGGTCATTCTCCTAGGTACCTTAATTCCGAGAATTTTTAGTTCCTTGCGAAATGGTATCGATGCGCCGGCGTGTTTCACGGGTCGGTCGAATGTAACATGGTAGGAGTTGCAGCATTGTGCAATAGCGCATTTTTCTGGGACAGTATTGAAACCGGTTGCTTCGGCCCACCGGCCTACGGCGTTAACAGCTGCTTGCAATTTTAGCCTGGTTCTAGCTTTAGTTTTTCCGATCGCCACCAAAATGATCATCAGCGTATATGAATATAAATACTCCTTTCGGTAAAACATCGAATAGAGTAGTCATGCTTACGAGAAAAAGGGTGACTGCCATTCTTGCGGGACCCCATTGGAAGGTACCCACGGTGTTCCTAAAACCGTTATTAACTAAAAAAAATGACCACTAATTTGGCATACGGCATTCGACAGATACAGTATCCAAGCATCTTCTCAGTGAATTTCAAAATGATCCATCGAGGGATTCGAGAGATATGGCGATTTGAAGTTTTATGATACGTTTCATAAGGCTACCAGCAAACACCCACGGGTTTGGTCCAATCTCTATAAACAAGAAAATATTTGCCTACTTATTTAGTACATGGCATTCGAAAGATATAGTAATCAAGTATATCCCTTGCAAGTTTGAAAATATTTCATTGACGGAATCGAAAGTTATAACGGTTTGGATGTGGTATGCGGTCATAGATGGGTTTTCTACCAGACTTCAAGCGTGAATCCATGTTTGTCCATTGACTATTTAAATCGTTTATACGTGTCGCGATTTTTAAAGGAAACCCTTGCGATTTAATTACATAAATATAATGTACAAATAATGTTATTTATATGGCGCACTGAAAAAAATATGAAAATAGGGTTGTCTACCAAACGTTAAATATAATGTGTAAATTAAAAAAATGGATAAAAGTCGGAATGTTTACTTCAAAAGGCCATATTTCAATGGTTTGTTGACCGATTCTAATTATTTTTTCATTATTGAACAAGTAGACGTTTCATCGTTAATTTTCATCAAGAAGAATATAAAATAGAGTTGTCTACATAAATAAATAGACAATATAATTGGTCTCAACTGTATGTATTATAATTATTTAGTGATTATTTTTGTATTAAAAATAACGGCCTATCAATTTTTATATACTAGTTGATTGCAATTGCTGTTTACTACAAATTATGGATATGTGAAATGTTAAAACTAATTCAGTCGTGATTCGCTGGTCGCTCAATTTTTAACAGGAGCCGCTTTTTAGTTGGACCTCCGCTAGTTGGTCCATTGTCGACATCTGAATGTCAAGTTCTCATGTTAAATTCAATTCGACAATAAAACTGACAATAGTTAGAGATATGAGCAGATGAACTTGTACTAATAACATCCCCTTTGATCCCCCTACTAATAACATCCCCCAGTTTTAACATCTGTCAACCCAACCAGCGAATCACGATTGTACAAAATTTCCAACAAAAACCGTATCATAACATAAATTGATCTGAATCAGCAAATACCTTCATATTTTTGAATATATGTATTGAATTTATGGTTTTATTTATTTTTCCATGATTTTTAGTTTGCGGTCGTTGCATTCAACTAATGTATAGAAATTGATAGGTCGTCGTTTTGAATATAAAGATATTTACTAAATAGTGATAATACATATAGTTGAGGATAATTAAGTTGTCTAAACCGTTATAACTTTCGATTCCGTCAATGAAATATTTCCAAACTTGCAGGGGATATACTTGATTACTATATCTTTTGAATGCCATATACTAAATAAGTAGACAAATATTTTTTTGTTCATAGAGATTGGACCAAACCCGTGGGTGTTTGCTGGTAGCCTTATGAAACGTATCATAAAACTTCAAATCGCCATATCTCTCGAATCCCTCGATGAATCATTTTGAAATTCACTGAGAAGATGCTTGGATACTGTATCTGTCGAATACCGTATGCCAAATTTATGGTCATTTTTTTTAGTTAATAACGGTTTTAGGAACACCGTGTACCAGATTTATTTCCCCAATGCACACACGGAAGGTTCTGTTACTGGGAAATTCCTGGACAAAGCGGCCCATATTCCCTCTTATTACACTGATGCAATTGCTGCAGTACACCCTCTCGCCAGACCGTATTGCAGGCCTTGGCGAGGTTGAGGATCGCGATATCGAACGACCCAAGATGGATACCTGAGCCGAGTCCTTTTCTGAACGCAAACTGACGGAAGTCAAGGCAGTTTTCCTCCTCCAGAAACGTCACAAGGCGTCATTTTACTAGTCTCTCCATCGTTTTAGCTGTACAGCTAATCAGGTTTATGGGTCGGAAGTCGCTGGGCTCCTTTCTTCCGCTACTTTTTTGTGAATAGGAATGATCAGCGCCTCGCTCCAAGTATCTTCCCAGACTATGTTCAAGCATTTTAGTAAGGCTCTTTTCGCCCTTGGTAGGAGGTGTTGGGTAGCCCACTTCGTCGGTGTTTACCCAATTTTTCTCCTTAGGGTGAAATATAGCATAGCACTTCGTCGGGTCCAGCCGATTTCCCGCGTGCCGCGATTAGTGCAGTGGTGAGTACCATTCCAGAAAATGGTTGATTGTACGGCGCACTACAGGCGAGTCCGAAGCTCGTTGGGTTTGCTTCTATGCCGGCTTTTCGACTCCTATAGGATGTCGGTTGAGATTAGTCGGGTGATAGCTCCTGAAAATATGTTCCGATTTGGTTTGCTACTTCAGTAGGGTCCATAGCAATCGTTCCATAGTCATTAAGGGAAAATCCGGTCTGTCGGCGTTTGCCGCTAATTGCGTTGACCCTTCTCCACAGTTCCTGGGTGGAGAAAGTTGGATTATTGCCATCGAGCAACTCTCGCCAGCTTGCTCTCAATAAATCTTTCGAACAAATCGGCTCTCAATACAACCTCTCGAACAAATGAGGATGAGAAACTTGCTCGTAATAGTATGTTACTGTTCCTAAACCAGTGTGTTTCAAACCCATAGGCTTTATCAGTAGGGTTCGTCATCCCTCAGAAGTGAAAAATCCAAGTTGTTTATTGTTTTGTGATGTGATCGTATTGTGTTTTCCTTTTCCATTTCCCTATTTTTTCTTTCATCCCGTTTCCATTCGAATCAGGGAAAAAATGGGACGACCTGGCAAGGCTAAATTCTCCAAACAACATGAGGAACGTTCCCATTGACCCAATTTATTTTGAGTCCTGATTCCAGATAAGTTCTGCGTTTTGATGAGCAACGGAGCACAGGCAAATGGTATTGCTTGCGATGTTTTCTTTACGATTTGATCACTGTTCTACAGAGGAGCTGTAGAAGCATTATCCCGAAAAACGATTCTATTGAAATTTTTATAAATAATTCGAAATGCGATGCTTTTGCATTATGCGAAACATGGCTTACTTCAGAAATACATCAAAACTTTCACGATTTTAATATTATTCGCTTGAATCGAGAATACTTTTACGGAGGAGTACTTTTGGGTATCAAAAATTTCTATTCTTCCAATCGTTTCGATGTCCCCTCGACATCAGGAATTGAAGTTGTATCAAATTGAAGTTAAATGCAAATCCATTTGCATTGCTTCCACCACATTTCCTCTAGAGCCGCAGTTGGTCACCGACGGATTTGCGATGTTGCGGAACTCATCCCAGGACCGAGAGCTTTTAACTACCACGGTACGGCATAGCTACATGATGATAATCGATCTACCTCACTCCTCGGGCAACATCAATATAACCGTTTTGAATACGGGTAAAATGACACAGATTCCTGCTCTCTCAGCGCGACGGTATGCTTTAGACTTGTCCCTCTGCTCGACATTGCTCTTGTTATATTTCTTTTGAAGATAATCTTTGATCCCCTGATAATGGATCAGGGCCACAGAACACAATTAATTTTTTCGCATCACCTTAGGCGAAAAATTGATATCTCTTCCGACCAATATTTCGTGTGAGGTCATATGAATAATTGATTGTATTCGATGGCCCTGAACCGTTAGCAATAGTAACTACGGTTGGCAGATGGTTGCTACAACGATATCCAGCAAAATCAAGTCCACACAAAAGCTTCATCTGGAGGAAAAATACGGGTTCTTCGCTGAATTGATTCTCGATACCGCGATTCAAGCTCAGACTAAACTCGTTCCAGACGCGAACTCTAGCAGACGGTATCCCAACCCAAAGAGGTGAGACAAATAGTGCTCAGCCGTATACCGCAGCGTAGAAGACCTTCAGCTTACCCGCTAACTATCGACTGTATGCAGCGTTAGAAACATGAAAGAAGAGTTTGGCGAAAGTCAAGAAACGTAGTTACTGGCGCCGATTCGTTGATGGATTAATGAGAGAAACATCTATGAGCAATTTATGGGGCGCGGCCTGGCGTATGCGATAAGCTAACCGGATAGACAGAATCGAATTCAATTTGTTGAAGAATCTACCTGAATCTGATAAAAGGCGTTAGTTGATTTTATTCAACAAGTTCCTTGAGAATAACATTGTCCTTTATAAGTTGAGGCAAATTAAGGTCATCATAATCTTAAAACTGGAAAACAAACCTCCGATCACAACTCGTATCGGCCGTTGTCCTGCATCATGAAGTTGATCGAGAAAATGATCCCATTCTTGTTTATTAACCCTCCGGATGTCGCGCTTATGGCCCACTGAACGAGTAGCCGCTGGTGCTCTAAGACGATTTCGCTAGATTTTCAGAGCAGCGTGAACTCAGTGCACTAGCGCGCTTGCCGGAAGGTTAAAGGGATTTTTGACTCAAACGTTCTGTCGGATAAGCTGCATCAGCATGGTCTTCTATCAATTTGAAATAACTTTTTGCTAAACCTCTTATCTGAAAAGCACATTTCAGCATTTTTCATATCGTAATTTGTCGACATCACGATACTCCTACTCCTAATCAACAATTTTTACGTGAATGTCATTGACGAATGTCTTGTAAATTCTGGCACGCTAAGGCAGCTTACACGACGACGATGTAGTCTCCATTATAGGTCCCAAAGCTGTCGATTTGCAAGGACCATTGCAAAATACCTTAGACAATTTGTCTGCTTCGGCCCTCCGGTATCGAATTTCCACGGAAAAAAGAGCTAGTCATATTTTCAAGGAAGCGTTTACGAGTGCAACTACAGCATCAATTAATGGGTCAAAGTATTGCTGAGGTTTTGACATTCAAATATCTCGGAATATGGTTTGATTTTAAAAATGACACATTACAAAATCGTCTGGAGGGATTCCATGCTAGTTGAAGGACTCAAGGGAGGAATTTCCTGCTAATTCAGGAAGGCCGTCTGAGTCCGCAATCGATTTCGTTAATCTCTTGTTGTTCTGAAGCAGCGAGCTAATATTTTTTCTCCTTATCATCATTGTCCAATTGTAAGTAGAGGTTTGCCCACTACTCGGGTTCTTGTTTGCCCGGCGTACCCTTCTTTTCAGGGCGGCCTAGGTGCTTCTACAGAATTTCGGATTTTCGTTTCACAA
Organism: Topomyia yanbarensis; assembly: GCF_030247195.1. Classification (NCBI taxonomy): domain Eukaryota; kingdom Metazoa; phylum Arthropoda; class Insecta; order Diptera; family Culicidae; genus Topomyia; species Topomyia yanbarensis. Next base: position 430,956,470 of record NC_080671.1, on the reverse strand, counting down.
GAAAAAAAGTGTAAACAAACAAATAAATTAATAGATTTACCGACTTTTATTCCACCAAATCTCCTCTGCTGCACTCTGTCAATGAAGTTGATTAGCTGCTTCTGACGATGGCGGGAAGGCGGGCGGTTTCTTCCGACCGGCCGGGAACACAACGGCCGCGTTCTCCTGCTGGTGTCGTTGGCTGCTCCGGCAGCGGTCCTTGGCTTTTAGCTAGGGAGGTGAGCTTGGCTCCTTTGTTGGAACCTCCCTAGCGACGTTGGCGACGAATCGCCGGATCGTCTACTCGCCGTCTACCGATCCCGGAAGTTACCGCAGTAAACTTTCCAGGGGGAACCTTTGTCCGCCCTGCTTCGTTCTCCTTGGCAATTAACTGTGGAGGAGAGCTTGGCTCGTTCGACTGATCCTCCACAGTGAGAACGGCACTGGTGTCACTTGGGTCCTTTTTATTTAGCCGGGGAAGCGAGTAGCTCCTTAGCGATTAGCTTCCCGTCTCGGCGACCCTATACCAGGACTTTTTCGTATGCCCGGACCACACACCGATACACTGACGGATTTTACTTGCCGTCACACGCGCGCACTGAACTTTTATTACGGTGGCGGGAAACTGTCCCGAAAAAAAGGAATAAATCTGGAACGTCTGTTCCTGGCTGTGGTCCGTCACTTTCTGGCTTTTTCACGATGGCCGCCTTTTCACTCCACTAAAACAAACACCATCACCACAAAACCGCACCGCCGCATAACTGTCATCTCCTTTGCAGCATAAACAGCAACCAATATAACAGCAAGAGGAGCGCGGTAACCTACCTAAGCCCTATGTTAGTTATTGACAAATGTTTAACAAAAATTATCTAACCTAGCTGCCCGAACAAAACCGTTCACAAACGCGTAAATGAACAAAATTTACAAGAAAAAGTGAACGGTACCGAACAGCGGTGAGCATAATTACACATGTAAACAAATATACTCTACGGAGTGTATACCCAATAAATGGTATATTTCCACCCAGTGCTAAATTGTTACCCTGACGGGTTACACAATGTCCACCCTCTTCTCCTCTGTCTCTGATACGGATCCCTACCGCGTCTTTGTGTCGGAGCTTACCATTCAAACTCGTATCGTATGACCTTCTCCGGAAGTTCTTTGTCCAACTACGCGCTCCTTGATAAAGTTGGTTTACTTGTTCGCCTTTTCGTGCCACGAAACATGGGCTGCACTAAATGTTAGCAATTACACAATGAAGCCACTCGATGCAGCAATAAGAACCGATATGGTAAGTGCGAAAGGAATCATGGGTAGGGGAGACTGAGGAGACTTGATCCCCTTTTTTATTTTTCAATACTACTCCGTGGAATGATACAAAAACTATGTATTTTTTGTAGTTTTATATTGTTTCTAGGGTTGACTGATAATCATAAAAAAATTACATGGAAATATTATACTGGACATGAGCTATGAGCATTTTTGGAAAACAACAAAAAACTGGAAAATTCTTTGATTAGTGGAGACTCGATCCATAATTTGGGGACACTTGATTATTTTTTGAAAACGTGTTTAAAAGAGCATGTAGGGTAGTAAGCCTATTTTTACCCTTTTTCTATTATCATCCTACCCATCTGAAGCCTTTGGTTAGAGCAGCTTCTGCCATCTTTGCTCAACGCATTGGCTCAAATGGTGTTGCGATAATTGGGGTACTCGATTAGAGTTTTTGCTGCGCTCAAACAGAAGATATTCACCATTCTCAAGACAATTTTGTTATTATATTGGCTCTTAATAAGAGGCGAATGACCTTAAGGCTAAAACCTCTATAATCGAAATAAAAAATGGCTCCTAATAACAAAGCAAAGAAGCTGAAATAATAAAATTAATAATGAAATAATGTGGTATTCTCCCTAATAGGACAAAAATAGGTACCTAACCCCATTCAATGTTATAAATGTATTGTGGTATTGATTAAATTGTTGTGATTACATATTACTATTTTTGTTACTACATATTACGCATCTCTCACAAGATTTTTTAACGAATTCCCCAAATCTCTGTGCAATGTCGTTATTATGGTTGAGGAACGTCAAATGTGGGATGCATGGTTGCTACGTATACTGTAGTAAACAATTACAGTTATGTTTCTGTACGATGAAGCGTTCATTTTTGACAGTATTCTTTGTTATTTTATGGCAACAATGACTTCAATTGTTCTGGTGTGAATTTGGTTATTTTCAGTGGTGTGTATGAAGCATGGCGAAGGGGATCAAATCTCCACAAATTTGAAGGGATCAAGTGAACCCATAGCATCTATTTCAGCAAATTTAGGCACAAGTGTAGCTGAACAAAAAAATCAGCTCAATCATAACGTATTCATATAATTGACATTCTCCAGTAATTCTGTATGCAAAAATCAATTATACAATTTATCAATTGTATAAAAGTTTGAAAATTTAGAAAATAAATCTTCTTCAGTTCTTCCGAGATTTTTTTCTTTGAATCGGTAAAAATTCAGTAACACATGTCCAATTTATTTTTTTTCTGTTAAAGAAACATATGTTTAGATAAAACTGCGCAACTTTCTAGTATATTCGATTAATGTATTCTGATCCGCCTTTGAGTTACAATGATGGGATCAAGTCTCCCCGGGGATCAAGTCTCCTCAGTCTCCCCTATGATTCTTACAGTTGAAATGCTGAAAATTGTCTTGTATGTGGGGATCGTTCACTAGAGCGCTCGATTGACCCGCGTACAGATAATTACGCTCCCTTGGCTCAAGAAGAGTCCCACTCGGACGATCTCCGTGAGGGTATATTTTTTATTGTCTTTAGAAAACATCCAACTTTTTATGTTCCTAATACATCAATAGCCCTTATTCTGAGTTAGTTGTTTACGCCACTTTGACAGCAAAACACCCCGTAATGAATGTCGCCCGAATATTGAACAAACGCCCGACTCATTAGACTAAAGGATGATTTCGTCTTACTGGTCGGATGGCTTAAACAACAATTATCAAAATGAAGATTGTCAACATATTACGAACAAGTAAATATTGGCCACCATTATAGAATATAACAAGTAGGACAGAAGAAGAAAGCGCTAACCCTCATCCATGATTCTTTGTAAAGCCCAAAAGGTTTCTCTTGATGGACCACCAAATCTAACAGTTTGAAACAGTGCTCCTTAAAAGCCAAAGCCAAATAGTCCCTAGTCGTAGAAGTTTGAGATCAAACAAGGTGTTCCCAGCGGTTCCTGACCCAACAGAAAGCCCAATTGTTTCGACATTTCGGCCAGAGCTTCAACCTTGTTGGACTGATGAAATTTGTTCACATAGTGATTTAAAATCACGAAAATAAAAATAAATTTTAAAAGAAATCTCAAATAGTAGACTTGGTTATCGTAGCCTAAAACATTTCTGATTCCTTTACAAGTCCGTATCCGTACTGTGAAAATATGTTTGAAGCAGCTGATTGGCAGCGATCGTGTCCATCGATGGCTAATTCATCGAACAAGATCACGGAGTTGTTCACTGTTCCGCCGTGGAACTACTGTTTCAAATTGTAGCCAAGAGCCAAACAATCAACTAAAGTTTGAGAACTTGACTCAATAAAACATTGCTATTTGTCGACACATATTTACATGTAGCTAATCTAACACAATTTTACTTTCTTCCTCTTCACAGTGGGCATGACCAATCAGCAAAATTTGACCAATAAATCTGGAGAAACGGCGGTAGGCACCGGTGGCATGAAACAACAACAGCAACGACAACAAAAACATACTGTTCACTGGTTCCGGAAAGGTCTTCGATTGCACGATAATCCTGCCCTGCGCGAAGGTCTCAAGGATGCCACAACGTTTCGGTGTGTGTTCATCATCGACCCGTGGTTTGCCGGCAGTTCCAACGTAGGCATTAACAAGTGGAGGTAGGGTTTAATATTACATAAATAAATCGCTTAAAAAGTTATCACTCGTAAAACGCGGCCAGGTTGAACCATCAGTATAAAATCCGATTAAAAATAAATAAATCGTACCCAGGACCAGTACTGCGAAATTTCAAAATCAGTTACCTATTTCTGCTTGTATTCACCGAAACCAACATTCAGATTCGCCACCTCCCTCATTCATTAACTTTCCACCTGACTAAAATTTCATGCAGAATCGAATGCTTGAATGAAGAATAAATATAAATTCCTTCACCAACCAAAGCATTCATTTGTTACTATGTGGACGGTTTGATGGCAGAAGTTGGCATCTTCTACATTTTCGAGTATAAGTGAACTGCGTAATCTACATCTGTTGCACTTTTGATTAATAATCTTTCTCAGAGCTAGCGTAGAAACTAAATTCAGTTTGCTTCTGAAACCGAACATGTCCGAGCTTGAATGCGTCGGGAGAACAAATGACGAGAGAAACGAACCAAAAAATTCATTCATCGCAGCGGGCATGAATTGAATTTCGTTTCCTTTCACGTTCACGCAGGGATGTCAATTTTTTAAGCTGGATCATCTGTAAATCGTGATGTTCAAGATTAAAAGTTAACAAAAACTACTTTGTAAGAGTCGAATACATTTGTTCCGGTTTTTATACTGAAGGTTTTTCCTTTCTAAGAGTCGGAAAGTTCAAGTCTGATTTTTATGCTTGAAGTTTATATCCGGTTTTTACATTCTAATATATTTGAAGTAGGTTTTACGAAGTATATTCTGTCCGTACGACTTTTATTTTCGGTCGCTCAAATTTAAGAACCATTGCGATTCGCTTGATCTCGTTCAATTTTTAGACCTCTCTCGCATTCTAAATTCTACAACAAATTTTAAAAAGCGATCAAAGTTCAAATGTAACAGACTTGACTTGTCGGAAAACAGCGTCAATTCCTGACCTATGTGAATTACGATGATCCATATTACGTTGAGTCTAATCACATAACGAGTAGCATATAATTTGTCTTGTAGCAATTCTTTATATTTCCACGCGCCCCCGTCTGGTAGTTGCAACGATGAAGGTGTGAAAAGAAAAGAGTGGCGAGGAGTGGCATCACCTTCCGTGCTACTTATCACTTCCATTAAGTACTATTTCGAAGCACTCCTCGTAGGTTAATAGCCGGTGCACGACGAAAGGAAATAACACGGTCTGGCTGGTTATATACTAAAATTGCCTTCGAGGCACATCAGGTCACGTGTTGGACAATGTGAACCACGCTGTTGCAGTAAATACATTGTAGATTCTTTCTCTGTTCGGGTAGTCGGTTCCGATCTATGTTGTTGTTGGTTGTTAGAAGCTATTTGACTAGTACCAAGGGAATGCAAATTTCGACGTGTTATAGTGTTTGTTTATCCTTGTTTCTGAGACGAAACAATTCTGCAGCTGACTGAGATGTTTAATAGGAACTGGGTATTCTTATAATACATCAAATATGAATTCTGGCGAAAATTAATTTCCAAATACAATGTAAAGGATGCTGCGATTCAAACTTTAAACTAGTTTTTCTCGAAAGCAAATAATTGTCACTTAGTCCAGTCTGGCTTAACACCGACTAATTATGTTTCGAAAGTATTGTTTGATACGCATTTCGAAACCTTTGTTGTGGGAACATGTTAATTATGAAGCTGCTGTCGTAATAATCTCAAAGTTGTTCAATTTTTTTTAATTAATACTGTAATGAAAAATTATACACAAACCCGATTTTATCAGCTAACGATTTTTTCAGCCTCACATGAAAATCCGACGGCCTTTAGGAGACAAACCTAGTCAAATTTGTGTAAATCCTTTCTTGAGCATGCTTTTATTATCTTAGAGATGCAAAATATGCAGCAATAAAAACATTATTTTTAAATTTCTTGTAAAAGAAATGCATAGAATTCGTTCAAACTTTTAAGATCTTAAAATACCAAAAAAAAACTAAACATCTTAAATATACCAATCGACTCAGCTCGATGATTTGGGACAATGTCTGGGACTGGGTGTTTTTATGGTAATGTTTTAAAAGTTTCAAAAGCCTGGCATGTAGTGTGTTGGTACTGTATAGGACTCAGGACTCACTTTCGTGCCTAGCCACTAAAAGCACTGTTTGCTCTTACGGAATTACAAGTTGCTATATTTCTCGTTATTGAAGAACAATTTTGATAAAAACTATTTTTTCTCCATTAAGAATAAAATTGTTTAAATCCTTCTTTGCATGTGAAGAGCACAAAACCTATAACTAATTTAATTGTGAAATTTGCGTTTCGACTTCGTTTCATCAGAATCCGACACTAGCTTAGTGACAGCACCAAGCTAGTGCCGGATTGACGTTTGCGAAACATCATCTTGACTAGGGGTTTGCTCAGGAACACAAATTAAGTCTCGGTTTTTGGAACTAGCGTCAATCCGGCACTAGCTTAGTCCTGACAGTAAGATAATATCGGATTCTGATGATACGAAGTCGAAACGCAAATTCCATAGTTAACATAGTTATAAGTTTTGTGCTCTTCGCGCACGAAGATGGTTTGAAACAATTTGCTCCTTAATGGAGAAAAAATAGTTTTTACCAAAATTGTTCTCCACAAAAGAGAAATATTCCACAACTAATTTACACCAAGGTATTATTTCGTAGGGAAGAGGGGTTCGTTGAGCTTTCGCCGTATCTCTTTCTTGTGCTCTATTTCGGAGCCTCACTGGGTTCATGAAATAGCTCGACCTTTGAACTTTGATTTAACTCTCAACTCTTCTCTTGCTTTTTGTCTTCATATATTACGTCGCCATTTAGCTATCGTCCCATCTATTCTGATAGTCTTCGGCTCACCCTACTCCGACTGAGAGTTCCCCGACGGAGGAATTTATCCCGACATGGATACCCGCTTTTTCCAGCCATTTAACTCCAAGCTTTATCGAGATCTCGAATATTAGCCGGTGGTGATTTCCCTGGCAGCTGAATTTCTGTCGGTAGCGATGTCTGTTTCGTGAGCAAATCAACTCTCATGTTTGTCACGATATAGTCGGATATAGTCCATGAATCTATCCTACTGTAAATCCCCCGGCGGTAAATTTCTCCGGATACCGATGTTCGTTTCCGTGTGCCGCTTCGTCTCAGTCAATAAGCCAGCCAGTAGGTGTTGAGATCTGTTCAGCGTTTTCGGGTGGAGCGTAGCTTCCAGTCCATTGGCGCCCCAAAGACCAACTGCTAGCTATTCAACGCGATCTACTCTCTCTAATCCCCGGCGGTTGATCTAGCCTACTTACAAGCTACCCAGTAGTGTGTCGTGATCGGTCCGGCGATTCCGGTGAAGCGCGACGTCCGGTTCACTGGCGCCCCGACGACTTCGCGTACTTCTCAACTGGTCCCCGGCGGTGTACCTAATATACACCACGGGAGAGTTTTTGGCGGCAAAATTTCTTGAGAAAACCGATTTGTGGTAACACAGTGACTCTCTAGCCGACGGCACTACTTTGTTGGTCCCTTCGCCACTTTCTCCACAGCTTGGAAAGTATACCCGCAGCCACCCTGTTGATAACGTCCCAGGTATTCTTGTCGTGACACATCTCTTCTACGATATTGTCAACTGTCACACCAGGCATACCCCTACGAACTTCTTCGAACTTAGGGCATTCGAAGACCACCTGTTCCGCTGTCTCTTGCACGTTCACACACTCCGGGCAAAGGGGTGACGAAGCATGTCCAAAACGATGCAAGTACTTCCGGAAGCATCCGTGCCCGGACAAAAATGGCACCAGAACGACGTCATTTGCAAAACCGACGATCTCGAATCCTCTGGGCAGTTCCAGCGTAGAGCGTTGGGCCGAGTATGGAACCCTGGGGTACTCCCGCTGTGACCCTAATCGACCTATTTCCCATGTTCGTCTCATAGACTAGTACTCGGTTCTGAAAGTAACTCAACCTTGCACAAATTGTCCGGGACCTGTGCAGTGCTACGGCGTTAGTCACCCAGCTGGCGCTGTTGAACGCGTTCTTCACGTCGATCGTAACTACCGTGAAGCAGCGATTACCCCTTATTCTTCGCATCAATGTTTTCTCCTCGCTCGTGATGACTGTGCTGATGGCGTCCACCAACGAGAGCGTAATTCGTCAGCCTGTTGAAGATACCCTTTCCAGAAGTTTACCAAGATTATCCACCAGATATATAAGCCAATACGGTGCTAGATTCCTTGGTTTTGGCAGAAACATCAGCTTCTGGATCTTCCATTTATCCGGGTAGTAGCCTTCGTCCAGGCATTTCTGTAAAACTATCCTGAATATGTCGGGAAACGTCCGAATCGCAGTCTTCAATGCCACGTTGGACTTCCCGGGAGCTTTCTTCGCTTTCAGCCCTTTCACCACTATAAGGACGAGTGTTGTTGGAGACTCGATTGTCACCAGCATTCCACCGTCTACATCAACGTACGATGTAGGCGTCCATGCGGTTGGATCGTGTTTCGAGAAAAGACCCTCCACGATAATCTTCATTTTGTCAGCGTACATTTCGACTGGCGTCGATGGACCCTTCATCCTGACCAACACGACAGGCTAAGCGTGGCAGGTAGACGTACTAAGTACTATCTCACGTTTAAAAGCGGCTCTTGCCGCGCGGAATTTTGCCTTACACTCTTCTCTCGCAGTCGCCTCAGATCTTGCTTTCTGAACGCGTCTTCTGACTTTTAGGCAAGCAGCACGGAGGATACTGAGCCTTTCGTTCCACCAATACGCTGGGCGCCGGCAGTTCCTCTGCTCCATTTTCCTCGGCATTGTTACGTCACATGCCCTCGCTAATGTTTCCGACAGCTCATCGGCGTTGGAGCGAGGCTATCAGCACGAAGTGTTTCCACAAAAAGGTCCTTATCGAACTATTTTATTTGCCACTTCCGCTCGCCAGTCATCACTTTCCGCGCTACAATGCAATTCCGTCGATCAATGGTGTAGTGAATTGCCTGGTGGTCGTTATTTGTGGACTGCTCACTAACTCGCCAATTCATGTTATCCATCAGCGATGCACTGCAGAATGTCACGTCGATGATGGATTCTTGGCCGTCTTTACAGAATGTGCTAGCGGAACCTTCGTTGCACAGCATTACATCCCGCTTCGCCAGGGCTTCCAAAAAGGTGTAACCTCTTGCGTGGATCAGCCTGCTACCACATTACACGGCCCAAGCGTCAAAATCTCCTCCTATAACAACCAGGGTTCGCCCGACAAACGAGTCGGTTAGTGCGTCCAGCATCCGATAGTACTGCTCTGGTGTCTACCGTGATGGAGCATAACAGCTACAAACGAATACGCTGTTGATCCTGGCGATCACGAAGTCTTCGTGTGTGCTATCCACCACCTCTTGGACAGGGAAACCGCCCTTCACTTGGGTTGGCAGCATCCCTGCATTATCCACCATCCAGTTACCGTTATCGGGAAGACTGTCACAACAGTTGCTGTGCAATGTCGCAGTGATTGAGATTCATGTAGTCGTCATGTAGTCCTTTCTGTCCTCCTTTATGCAGAGCAAGCACTTCGGTTGCTTGGTGCAGTCTCTAGCAATTTGTCGCTTCTCCCCACATTTTCCACACAGATGAGATCTGTCCAGGCCTCTACACTTTCTTGCCTGATTGCCTGAACCCAGACACCTGAAACACCTCTCAGCTTGTTTAGTAGCTCTAGGGATCAATCGTAACGAGTAAAACGACTATATGACTTTGATCTTACTAATCGACATAAGCTGGTTGGTTGCGACTGGCGATAAGCGTATCGCTGCTATCTGTATGCCACTATACGCCTTCCTCCACTTGATTGACATCTGCTCTTTCTCCAGGTTATATTGCTCTATTAGCCCGCTCCTCACATCGTCTCCCGTTGCCATCTCGTCCAGTTTACTGCACTCGACCACTGCTTTGTTCAGGAAAAAGCTATCACGTTCGCTTCTCCTCCCATCGTTTCAGCTACGAGTTCTCGATAGGTCGAGCTCTTGATCAATGGTACCTTCTTCAGCTCGAACAGCATCTCACCTGGAGTTCTTACTACGATCTCTCCCTGCTCCTTCAGCTTGGAATCCTCTCTCACCCTTTTGAAGATCACAGCATACGTTACGCCGTCGTTTGCTTTGACGACTAGAGCGTCTCCCTTATACCTCTCCTGGCGCGACCGAAGATCTTTATTCTTCTTTTCCTTCCGTTTTTTCCTCCTCTCTTCTACGGTTTCTACGGTTCGCCATTCATTTTCCGTTAGTCGGCTGATTCGCTGTCTTCCACCGACCGTCTTGGGTTTCTTCGGTTCCTCCTCCTCTCCTGGTGTTTCCCTTACTTCTGCTTTCGCTATCTCCGTGGTCTTCAGTGCCTTTTCGGTGTTTTCAGCTCTCTCCAGTAAGGCCATCTGTTCGCATTCGGTTACTACCACGGCCCTAACTTCGCTGGGCTAGGACGGTTTGTCGCCGCTCATGCTCGATATGGCCTCTCTGGGAAGCTCTCGCTGCTGCTACTGTTGCGGTTGCATTTGCTGTTGCACTTGATCGTTTTTCTGTGTCGGCGACTTCGCAGCCCACCTTTGGTGAGCGGGTTCACCACGCTTGCTTCGTTAGAATTTTTTTTGTTGTTTTTATCTTCTTCCATGCATTTATCCCATGCATTTATCCCATGGTTACCTTTGCACGCAGTGAGGTCGCATGCGAGGATTGACGCGGTCCTTCATGGGATACCGCGTTCGGAGCCGGATCGGTGCTGGTCAGGATCGTTCAACTATGCTTACTTCCCCGACTAAAGCGTCGGGTTTCGAACGTACTTAGAGAACTACCAAAGTTTTAACAGGACGGGGATAGTCATTCGTCGTTTCGGGGAAGTGTCCCCCATCCTTACTATGGTGGTGGAATGGCGTGGCTGTCGGGCCGTGGATCAATTTCGATGAAATCCTAATTCATGGCCGTGTTCCATCGCCAGTATGCCGTAATTAGGATCTTACTGGTATCGATTCTAATGTGTCGGTTGGGCTAGGATGCTTTTATTTCTAAGATCTTTGGTCTTTGATAGGATCTTAACAGAAGCGGCACAGGCTTGCTTCGTCGGAGTTGCTATCGGAGTTACGGGCTTTTCTGGTAGTTTAACAGTGGCCAATGCTGCTCATACCGCACCATATCCTAGTAAGACTCCTCAACTCGCAGTAGGTACGGGGGAAAAGGGTTTGTTAAGCCCCGGAACTTCTGTACCTGCGTGTGTGTATGGATGGATGTTAATAAAAAGGCCTCACAATTTTCTCAGCGATGATAGAAGCGATTGATTCAAGCGTAGTCTTAAATGAAAACGACAATATTACCATTAACGGGTATTGAATTTCAATCCGATCTGACTTCGGTCCTGACAATACGGGTTGAAGAGTGCGAAATTATCCGCACGGAAAAAATCCATTCATAAGTTAATGAAAAAAGAGTACGACTCGATGAACTGAACGATTTACGAAAACCGTGATCAAGTTCTTGAAATTATGAATAATAAAACTATTGTGCTTGGTTGAGTTACTGTGGTAGTTCCCTAAACGTGTTTCGTTTTTATTATGATTCTTGTCCATATTTTGGGAATACTCAGCCGACATTTAAACGATGTTCATGATTTCAAGAGCTTACTCGCGATTAATAGTCGGATTTTTCTGTCAGAATAGCGTGATTTATGTTCATGATTTCGAGATCATAGTCAAGATTTTTGAAATTTTAATGACGAATAATGTGATTCATGTTTATGATTTCAGGGTTTTAGTCACGATTTGCGTAATTTCGATTCACGTTATCGCGATATTTTAGCCACGAGTAGAATGATTTATGTTCATGATTTCGGGATCTTAACCACGATTTTTTATATTTTTGTCAAAAGTAGTGTGATTTATGTTGATGATTTCAGTATCCTGCTCACAATCTTTGTAATTTACATGCACGCTATCGTGATATTTATTTTAGAGCTTACTTTCGAATTTGACACGTGGAGTGATGTGATGCATGCTCACGATATCAGCAGTTTTATCATGAAATTCTTAATTTTTCTTCACCTTATCGCGTTATGTTATTTTTTGGTTATTATCGAATTTTTTACTTGGAGTAACGTGAAAATACTAACTGGATCATAAAAGTGTGACTAATTCGAGGTATCCTGTTCCGTGAACTATATCACGAACACGATTTGTTACTCTGTAATTTTGGTACCAAGCTCAGTTTCCGTTTTCTGTCCAGACATCACACTGAACCTTATAAAATGAATATCGATGTTCGATGTCCTAATAGTTTTCTTATATCTGCTCGTACCTACTACTGGTCGCTAACAGTTGGACATTTCATGAAATAGTGCATGGAACATGGAACAAAAATGATTCCGCGGACAAATTTTGTGAAACAGTTCTCGTGAAAATTTCATGACCATGTTACATAAAATTGAAAATGATTAGAGACGTATGCTAAATAACACAAGAACGCAAGATAGACCCTAAAACATGTACGAGGAATTATGAACCACTTCACTGGTCCATGAATAATATTCCATTGTTTTGTGATTTTTTACGAGCACAAATGCTCTGTTGTGACTATTTTACTAGGGCACCATTAACCAGCTCACGAATACATGAATAATATTTTATGATTTCGTGAACTGGTTCTCGAACACGAATGGTAAGTCGTGACTATTGTACTAGGAGTTAGGAACTAATTCAAGTATACGTGAATAATATTTCACGATTTCGTGAACTATATTACGAGCACGAATGGAAAGTCGTGACGTGGCTGTTATACTTGGAATCATGAACCAGTTCACGATTCATGTATTCATATATGGATGGAAATATACTTACTTACCTTACCGTTCAGGCTAGAGCCTTGTTATCTCTTGCTGTAGGCAGAAGCAGTCTCCACTCCACTCGGTCCATTGCTGCTTGTCGCCAGCCTCGCAGTCTTCAAAGGGACCGCAGGTCGTCTTCTAACTGGTCGATCCACCGTGTTCGCTGTGCGCCCCGTCTTCTTGTTCCTGTAGGGTCGCCCTCAAGAACCATTTTCACCGGGTCGTCGTCCGACATTCTTACGACATGTCCAGCCCACCGCAAACGTTGCGGTAGGCGCGACGGATGGTTCTTCCAGCAGCTGATGCAACTCATGGTTCATTCGCTTGCGCCACGTTCTGTCTTCCATCTGCACGCCACCATAGATGGTACGCAACACCTTTCGTTCGAAAACTCCAAGGGCGCGTTGGTCCTCCACGAGCATAGTCCAGGTCTCGTGGCCGTAGAGGACCACCGGTCTAATCAACGTCTTGTAGATAATCAACTTCGTGCGGCGGCAAATTTTGTTCGACCGGAGCGTCCTCCAGAGTCCAAAGTAGGCACGATTTCCCGTCAACATCCGTTTCTGAAAATCTGCTGGTATTATTGTCGGCGGTTACCAGTGATCTCAAATACACAAATTCGTCGACCATCTCGATTACGTCACCGTCAATCCGAACTCGGGATGGAAGGTTCACATTGTCGTCTCTAGAACATCTTTCTCTCATGTATTTTGTCTTAGAAACGTTGATGGCAAGTCCAATCCTGCTGGCTTCAGCTTTCACTCTGATGTATGTTTCCGACATCGCCTCAAAGTTTCGTTGTTAACGTCATCAGCGAAGCCAAGAAGCTGGATGAACTTCCTGAAGATCATGCCACTCGTGTCTATCCCCACTCTCTTTATTATACCTTCTAACGCAACGTTGAACAGCAGGCACGATAGACCATCACCTTGCCGTAACCCTCTTCGAGATTCAAAGGGACTCGTGAGTGTCCCTGATACTCGAACAACGCACATCACCCGCTCCATCGTCGCATTATCTGCCATAGCTGATCTCGATCGATTGTGTCATACGCCGATTTTAAATCGATGAAGAAATGATGTGTGGGCACGTTGTATTCGCGGCACTTCTGCAGAACCTGCCGAATCGCGCGGGAACCCATGGATCCGCTTGGTAGTGCTCCGCGATCTCCCTTGAAAATAGTGATAATCAGCGGCAAAGAATTTGGGAGAAGACCTTGTAGAAGGTGCTAAGTAGTGTGATTGCGCGGTAGTTGCAGCAATCCAACTTGTCACCCTTTTTGTAGATTGGGCAAACGACACCCTCCACCCACTCCTCCGGAAGAATCTCCTCCTCCCAGATTTTGGCGATTACCCAGTGCAGCACCCTAGCCAGTGTTTCACCACCGTATTTTAATAACTCGCTGGGTAGTTGATCTACACCCGCAGCTTTGTTGTTTTCAGCCGACCAATCTCTTCCTTGACTTCTTGGAGATCAGGGGCCGGCAGCCTATCGTTTTCTGCGCGTGCTCCAAGATCCGTTGCCATACCGCCTTTGTGTTCTGCTGCTTCACCGTTGAAGTGTTCGTCATAGTACTGCTTCCACCTCTCAATCACCTCACACTCGTTCGTAAGAAGGTTTCCGTCTAAGTCCCTGCACATATCGGCTTGCGGAACGTAGCCCTTGCGCGAACTGTTCAGCTTTCGTGTATCGTTTACGCGGTACAGTTGTTCCATCGCTTCGCGATCTCGTTCCTCCTGTTGGCGCTTCTTTCTCCGGAGAACCGAGGTTTGCCTGTTACGTGATTGTTTATATCACTCCACATTCTGTCTCGTTCCGTGCTGCAGCATCCTAGCTTGCCCTGGATTCTTCTCCTCTATTAACTGCTTACATTCGTCATCGAACCAGTCGTTTCCTCGATTCGGAATCGCTGTACCTAGTGTCGCTATAGCAGTACTTCCTATGGTGGAACGGATCTCCCTCCAGCCATCTTCAAGAGTAGCTGCGCCCAGCTGTTCTTCCGTGGGTAGTGCTGCTTCCAGCCGCTGTGCGTAGTCTTAGGCAACCCCGGCGTTCCGAAGTTGCGCGATGTTGGACCTTGGCGTCCGACTACGACGAGTGTTGTACACCATCGAGAGTTTTGAAAGCATGCATACTGCAACTAGGTGGTCCGAATCTATATTCGTACTGCGGTAGGTACGAACGTTGGTGATATCAGAGAAGAATCGCCCCTCGATAAGAATGTGATCGATTTGGTTTTCGGTGCATTGCTCAGGTGATCTCCAGGTGGCTTTGGGGATATCTTTGCAGGGGAAGAAGGTACTTCGGATTACCATGCCACGGGAGGCTGTGAAGTTCACGCATCGTTAGCCGTTGTCATTCGATACGGTATGTAAGCTGTTTGGCCCGATTACCGGTCTAAACATTACCTCCCGTCCAGGCTTGTTATTTGCTCACACAATGGGCCACAAAGAGCGAAATACACCGATGAAAAATAGAGCAACACAAAAACACTGCGATGTGCAGAACGACCGCACAAAGAGAAACTTGAAAACGAAAAAGAGTAAGATCTGTGCACCAAGAGCTGCACAATTCCGTTCAAAGAGTCACTTTTTTGTGCCTCCCCTCACTGGCAAGTACGTAGGAAGGCGAATCAAACTGATATTCAGATAAAGTTTGATTGGAAGAACGTTTTTAAAATGTTTTTTGGTTGCTTTCTCTGCTTCTGTGCGCGTGTGAGCAAGATTCACACTAAAGAGCCTCTTTATTTCTACTCTTTGAGACGTGCAGCCATCGAGTGGAATGCACGTATGGAAGCCACACACATCGGAGTGAAGATGTTTATTGTGAAAGAGAAGAGCGGTAGTTCGCCTGAAAAGTGCAAAGAGCGTTTCTATTCTTCTCTTCATTTGCTCTGAGGTGCATTACATCCCTGCTCCCTTCCTACCTGAGCGTTCATATCACCGATGACGATTTTCACGTCCCGTTGCGAACAGCCCTCGTACACCTTCTCCAGTTTCTCATAGAACGCTCCCTTCTCGTCGTCGGGTTTCCCATCGTGTGGGAAGTGTACGTTAAGGATGCTGTAGTTGACGAAACGGCCTTTGATCCTCAACTTGCACATCCTTGTGTTGATCAGAGTCCACCCAATCACGCGTTGATGCATCCTACCCAGCACTACAAAGCCCAAGGTTCCCAGTTTAGAGTCCCACGCTGACACAAGGACGATACATCAGCCGCCCCTAATATGGAGAACAGACGCTGTTTTGAGCCGCCCCTAACATGGGGAACTGACGCTCGGATGGACTCACCCTCCGAAAAGAGGAGCCTCCCTTCCCTGTCAGTATACGGCCATGGTCCCACCGGGGTTGGTTACCCGATTTTTCCTATGGTTACTCGTACTCCAACTGGAACCGCGGGGAGGTAGGATTAGGAGTTACTGGACAAGATGCTAAGGACCGCTGTGGCGAACCACAGGGTCTATATTACGCATTACCCAGTCATTTACCAAATAGATTTGTGACTAATATATGAGGAATGAGGAACTAGTTCACGAGGATTGAATAGATTCGTGAACAAAATTCCGAATTTCGTTAAATAGTTCACCAGATTCATATTCTAATCTTGTAAACCAATGTTCCTAAATCTATGACTAAAATCATGAGTCTGGTTTTATGAGTAATATGCATAATGTTGTGAACTAGTTCACGCACAGAAAATCGATTTGGTAATAAAATGGCGGAAACCGACTGTAGTTCGCAATAAACAAATATTACCACTAATAAAAGCGTTATGCGGGCGTTACTAAAGGGAAATTGAAAAAAAAAATATAAAGCACATACTTTTTTGTTCACGGTCCTGTTTACGTAATTGTTCCAGAATTCATGGCACTCACGATTTTGGGAACAAATTTTTCCGCGTAGATTGCCAGGTCTACCTAGGTCTAATTGGCACTAACAATTGCTACGCTCTAAGGCTATGTAAGATTTTGAAATCTAGTTTGTGACCGATTGTCACAAACTAGATTTCAAAAGGCCTGATGCTTGATTATTGACGAGTATCACTCCGATCAGACTTGCGATTCTGTAGTTACAGGTTGATTAGTGCAAATATAAAATAAGGAATCTTAAGTATTCCCTACATTTTGTCATACAATTTCGAATACATAGAATGTCACAGTTGTTCTAACCCTTCTCATTTTTCCTTCCAGATTTCTGCTCCAATGCCTGGAAGATTTGGACCGCAGCCTGCGTAAGCTCAACTCTCGGCTTTTCGTGATTCGCGGTCAGCCGGCCTACGCTCTGCCGAAACTGTTCAAAGAATGGGGCACCACTTGTTTGACCTTCGAGAAGGACCCAGAACCGTTCGGAAAGGTTCGCGATCACAGTATTTCAGAAATTTGCCGAGAGCTCGGCATCGAAGTTATTTCAGCCGTTTCACATACACTGTATGAACTCGATGGGTAAGTTTTTCTGGCTAACGAGGAATCTTATTTCGGTGATTAATAATTTTGTATTCTTTTAAGGATCATCGAAAAAAATGGCGGCCGGGCCCCACTCACCTACCATCAGTTCCAAGCCTTATTCGCATCGATGGAAGCCCCATCCCAGCCGGAACAGGCAATCACAATGACAACAATCGGTAACGGGACAACACCGCAGAGCAACGACCACGATGATAAGTTTGGCGTTCCAACACTGGAAGAGCTGGGCTTTGAAACCGAGGGTCTTAAACCGTCTATTTGGGTGGGTGGAGAAACGGAAGCTCTGGCCCGACTTGAGCGTCACCTGGAACGTAAGGCTTGGGTGGCCTCATTCGGACGACCTAAAATGACTCCCCAGTCGTTATTTGCTAGTCAAACAGGACTTTCGCCATACCTGCGATTTGGTTGCCTCAGTACGAGGCTGTTCTACTATCAGCTAACAGATTTGTACAAAAAGATCAAAAAGGCCCGACCACCTCTGTCACTGCACGGTCAATTGCTCTGGAGGGAATTCTTTTACTGTGCGGCAACTGAAAATCCTAATTTTGATAAAATGAGTGGAAATCCAATCTGCGTGCAAATCCCGTGGGACCACAACGCAGACGCTCTGGCAAAATGGGCCAGTGGCCAAACGGGTTTCCCCTGGATCGATTCTATTATGACACAATTGCGGGAGGAAGGATGGATACATCACCTGGCTCGACATGCGGTTGCCTGCTTTCTTACCCGTGGGGATCTGTGGATTTCCTGGGAGGAGGGGATGAAAATTTTCGAGGAATTACTGTTGGATGCCGACTGGTCCGTGAATGCCGGGATGTGGATGTGGTTGTCGTGTTCATCGTTCTTCCAGCAGTTTTTCCACTGCTACTGCCCGGTGAAGTTTGGTCGGAAGGCGGATCCTAACGGAGACTACATACGGCGTTATTTGCCGGTGCTAAAGGTAAGTGTTTTCTGTTCTTGTTGTGGACTTGGTTGAAGAATTATTATTCTTCAAATTATTCCTGTCTAACAGAAGAGTTGAATGTTTCGAATTGTTTTAGAATTTCTGAAATAAAGACAGTAGTTAAATTTATTTACTAATGTGCTACTTGTTTTGCAGAATTTCCCAACACGCTACATCCACGAACCGTGGAATGCTCCGGAGAGTGTCCAGCGAGCGGCTAAGTGCATCATCGGTAAAGACTATCCCATGCCCATGGTGAATCACGCGATTGCCAGCCGGGCCAACATGGAACGCATCAAGCAGGTCTATCAGCAGCTGGCCAAATATCGCATTCCGACCAGTGACTACGAAAGCGAATGTCCCGAGAAGGGAGGCTCGGAAATAGCAGATGCCATGACCGCGGCCAAGGTACAACACATGAACGTTAGTAGTTTGAATGATAGTCCTAGTCCGAACACTATAATGGCCAATGTGAACCGCTCCGGAAACTATTTGTGTCGAAGCAACCCGTCTGCACAAAGCGACTCCAACGCAAAATTTATCACCTATCACCAGAACCGACCCTGCGTTGAGCCGCCTGCGCAACTGCAACAGCAAGTACCAACTTATTTCCAGCAACAGGAGCAGCAGCAGCAACAACAACAACTACAGCAGCAGCAACAACAGCAGCATTCAGAAGGTCAGCAATCCCAAGTTGATCAATACAACCATCATCTGTCACAACGAAGTTCCGCATATGTTGTTATTAAACCAGATAACTCAAACATGGGAGTTAGTAATGACGATCTGATGAATGCACATTTTAGCACGCTGCAAGATCAACTGAACACGAGTATGATCCCGTTAGGCGCTAGCGACAAGGTCGACACGAAAAACTTTGAGTACGAGCGCAACCAGGAAAATGTTTACAACAGTCAGTTCAAAGTGGAGTACACGGACAACTTCGATTCCGGCTATGGTATGAGAAATGCAAATTTCTACAACCGGGATGGTGATGATGGTGCTGTCGACCAGTTTCAACAGCAGGACGAACAGTCGGCCCGGCTGATTAAGAACTCTCCGGTTAGTAACTACCAGGAGGCAGCAGCCGTCGCGGATAAAACTGAACATTTTTGTGTCAATGACTTTGGTACAGTGTCCAGCCTTCAGATGCACCGTCACCTTCATCCCAATCAGCACCAGCAGCGGAGTGCGATGGCAGACGATTACCGTAGGCAACAGCAGCAGCACCAAGAGCAACAAATGCAACAATCGCCGGCATTCAATGGCGAGGAAAATTAACAGCAGATGATTATACTTAGCGTGCTGCTCTGAAATGGGCGGTAGGAGAAATTGATTGCGGGAAAAGTGCGTGTATAGGCTTTGATTGATCCCGTTTAAAGAATGAGACATGTTACGACATATTAGAAATGATGTTGCTACTTTCGGAAATAAAACTATTTTTCTTTCTAAGTATCGGAACAGCTTTAAAAGTTTGGTTTTTATCTGTATGGTATAGTGTGATTGTTTTTCTTAGTTTTTATTACCTGTAGCTAAATTTTTCCTTTTCGATCTCACTTTTCTCTTGTGCTTTTCAATCTAGTTTTCAGTAAAAATACGAAACACATAGGGTTGCCACCCCTCCGGGTTTGACCCGCAGACTCCGATTTTCGGGAGCGATTTCCGGGCCTCCGTGTTTAACATTAATTGCTCCGGGTTTAGTGGGAAGAAGCATAATTTTAACTTTTTTTAAATTAATTGATTCTTTACAAAATATTTAAAAAGTCTAAGTTTACTATTACTCTGGCTTAGATTTATTTTACTCGACTAGCCCTTCGTTTCAAGGTGGCGAAGATGAGTTCACCAAACATTGCTGATTTCGTTTGCAAACCAATCAAAATGAAAAACAAATTAAATTTACTACAAATTAAGGAACGTAGTATTTCGCTATGTGCTACAATTGAAATTTTGCGTCCCATTACGTCGTTCAAAATGGTGTAAAAAGTTATTTTGCTGTAATTTTACAAAATCACGTCACTGTTGGTTGTCTAAGTTAGCAGCAGACCAAGGTATGGCGGATTTATTCTAATTCAACTGGCTAGGTCAACATCAAGTGACTTTTTCCGGTGTTGTTGCTACTCCTGCAGCGACGTTTAACTGTTGGCTAGGAAGGTGAGTTTTGCCCCTTTGTTGGGACCTCTGGTGATAAATATCCAACACCACATAGTGCTACCCATGTGATGCCGCCACCCTGCCTTCTTTGCTCTCCTTTTCTTGTTAGTTGTGAAGGAGAGCGATGCTCGTTCGATTTATCCACCGCAGCGAGAGTAGCTAGTGCTTTTGTATTCTGGGTACTTAGCCGGGGAAGTGAAATACTACACCTAATTAAACCGACAAAACCGTTCTCAAATGTATAACATGTACAGCTATTTTTTAACGATATGGAAGAGTGGCGCACAATAAGTTTGGCGAAAACATAACACTTTACAGTGATTGTGAGATAATTTTAGTAACAAAAGAGTACATATTTGAATCTTTTTAGATCATTAGTTAATAAAAAGCGATTAAAGTGCTCTAAAATGTCGAGCAATTATCTAATAATATCTGTCTAGTTTTACTCATAATCCACCATCCCCCAGGTCAGTAAAAATCTCCGGGTCAAAGCTACTCCAGAGGTGGCAACCCTAAGTATAATATAAATATGGATTATGTTAGAAATCTATTTTCTCACTGCTATGTGAATTACTTGGGGATCTGTGCATTCACATACCATCCAATGTCTATTTCACGACTGAACGAAATGCTTAATCCAACGGATAAATACATCAACTCTGGACAAATTTTCACTTTGAACTGAATTTACACATTGTTTTGAGGTAAACTTGCGTATTAATTTTTGAGAAATAGTTAATTAACTATTAAGTAAATTCACAAAATGTTTTCGGAGTCGAATTCCTTGAATCACTCTGATGTGTTTTCATACCTCGATATTCAACATCGGTTCAGTTTTGCCCCTAAAACACCCGTAAAGCAATACTCTGTGTGTAACGATTTCATTTCTAGTTAGTGAAAATTGGTAAGCGAGGAATAAAAATTCAAAATGTTTAATATCTGCGCCGTTCGTGAACGGATTTTGACAATCTATAGCTTGTTCGAAAGGTATTTTTACAAGCTTTCTAGTTTTGTTCACACCACAAACAACATATCGACAAACAAAAATAATAGTGTCCAATGGTAACGTTAGGCCTTTTATTTGAAACTAGTTTCGTTAAGATCGGTTCAGCGATTGCTGAGATAATTACATGACAGTGCACATACATACATACCCACACACACAGACACATATACACACAAGTTGAAGGAGCTGGGGGAGAACGTTATAAGAACCAGGCGTACTCAGAAAGGCGAAATGCTGTTCGAGCTGAAGAAAGATCCATTGATCAAGAGCTTGGCCTACCGGGAACTCGTGGCAGAAGCGGTGGGAGGAGAAGCGAATGTAAGAAGAAGCGAAATTATTGCGACACCGAAAATATCATGCCAATTTTCTTATAATGTTTAAAATCAAACCAAAATTTTAGGGTAGTTTTATACATATATTTACTTAAAAAATCAAAAGAAAAGTTAATCGATGGAGCCTTGAGTGTAAAATTGAACGCATTTTCGCTTGATGCCCTCCATCAAAGTCTTTACAGTGTCATCCGGTACCAGTTTCTCAATTTTTTTCCATTTTCTTAACATGTCTTTCTCGTCTTTGACTGTCTTCTTGCTCTTCCGAAGTTCCCGCTTCATCATTGCCCAGTACTGCTCCACCGGGCGCAGCTCCGGACAGTTTGGCGGATTCATGTCCTTTGGAACAAAATGGACAGAATTGGCCTCATACCACTCCAGGACACTTTTAGAATAGTGGCATGATTCCAAATCTGGCCAAAATAGCGGAGCTTCGTCGTGCTGCTGCAAGAACGGCAAAAGGCGCTTCTCGAGGCACGCAGATTTGTAGATCTCGCCATTTACTGTGCCCTTTGTCACAAAAGGCTCACTCCTCAGTCCGCAAGAGCAGATGGCCTGCCAAATGAGATATTTGGAGGCGAACTTCGACATTTTTTTCTTCTTAAATTTGTCGTCCACATAGAACTTGCTCTTGCCGGTGAAAAACTCCAACCCCGGAATTTGCTTAAAATCGGCTTTTATATACGTTTCGTCGTCCATCACACAGCAGCCATATTTTGTCAGCATCTTCTCGTAGAGCTTCCGTGCCCGAATTTTAGCTGTCGATTGTTGCCGCTCATCGCAGTTTGGGAAGTTCTGTACCTTGTATGTATGTAGTCCAGCTCTCTTTTTGCATTCTGGACGCAGCTCTGCGACATGCGGATCTTTTTAGCCAAATCACGGCTTAAGACGTTGAGATTCGCTTTAATCAACCGCTTCACCTTTCCCTCCGTCTTTTTGTTCTCCGGTCCCGGTTTTCTTCCAGCTCCTTTGCCGTGGTCCAACGTCAACCGCGCCTGGAACCGCTTCAACACTCTGGAGACGGTTGAATGGTGAATGTTCAACATTTTTCCCAACTGCCGGTGCGACAGGTCAGGAAATTCCAGGTGTTTGGAAAGAATTTGTTCTCTTGACTCGCGTTGGTTCACCTCCATTTTCGTTGAATCGAAAAACACGACTTCGAGTTTGACAGCATGTAAACAATACACATTGTAGTAACAGGATTTCGGAACTGAAGATTACTAGCACTTGATCTATTAGCTTCTGTGTAAGCACAATATATTTTACGTCTATCTCGTAACAAGTATCACACTACTCTGGCACTAAAGTCATGGCTAGCTTATTTGGTACGATACCACACTCCCCCCTTACTTAGTATCTATTTTAAAATACTTGAAACATAATTCTTTAGATGCTCTGGTCGTTTCACTTCTCGTCGACTTTTTCGAATTTCAACATTATCACCGATGTTCTTGCCTAAAGATGGTCTTGAGGTTTGGTTGTCCGTAATAGGGTTATACTGTACTACATCTGATTTATTGATTTGTGAAGTATCCGTTGATGATTCCTCTGTAGGTAGTTTCGTATCTAGATGTATACGTTTAAGGTGACAAACGTTTCTACGATATATTTTCCCCGTGACTTTTGAGCGAATTTCCACATCTGAACCATTCCTTTTCACGATTTCAAACTTCTCAGGCGCGTAATTGCTGGATAGCTTGTTCTCCTTAACAATGCGTTTAGCCACCACAATATCACCTTCTACAAGATCGCTTGATCTTGCCTGCCTTCGGATGTCTGTCACTCCAGCTGTTCTAATTTTTCTTTCCCAATCTTGATCTTGGATAGCTTCCGTTAAACGTCCTAATCGACTGTGGACACTTGGCAATTTATCTCGCAATACTCTGCCAAACATAAGAGCCGATGGCGCAATACCTGATGTCGAATGTGGCGTCGAGTTGTACATCAGCAAGAAGCTTCGTAAATCCCATTTCCACTTTGAACGATTCTCCTCCTGGCTTATACGGAGACGTTTTAGAATGGTGTTATTCATGCGTTCCACTTCACCATTGGCCTGTGGCCAATATGGTATTGTCTTCTGATGCTCTATACCGAACTCCTGGCAAAATGCTTTGAATGGTTCACTTATGAACTGTGGTCCATTATCAGATCGTAAGGTTTCGGGCACCCCAAAACGACTAAATGTCTCGAACAGAGCTTGCACAGTAAGGTCTGTAGTTGTTTGTTTCATTATGATTACTTCAGTGAATCGACTAAAATAGTCTACTAAAACAAGAAGATAATGTCCTGATGGTAATGGTCCCAAGAAATCAATCGCTACATCTGACCAGGGCTTGTCTGGCATCTTGGTCCTGAGCATTGGTTCAGGAGGACTGATAGCGGAAACTAGCGTACATGAACCGCAGCTCTTTACGAACTTTTCCACCTGTTCGTCCATCTTTGGCCACCAAACTTTTTGTCTAAGACGACGTTTCATAACACTCATTCCCGGATGGCCTTCATGAGCACAGGTTAGCACTTGTTGACGTAGTTTCTCGGGAATAACTAGGCGATCGTCTCTCATTAACACCCCTTTGGCTGCGTGTAATTCTGTTTTGAAACAATTGAAACCTTTAGTCGTCTCTGTCCAGCAGCCAGTCTGTAAAGCTCTTATTACATCTTGCAACGTCGCGTCCTCCTTTGTTTCTGCGGTAACTTTGTCCAGAGTCACAGCTTCAGGAACTGCAAAATCAACTAGTTGATGAATGTAGGATTCCACTGATTTGTCGAATGGTTTAGCTGTTGCGACAGATAGCCGGGATAGCGCATCTGCCAGATTCGTTGCTCCAGGTTCGTAAATAATTTCATAATTGAATGATTGAATTCGCAATACCCAACGTTCAATCCTTGGGCACGGTCTAGATCGAGCGTTGAATAAGAATTTCAGGGCCTTACAGTCAGTTATAAGTTGAAATTTGGTTCCCAGCAAGTATAAGCTGAACCTCTCTACACCCCATACTATGGCTAAAGCCTCACGTTCGGTTTGAAAATATTTCTGTTCTAATTCAGTAAGTGCTTTACTTGCAAAAGCTATAATTCTGTGTTGTCCGTCCTCATTTACTTGTAGCAGAACAGCTCCTAACCCTTCAGGACTTGCATCAACAATCAGCTTAGTTTTGTCTTTCTTATCAAAAAATCCTAAATAGCTAATATCGCTAACTGCCTCCTTGATTGATTCAAAAGCCCTATGTTGTTGATTTTGCCATTTAAACACCGAACCAGTTCGAAGAAGAGATCGTAGAGGTGCCGTTTTCGAAGCGAGATGTGGAATGAAGCGACCGACGTAGGTAATAAGGCCAAGAAAACTTCTTAATTCAGCGACTGTCCTCGGTTCCCTAAAACTTTGTATAGCTTTCATGCGACTTTCTGTGGGACTTACTCCTTTTTTACTCAAGACGTGACCCAAAAATTCCAACTCGCTTACTTCATATATGCATTTCTGATGATTCAATAAAACTCCGTATTCCTCCAAACGCTTGAGGAGGGTTTGTAATCGATTATCGTGTTCCTGTTTTGAAGATCCAAACACAACTATGTCATCCAGATACACTATGATCCCTTCTAGACCCGCCAGAATCGTCTCCATCGTTTTCTGGAAAATCTCTGGGGCACAGCTCACACCAAACATTAGCCTTTTATATCTGAGTACAATCGTGTCATGAAAATAAAAATATTTGAAATATATATATATATATATATATTTTTATTCTCTGTTTTTTATTTGAATTCAGTTTTCCATCTAAATGCTTAATATTTAATTAAATGCAAATGTTAAAAATCATTCCTCTGAATTACCTGAACAAGCCGCTTTTTGCAATGAATGTGGTAATGGGACGAGATCTTTCCGAAATTTCCAATTGGTGATACGCATCTTTGATGTCCACTTTAGAAAAAGTCGTAGCACCATTTACCGATCCGAGTAATTCGTCTACTAAAGGAAGTGGATGTGTCTCCCGTATTACAGCCTGATTTGCTCGACGCATGTCAATGCACAGTCGAATATCGCCTGACTCCTTTAAAACCGGAACCATTGGTGAAACCCAAGGCGATGGTCCAGAAACCCGTTCTATGATTCCTTGTACAAGCAATGTTTCAAGTTTCTCGTTTACTTTGTCTTCTAGAGCGTATGGAGCACGTCGGAATGCTTGTTGAACATGCTGGATAGATTCATTAATTGGAATTTCTACAGTGACTCCTTTAATTTTCGGAAACTCATGAGATGTTTGGGAAACATTTCCAACGTCGAATCCAACCTTCAAAACCTGCAGCGATTTAGCCGTCTGTTCTCCCAAAAGGCACTGTTGGCCATCCTTGGCGACATAGAACTTGGCATCAATTTTTTTTCCTCCGCCTTCTACTGTTGCCATAAACGTTCCCGTTATCTCCATGGGTACGTTTGATGCATAGCACGTGAAGTTTCTGTCCGCCTCAGTAGACATATCCCAAACAGAAACTTTCATTTGTTTCATATGATTCCACGTTTTCTGACTAATGATATTGGCCGCTGCTCCCGAATCAATGATCATCGGTATATTTATGCCACCGACTTTGAACAAAAATGTGTTCTTTCCCATCGCATAGAAAATGTATTTTTCATCATTTTCCTGTTCAACATCCTCATGAATAGCTCGAATACGTTTTGGTGCTGCTTCTGCTCTAACTTCATTGTTCGCACGTTTTAGACATTGTCTAGCGAAATGCCCTGGTCCTCTACACTTCAAACACGTAGCAGCTCGTGCCGGACATATGTCAGCTCCTTTGACGTGACCTCGTTTACCACAAGCAAAACATACCGGGTCGGACCGCTTATTCATTCTGTGGACCGGTATCGAGAAACGACCAACTGGATGGTGAAATGGTCGTACATCTCTAGAAATACCTGATTGAAGTTTTGGTTTCCCTTTATTGCCATCTGCCTTCCAATTCGATACATTACTGATTGGAGCATCATGCAAATTTCCAAATTCCTTTAGCTTCCGTTCGCTCTCTTCAAGACTTACACCCAAACCTTCTACTTCACTCAATGGCATATCTCGCTTAAGCATCTTTTGTCTCAGCTTGCTAGAAGAACACTTCTCAACTATTTGTTCTAAAATCATCTCATCAGGCTTATCATATTCGCATCTTTTAACTTGGGTCCTCAACCGCAGTACAAAATCAGAAAAACGCTCAGATGGTTTCTGAGTAATTTGGCGGAACAAATGACGTTCGTAAGTACGTCTACGGTACGGCTCAAAATGAGCGTCAAGTTTGGCAATTGCGACATCGAAATACGGTGGGTCCCTCAGAACGTGCGCTACATTTTCAACCTCTGGTAAATTATCATATATATCCCGTAGATCAGAACCTCCTAGGTACAACAATTTCGACCGTTTGTCGTACTGAGATTCAATTTTCTCAGACTCAAAGTAACATTCCAAATCGCGTTTCCATTTGGCCCATGCCAAGGGCAATTGGGATGACTCTATTGAAGTTAAAAACTGTTTAATCCGAATTTCTCCACCAGCCCTATTATTTCATTGAACAAAATGCAGAAAAAACAAAACAAATTCATAAATATTTCATGCCAAATAAAAACTTGTTTATCATTTTGGCGAACTGACCTTCTCAATGGAATTTGTGTGGCGAACCCGCCTTCTTCAATTTACACATTTGTGGCTAACCCAATTTCACATACTGTGGCGAACCCGCCTTTCGTACTTCATGTAACTTGGTGACTCATTTTCACCTAATAGTTGTACCGTGGCGAACCCGCTTTCCACTTGATAAAGTATGGCGATTCCGCCTTACAATTTTTCTTATGTATATTTTTTTAGCGAACAATTGTGAATAAAAATCAGTTTTCACATGCATTTTTTTTTATTTCATATCATTAATTCCAAATGTTAACATGAATCTTATACATACATACCTGAAACCAACTGCATTTAAGTTATCGTTTTCTGTCTCTTGTGTACAGATAACATGATCATCTGTAGCAGGATAATCTACCATTCGTAGTCGGAACAACCCACCGAATAACACATAACACCACAATGCCCCCGTAATGATTTCACCGTACATTAGTATGTCGAACTCAATCATAACAAACACGTTTTTTTTCTTAACGGCTGTTCAGAAATATATAGCAAACCATGGAAGTTTGTAGTTTCGCGGTTGCCATGGAAGTATTTCGTTTGAAACTTTGCACGCTTGAAAATTCCGGGTGGCGTAGCTACCGTATTGAACTCGATTTGAATGGTGCGTGGAATTTTGGAGACGATCAATGTAACCAAATGAAAATTTTCCACATATAATGCATGTACTCACATTTTCTCCTCGTCGCCAATGTAGTAACAGGATTTCGGAACTGAAGATTACTAGCACTTGATCTATTAGCTTCTGTGTAAGCACAATATATTTTACGTCTATCTCGTAACAAGTATCACACTACTCTGGCACTAAAGTCATGGCTAGCTTATTTGGTACGATACCACACACATCAATGAGAAAGTGTGCAAAATTTGGTTGATTTTTATCCAATGGTAAAAAAGTTATGCCCTGTTGAATGTGTCGCAATAATTTCGTGTTCGCCCTTTACTTAATTGCATATAATATAATTGATATATAAATTAGAATATATTTATAGAAAAATATGCCACTTTTACATATCACTCCATTCGCCTCTCGTCTACCCGCTGCTAACGCATTGTACATACAAATATCTCTTGTAAAAAATAATTTTGGTGAATAATCCACCTGGAAAAATACATAGAGAAGAAACTCAAAGCATTATTTAGAGTCCTTGGTATCTACGGTAATAAAGTTATGGGTGCGTTTCGACTGCGTCTCATCAGAAGCCGACACTAACTTATTGTCGGAATAGATTAGCGCCGGCTTCACCGTGTCTTATCGGCATAAGCAGAACATCTGCTCGGACGGGACATCACGTTTGGCCAGTCGTTCGATCGAAACACAACGTGTGTTTTAGTTTTAGGGATTTAGCGTCAAGCCGACGCTAATCTATTCCGACAATAAGTTAGGGTCGGTTTCTGATGAGACCAAGTCGAATACACCCATGACTTTATTAAGTTAGAATTTGTGCCCTTGACGTACAAAGACTGGTTTCACCAACAATTTTCGTCCTAGTGAGGAATTTTGGTGTTTACTCAATTTTTCTCCTTAGGGGCAAATATAGAATAGTACGGTAAAGTTGTTGAGAATGATTAGTCACAAAAATCTTCAAATGCTCATAAAAAACCGATCCTGATGTACTAGAAACAAAGAATTTCATCATTTCTCTTTTTCTTTCCAAGAAATTATATGTGGTCACAGTACATTGAAGGTTTTCCTTGAAGTGTTTTGTTTATTTTGGTGAATAGTGTTAAAAAAAATCACAAAAGACATGCAACATGGTTAAAAGATATGGCTCTGCAAATGTCAAAAGTATAATAAAAGTAATAAAAGTGCGCCTGTTAGAAAATATTGAAGACTAAAGTGTGCAAAGTAGCCCCACATATCCAATGTAGCACCGCACGACGGTATACTTTATTGTATTACGTTATATTATATTATATTGCATTTTATTATATTATATTGCATTTTATTTTATTACATTATATTTTTTGCCTTTCTCAATAGAAAGGTATTGCAATTGCTCTGAAAACCGACTTTTTAACGGAGGCCCGGAGGGCCGAGTGACATATACCATTCGATTCAGTTCGTCGACTTCGGCAAATGTCTGTGTGTGTGTATGTATGTGTGTATGTATGTATGTGTGTGTATGTGTGTGTGTATGTGACCAAAAATGTCACTCATTTTTCTCAGAGATGGCTGAACCGATTTTGACAAACTTAGTCTCAAATGAAAGGTGCAACGTTCCCATAGGCTGCTATTGAATTTCTAATGGATCCGACTTCCGGTTCCGGATTTACAGGGTGATAAGTACGAACACGCAGAAAATGTCGATTTTAATAAATTCTGCAATGAATGTATAAAGGTGAAAATTTTTCCAAAATACGACCACAACTGCTTCGATTTGTAGTATTAGGTCACTAACATCCATTCAAAGTCTATTTGGCCACATTGGCCACCATCCTCGGTTCCGGAAGCCCCGGCGGAAGTATCTAAATTCAGAATAACAGTCACATCGGTTTCTCGGAGATGGCTAGACCGATTCGACTAAACTTGGCCTCAAATGAAAGGTATTGCGTCTCCGTAAATGGCTATTTAATTTCATCCCGATACGACTTCCGGTTCCGGAGTTACAGGTTGTGGCGTGCGATCACATAGCAAATTGTGATTCAAACCGATACTCCGATGAAAGCAAAAAAGGTAAAAATTTCGCTAAAATGTCTCTCAAACAACTTAAATTTGCTGTTCTAGGTCACCGACGGCCAACCATACTTTCGTTGACTACATTGACCACCATAAACGGTTCCGGAAGTGCCCGGGAAAAGCGGCCATCTTTCAAAATTTACGAACTCACATCAGTTTCCCGGAAATGGATGGGCCGATTTTCACAAACTTAATCCCAAATGATAGCTATAATATCCCCATAGATGTCTATAAAATTTCGTACGGATCGCTTATATGGTTCCGGAAATATAGACTAAACCGTCCGGTCACATATGAAATTCCCATATAAGCCGGAATTAAATTTTTTTTTCAAAGGGGGGACCTCATGAAATTTCAGAAATCGAATTCGTATTTTTGATGCCAAACATCTTTAAAATGCATGAAACGTCGAGATTTTATGTTATCTCGAAAAACATTTTTTTTTATAAAAATCGACTTTTTGGGACTTTGCCGATTTCGCACCTTTTTTCAGTTCAATATTACCGTGGCTGTTTTTTCTTTTTCAAAATTTTAGAACTCGAATAATGATTTATTTTCCGGTATATAGTTGTCATGTGAGGTATAATAATAAAATGTAATATATGCATTTAAAAGTTTTTAATGAATATAAACAACGCACACATTCTCGTGATTCATGATTGAGAAAGGCACAATTGCACCGCTAGGTGGATTAAAATAGGTTTTTTTTATTTCGATTATGGAAGTTTTAACCTTAAGGTCGTTCGCCTCTTCGGGTTAGAAAAATCTCTTATGAAAAATTTCTAACCCTATGTGCGGGGTCGGGACTCGAACCCAGGTGCGCTGCGTACAAGGCTATCGATTTACCAACTACGCTACGACCACCCCATATATATATATATATATATATATATATATATATATATATATATATATATATATATATATATATATATATATATATATATATATATATATATATATATATATATATATATATATATATATATATATATATATATATATATATATATATATATATATATATATATATATATATATATATATATATATATATATATATATATATATATATATATATATATATATATATATATATATATATATATATATATATATATATATATATATATATATATATATATATATATATATATTATATTATATTATATTATATTATATTATAAAATATATTAATTGATGTACATTAACATTATATGCATATGATTTATGGGGTGAAGAGGGTGCATCAGGGCATCACTGAAGTTACAACTGGCCAATGAAGTGGAAGGTCAGCCGGAGTCAAAGAGGAAAAGTGTTCGTCGTTCGCGACAGATGAATTTCTCTCCAACAATTGGAAACAATTTGACGAGCTCTTCTTCAACAAACCATCTCATAGAAAGCTTGGCAAGTATCGCAAAATTCGTTATTTAATCTGTTGGATCATATTGTTGGAAGCCGACTCTTTGATTCCCGCGGATACGAAGTATGTGTAATTGCCTACAGGTCCGCCAACCCCCCTCCCCTCCTTTTGGGCCTTCGTACAGCGGTATGCTGAATGCAGAATGGTATCGAAATTTAAGCGTACCGTTTAAGTGGAGCCGCATGCAGAGCAAGACTCAAACTAGGATGGTGGCTACCCATATACACATACATACTGAGTAGGAACAATCTCCATACACATACCAAACTTTTTGACATTTTGACCAATCGAAAGAAATCAAATCAAAAAGACGCATCCAAATTTTGAATCTATACAGTTGAGGCGGTGCTACTCAATTCGATGCCAGTAAAGTTTTGAATTGAGTTTGGAACCACTGAATTCAAATATCTATTATTTTATTCCAACAACATGACAGTGTTCTGCCTGTATTCGGCATTATTAACCCTGTTACTATTTTAGATTTTCCCGGTACTGCGCAGGTAGTCCTAATTCTTGTCCTACGTAAAATTGTACTTAATTATTTGCTAGTGATTTTGAATTCACGGGAAAACATTTTCAATTCGAACACGAATACGCTGATAAAATTCGTCAGAACGATGAACAAATTTTAATGAGTAATCCGGAGGCACTATGCTGTCAGTTTGTGTTTAACGCATCGAACCTACGGTAGTGTTCGAACCATTGTGTGTGCGATCAAACGGTGTGAAAAATTGATATTTGTGTTTGAAGCGCAATTGAGTTTGAAACCAGTAGATGCATATTTGAAATAATTGCTACAACTATCCAATGAGATTTTCCTAAGCGATACTAATGACTAAGGCCATCAAGCAAGTTCGTTAGATTTATTTCCACACTACACACAATTATTAATGTATTCACGTGCTATTTGTGACAAAAGCAATATACTCGTCCCATCATACTGACAATTATAGCATTTAAAATGTTGATTTAGCAATAAGTTATTCTAGTTATCCCAGCTGATTATTTCCTATCTAAGATTCGTTGGGAGATACGATTAGTTTGTGCTTGTTTGTACGCATGGCGTCGTTGTTTCATTTTCTACATTGGCTAAAGATCTTTTGATGATAAAGCCAAATTTAACCGGAACTAATTTAGAGTATTTCAACATTGTAGCGTTCAGTATGGGGTAAATACGCGTCCCTTAAAATGAAAGGTTTTTAAAAATCATAACTTAAAATTAACGAATATTTGAATTAGGAAATTATATATTTAACTTCGGATATCTGCATGAAACATAACTGTTTAAATTTATTGGTTTTTGCTTGAGACTGAAACTGACTCAGTTTTGAACCAAACTGCGGTCAAATTGTTAATTTCGAAACGAGATTCTCGTCACCATTGAAATGAAATTCGGGTTTGGTTTTAACCTAATATATATTTTATCTTCACTCAGACCACCACTGTTTTGCGATAACACAACTTGGTTTCATAAAAAATGTTTGTTTGAATTTCGTTTCTAAGCTGTTTCACTAAAGGACATGAAAAAATAATTGAAATGTCTCGAAAAAATTGCTTGACGCAATGAAAAGATACAAATAAATTTTGATAGACTCAAAACGGGTTAGAAAAAAAATATGCGGAATTCTGGCTGAATGCTGTCGGATTTTCTGCTCAAATGCATCGGCCAGACAACAAGCTTTTACTGGGAGGAGATGATGAGAAATGTTTCATCAGCAAAGCTCAGGATGAAATTCGTTTGAAATCCAACCGATCAGGGCACACCATGCAAAATTAATCAAACCTAATTAAGTGCAACAATCATATCCATTTCCATAAAAAAAATAGTAGCTATCAAGTTGGTCTGCAGATCCGTACTTTTTGCTAGCTGTATGATCCCATAGCATGTACGGGCCTACTCGGAAGCATTTTGCGACCAACTGGATGCTGGTAACAGCTTCCTTTATACTCATGTTGTTCGCATTTACAATGCACACGTTGGCAATACGTCTAAGCACAGTTGTGGGGTTAGGTTACACAAACTCTCGACAGCAAACTCGAATTTTGTATATAGCTAGAATTAAGGTTTATTAATAATAATTTCATTGTAAATAATTAATGCGCTTACAAATTTGGTGACCGCCTGAATCGAGTGGAAGGAATGGGTCGCTCTGTCCCACACGTGATGGATCTGATCTAGAGTAAATCCTAGCAAGATAGATTTATTTGTAGTTATTCCTAATGAAGCTGATCTGATTTGCGAGCAATTTACCAATTTCTGCACTTAATCTTAATCTACTGCACTTACTCGTTTCTAAGGAATTAGGAACTGATGCTGATTTAGCCGTAGTCGAAAAAAATGTGAGTTATAACAACCTAATAAAATTTGCAGCTTCCGTTATTCTTCTTATTATTATTAGCTTATGACGTGTTCTATTAGGTTCCTAACAAAAATTTAACCCCTTAAAGTAATTTTGAAAGTTTGGAATGAGAAATACCAACGACACGACCTGAAACTTCATGAAAAATTTCAAAGAAAAGGTGTCCGAGAAATTTACCACCAGTTACCAGAACATTGAGCAACCTCTCGTTAATGGTATGAAATGAATTTCTCGGGCAACACTGCCTTGATTTTCTCAATATTGATATGCGTATCCTAGCAATCCACAACAGGAAAGAAAACAAAACATCAAACTGCTCAAAGAAATTTCTGAAACTAGAAAATAATTATGAGCTTTTAGTCGGCGGAATCATCTGCGTTTTCCGGAAATCCTCAACAAACTTGGTACATTAAAGTCCAATGTATTACGTTTGACTGTAGAACACCCTCAATTTCAGAGCAATGTGAAAAATAATCAGTTGACGAATTTGTTCGAAAATTAATTACAACCACTGGAATCACAAATTCAGACTACAAACAACGAATATACCAGTAGCACGGTGCAGTGAACCAGCAGTTCGTAACGTCATCTTTCACAGTCAGACGACCACACCGGCTGCATATCGCTATAAACTTACAAGTGCATCAAAAACATTCTAGTCCTGTTCAGCAGCCAACAATATCCGAGATAGTGGAGCACTTGTGCACTTAAAAGACCCCTAATAAGTAAAATTACTACGATAACGTGACCACATCAACCTTCCGCACATATACAAATCCTAAACGAAATGACAGTAGTCGATTCTTCGCTACAAAAACTGCTGCAAGCGATGGTAGATGGTGCTCTACGCGATACGATCAAAGCAATAAAATCAATTTCACACTTGCTCCCTGACATTCCCAAACTCGAACCTCCACACTCAGCACATGAAGATGCTTTTGGGGAAGTCTGGCGGTCCGAAGACACGTTCAGCAGCAGCAAGCTAAGCTAAGTACCGACGACTTGACAATATGTACTCCAAAATTAGATAAAACAGTAACATGCTGCGATCGGTATTGGCATATCGATGCTCCACCAAGGCGAAATGAATAAACATCACCTTTCTTTACTCGAATCCAAACACCAATTCAGCATTAACTATCACACTAATAGTGAGCTAAAATTCATTTCTATAAAAATCTTGCAGCTAAGAGACAATTTATAAAACTTTCGATTGGGATGATGCTAGGAATATTACATTTGTTTCTATATCGAATTATCATGTTTCTGAAACTAACCGTTTTCTTACTGATACCATTTTTCGCAATTCGCAAATGCGAGTACTAATGTCCGAACCATCCAGACATCCCAAAAATGCACCCCTTTTTAAAGAATTCACCAATCCAGTAATAAGGTTGTTGATTTTGTTTTTCTTAGACTGGGGTAAATATCCAAAACCTTGATTTCTGTTGGATGCTTAACAGGATTTTGATACCAACGACAAATATTCCAAGCACGCATTAAAATCGGTGTTAGAAACCAGTGTGTTAATTTGCATTAGCTATGTCCAGTTCGCTGAATGCTTGCTCCAGGACGGCAACTTCTTTAGGATGCTTTTCTGTAGATTCGCTGCTTTTCGATGAAGCCGCTCCCGATGAAATCGCTCTTTAATGAATCTGCATAATCACCCATAGCGCTTGCTTTTGAACTTTCTTCCGCTTACTCATAGTTGCTTTTGAATTAGCAATGTGACCACAACATTACAAAAAGCAATCAAACGCTAAATTACTCTTTATACTACTCAAAATATTTATCCGAAAAAAATTTAACGATTTTGTAAACAAATAAGTTCATACAGCGTAACCAGGGGTTGCCACGGAAGGTTGTTTGGAAAAAATAACAGAATATTCAGTGTTGCAAGTTTCATACATTTTCCTACCAAATGTCATATTTGACAGTACCAGTTACCTGAGTTACTGAGGGGTAGTCAGATTTGCGATACAGTTTCGGAATGCAAGTGTCTAGTCGTGTCGTTGGAAATACTTTCCTTATAGAAAATATTCCGTATTTTATTAATTTGTGTTAAGGTGAAGATATGTGGAAGCCACGTTGCTAGGCACCGACTCGCTTGTTTACATTAGGAAAAACTGAAATCTGAAGTGAAAATTCAAACGCACAAATGAGAGTTCCGAACATTTTCCTTTGGTCATCTGCACATTGGCAGAAAATTTGAAGTTTTGTTAGTAAACGATTAAAGTTTCGCGAGTGTTTTTGCAGTGATATGTGAAAAAAGTGCATTTGAAAAAGTGCAATGAAAACGAACAGAAGAGTGTTTCGAAAAGAAACCACAAGTGAAGAGGGGTGATATTTTCGCACAAAATAGGAGCTACAGATGGCATTCCATCAAAAACTCGGATTGATTATATAGGAAAATTTTCTAGCTTCCTTAAGTAGCAGTTTCGTGGCACACCAGCAAGGTTAGTGCGTTGAAAAACGTATTTTTATATTTGTTCATATCAGATACATGGATAGGCAGGGGAGAGGAGGCCATATACGTACAACAAATCGGTATAGTAGAAGTATGTGATTTACGACGAATTTTGATCTCATCAGAAGCATTATACAATCATCTAGCTTATCTGTTTATATGTGATCAAATTTACAATCACACATGAAAGTTTATGCAGCTTAAGGTCCCCAATGTGGTAACAAGGAGTATTTTTTTAAAAAATAACATGAAAATAAAAAATCAGGATAAAATTTCTATAATTCTGTTATAAGACATAGTTACGTCCACACTGGTAGATATGTCTTTCATGGATGAGTTTGGAGTTACTGGAACATCAATTATTAAATTACCTGCTACGATTTACTTCCACAGTTTCGAACCTGAGATCTTCGTATTCCCAGCATAGCCGCTATGTACTCACCTATTTATACACTGTCAAGCAACGATTATATTTGATCATTTTTATCGCTTTGTGATTACGATCTAAAAATACCATAATCCAACCTAAATATGGCCCTCCAATGATACCTTCTATACCTGTCAAATCAAAACCTACATTCTTTACTCAAGCCATTTTTTATTGCTCAAATATTGAACTAGTCTGACAGAGAATTTGCAAAGTGCTATAAGCAGGTGAGAATTTTTTTTTTAACGATTTTGCAGTTTAATCCAATTGCAAATTAATTTATATACAATGTTTCAAGATTTCCGCATGTGCAATTTTGTTTTAAGTTGTAGTGGACTAATAAATAACTTCAAGTCAAAATTGTATTTGGATCACAGATTTGCATTTTATGTGAACTTTTTACAACAAAACATAATTTTTGCTTGCACTATTTGTAATTTCGATTTAGTCTGTCATGATTTGTAATTTATTGTAAACTTTTATATACGATTGCTGGTTTGCTGGGTTATAGCTAAATTTAGCCAATCTGACTACATTTGACGTCAATAAGCCGTACACACTTCCGTTCGTAGCCGGTGGTTTATCCAATTACCAGTAGGAATAGCAGTACCGTTGAATTGCTCGTAGATTTCGTCACAAGCGATGCTTTGGTGTTAAAGTAAGCGTAATTTTCGGATCAAGTACCATTGCTGCCAAAGGGCACTTGAGTCCCTGGCGAAGAGCACTTGGATCACTACAAAAGAAGCACTTGTAGATTTTAACAGTCGTGAAGTCTTAAAGTCTTGATACCCTAGATGCCCTAAAAAGTTGGACATGGAATGGCGAACCGATGCAAGCCCAGTGGTGCCCAGGACAGGACATCTATTTACTGGCTTCCGAAGATAAGGTAACAGCAGAACACTGTGTACATGATATCTCACAGTATGACCTCATCGCATGTGCGGGTCTATTTGCGAGCATATGGTGCCAGTTGGATTATACCAGTAACTTCTTACAACAAGTACTTATAGTAAATCAAACGTTCGCATTTTTATGGCACATACTGTTAAAACGGTAAATGTAGGTATACATCGTTGACACAATTGAGGTATGATTATATCTTCGAAGCAGGTTTAACACAAGATTATTCAAGATATAACGTTTCTCTTTTCCGGTTGGATACTAGCGCGAAATTGCTTTGTTTATTGTATTTTTAATTGTTTGGTTTTTATGATTTATCTGGAACCTTACATCATATACAGTCTGTTCCAACAATTAAACAATTAATTACCCAAACCCATTTTGCACTACTCGTAAGTCATCAGAACCAGAGGCACTGGACTGCAGGAATGTATGTACAAAAGTACTTTCAACGGTATCAAGTGCCGTTAAACCACTTGCTAACAGATATAACACTGAACAAATTCCCTAGTTTTTAATTTTAGCTACAACCTGTTTGATCCGAATTGACAGTTCACGTTTGAAGCATTGCATGATAACGCCATTAAAGAAAATATTAAAGTTAACTGGTTTACAAGGTGAATTTAAAAGCGACTCGAACTCAAAAATTATCCAAATCAATGTAAATAAGCTCTCCAAAATGTAAAAAAGTGAGGTTCAAATAATTCCATGGCATGTTCTTCATGTACGGTAAATTAATTGTTGCGTCTGTTAGTCTGAGGACAAACTTTGAACTGCGATCTGCAAACAGTTGGAACGCATGACGGGTGGACACTTCTGCATGATTGGTCGGTTGATTGATTTCGAACCGTGTGGAAAATGCCTTAAATTAAAGTTAGCAAAAAGCTTATTTATTCAAAAATCCAATTAAAGATTTTAATTACCGTACACTATTTTTTTTATACTTTTCACATTTCTTACAAAAGAAATGTATTGGATCCGCTCAAACTTTGAAAAGTTTTTCCGAGGCCTGGAGGGCCAACTCAACTCGACAAATTGAGACAATGTCTATATTAGACTGGTTCAATTTTTGATCTTCAGCTCCACCAGGCTCTACTGATTCCTTTTATGAACCTTAGTAATAGACCTTTCTCGTCAAAAAATTTTATATGATAGGATGCTTCCTTTTTTATCCCCAATTCGTTACTGCCGATTGCCGCGATGATTTGGTACCTCTAACTATTGAAAAAATCAAAAATAGTGTAAGCTGGTCATTTAACCCCATATTCTGAATACCTATCTTGCCTTGTTTCCCCGTATTTTTACAACATTTGGATGAATTTACTGTGGGGAATACTAAAAGGATGCCAGATCTGCATATAAATTAGTAAATCTGCAGATTTTGCATTTTCACTGCAGATGTTTTGCAGATTACAAATATTTAGCAGAACAAAGCCTATGCCAGCCAATTTATACACAAGCCTTTAACATTTTTGATCATTTAAAATATATACATACTACATTTCTATGTCAAATTTATTGAAATTTTTTGTAGCAATCTGCAGACTTTTATATTTTCACTGCAGGCTATTGTTTAAATAGACCTGGCATCACTGATGCTGAAATGATTCATTCATATACCTGTCAAAAACATAGAGCATTGCATGAAAATGTATAACCTCACTTTTCTGACAGTTCAGTGTGCTTGTTTACCTAAGACTTGTTTACATGGACTTTTAAAATTTACATTACTTGAATACTTTCGATGCTCTTTGGAAGACTATCAACTCAAGAGGGATGAGGATTGGAACAATGGGAACCTGGTGCCACATTATGCAACCAATTCGAATCGACCTTTTCACACAAGCTTGAATACAATAAACCTTTCGTTTCGAGATGCGTAATGTCACCCCTGGTTCATACGTTGACCAATCGGCGCTGGATGCAAAACCCGGTGGCATATGCTGAATCGTAAGATCAAGCATTGGGCTATAAAACGATTGCTTTCTGGATGATGGATAAGGATTTGTACACATTTGTTTGTTTGCTCGTGGGTTAAGTCCTAACAAGATGATCCGATTGATTACTCATTTTTAGGTGGTGAAGTTTACCTGAACTTTATAGGTAACGAATTCGGTCGATGATAAGTTGTTGAAATGATCGTTCAATGCCTATACCGAAAAACGTTTCCATTGGTCAGAATGCCTACCAGCGTATGATAGCTGCAAACATGAGGACAACATCGCTTTCGAATGGAATAATTATTTATTATTCGTGTTCAAGTTCCATTACAGTAAAAGTTTCGTCGATTATCGCATTGTCGTTGATTTAGCCGGCAAATGCAAAACAGTACTCGGCACTGACGATAAGGAATAAGAAGGATTTGATAGGAGTGATAAGAATGCAGAGCATTATACATTCTGGAAGAATATCAGGGAGGAGAAATTATATGTAAATTTATATTATATCCCGAGTTGCCATCATTTTTGCACCGCAATAAAGCTTTCTGCAACTGCTGTCTTGTTCAAATTGGCAGGAAATAACTAGGCAGCGAATGGTAAATTGCATAGTCAATTTATTTACTTTTTCGGAAGGATAAGTAATTAGTATGTTGTGAATATATATATATATATATATATATATATATATATATATATATATATATATATATATATATATATATATATATATATATATATATATATATATATATATATATATATATATATATATATATATATATATATATATATATATATATATATATATATATATATATATATATATATATATATGTGTGTCGCCGGTGCCGTGTGTTATGGTGGTACCGGACGGAACCGCTGGTCAGCAGACCGTCCTTGTCGTACTGGTCATAGATGCGACGATTTTTCTCATCTGATAGCACTTGACATGTTTCGGAGATCTGTCTTAACGCTCTCTACTTAGTGCAGGATACGCGAAACCGCTGCTAGCATTCGAAAGAAAATTCCTAGCTGCTGCTACTCTATCAGTCTCTCTCTCTCGACTGAGGACTACAATTTCGGTCGATTAAATTATGCTTTGAAAATTGTACTTCCTGGAATTTCACCTAACGAGATCAATTCATTGTGAGGAATTTCGCTGCGTTCCAATATTGCTTGACTCTGTAGGTGATGATGTGTGTGGATTCACTTCGGCAGCCAGGTCTTATTTTTTGGGTAATTTTGCTATCTTATTCTGCTGAATAAATCATCTGGCTAAAGCCTCTACGTTATACTATGGTCACTTTGAAAACGCCCTGTTATTTAATCTTGTAGCTCTTGGCAAGTCAGTCCTGGCACTGTTTTCGACTAATCCTGGCACTATACCGCTGACGTCGCACTTATTACGAATATCAAACTTGGCGAGAGCGGCAGTGGTTTCGTCAGAATTGTTCACTCGACAAGCAGGAAGTGCAAGGACTCTGCTACTTATTCCTGAGCCCCTCGTTGAAACCTTTGTCCTGTCGGAGTGTTAGCTTCGTCCGATACCGGAGCGTATTGCTGAACCGAAGCAGTCTGCTACTGGCGCTGCTTCCTTCGAACCGGAATCGCTGAATATTCCCGTTAGCCGAATGTCCAACGTGGCCGAAGGCAAACCGATTGCAGCAACACCACCAACCGTAGCTGAAATTTTGGCCTTTAATCCAAGTCCCTGCCACTGACATAGCGACAGACGAGTGCGGCGCAGGTTGGACCATCGGTTGACTCGGTGCCGGACAGGGCGAAACATTGTCTAACTTGCGCGACTAACATTGTGAACAAAACAAACCAAACGAAATTGATCGCAACAACGATAAAATAATCTAAATTCTACCCAAACATTTGAAAATGAGAAAAAGGCAAAAGAAGTTTTGGTCGAATTCATTATAATTCTATTTAAAAATTGAATACTGTTTTATTTAGTTTGATTGCGCATATTGTTTACATCAGACACACCCCTTAATTCATTGAGTACGTATTTCACTGCCTTTATAATCCTTTTGGAATCATTTACAATAATCCTTTATAATCATTTTATAATGAGTGTATTGCTAGTTAGGACTTTTATATCAGCCGGGCTCTTTTATAATTTGTTATAAAATCATTATCAAAATTCTTCATAATCCATTGTTGCGTTATGTTTATGTACATGGCCAGATAGATAGTTTTTAACTGGGACGGAACGTGTGGATACAAAAAAAAACCTAATGTCAATTGTAGCCAGTGGGAGCTGGCAAATGCAGCCAAAGGGAACCGTCAAATGCTGTCAGGGGGACTGTCGAATGTAGCCAGTCCATTTAAAATATGTGAGGAAGAAAGAGTGGCTATGCAAGACAAGAGATAAAATGAACAGAAAAAAAGAAAAAGAAAACATCTATCCACAGGTTCTGTCCCAGAATTTTAATAGAGAACATAAAAATTCGATTTGTTTGCATTTGGCAGTAGGCCTTTTTCAAATGTTTGGCTAGAAATTCCTTGCTTCTTCAATGAATCATGTACAAGAAAAGTAAAAATGTTAAATTTAACGGAACAATGTATGATGACGACATCAATTACCTTGTTGGGAAAGTGTTAACATTTGGCAGCGAACCAAACCAAGTTTCTCATACTATGATCGAATCAACAAAAATTCCAAGATCATGTAAACAATCTCTTTGAACTGTCAAAAAAGTGAGGTTAAACATTACCATGCAACCTTCTCCACCGAGATGTTCACTTTAGTTTGTTTACATAACCAATGAACTTTGTACCGCGACTCACCACTTCATTTGCCGCGTTGCCAGGAAGCCAAGCAAAAATATACAAAACAGTGCTGCCCAAACACATATTTTGAGTCCCACCATTCTTGCAAAGGTGAAAAAAATACTCAACATTCTTGCATTTTTCAAATTTTAAAAAATCATTAAAAAATCACGATAGCTCTAAAAAGTCTCATTTCAGCGGAAATATTTTTAAAAATGTGTAGTCTTTTGAATAAAAATAAGAAAAAAGGGGGTTAGGTCGGACGAGAAAGGTCTATTGTGCAAATTTTGGTACCAATCGGTTGTGTCTACGGACCCTCCAAAAATTTCAAAGTTTGTATGGAAATTAGTATGGAAAATCGGTTAAAATTGAAAATAAATTCATAAAAAATCAATCAGCTCATGAGAACACTATATATTTCTAAAGGTATTCTTCTACTGAACATATTCGTGGACTATTGTAAATTTGTGAATTAACTAAAGAAATAGTATGACTTCAAAACAAGTGGATTTTATTATTAATCATAGCAACACTGTTTGAATAGCTCAATCGGGCTGGGTCCCGGTCAAACCATTCGGAATTTGATTCGGAATCCTGAATGGAGTCATTATGGATTCCAAATCAAATGCAACAACCGATTCTGAGTCGGAATCGGTTGTTGCATTTGATTTGGAATCCATACCATTCAGAAATCCGAACCGGTTCCGGAATGAGTT
Source organism: Topomyia yanbarensis (assembly GCF_030247195.1). NCBI lineage: Eukaryota > Metazoa > Arthropoda > Insecta > Diptera > Culicidae > Topomyia > Topomyia yanbarensis. The sequence continues at coordinate 430,913,468 of NC_080671.1, read as the reverse complement.
TAACTGGGATGTTGTTGGCTCGAATCAAAACTTGTCGAAAGTATTGTGAATCTTTTCTTAAATCCACATTGTGCCTTTCAGCCATGCGCCACCGGGCCGTGCGTTGAGTTACGCGCCCATCTAGTTTGCATCAGTGCGAGTGAGAAAACGTTTTGACGTTTGTTTTTGTTTCGATCGCACTCGTGTGTATCCCATATAGCAAGAACTCGACGAAATGCTAGATTATCTCGAGATAGACAATAAACAAAGTTCATTTCATATTGTCAAACTGACGCCCAAGTGGTGAAATCGTTAGAATTCAACGGGGTGCTAGAGCATTGCAGAAAATTTTTATTTCCCAAATTAAATTTTAGGAAACTTCCCAGTTAAGCTCAGCCGGAATGCGGGGTGATTCTAATTCTTATTCCGGCTCCAGTGACACAACCGATTTTAGTTAGAATCGGTTGTGTTACTGGTGTCGGAAAACGAATTAAAACCAGCTAGAATTCCGGCTCATTTACGGTTGTACTTTACTGGGTTCCGGTAACCATCCGATACCCTTCAGGAACCTCTGTTCAAGGGGTACCTTTTCGATGTGGCTTAGCCGCGTAACCGAGGCCTAGGAACCGAAGCGGCGCAAAGCCTTTGAGGATCCACCAGGCGAGGTGGTCACCGACCCGTTGTCGGAAGCAAGCGAAAGGCAATACTCCCTAGTTTGGCTGTGTGGAGTTCAAATTACTTTTGTTTGGGAAACATACACCCAAAAATAAAACAACCTATGCTATATTCAACCCACAGAATAAGTTTTTTTAACTTAAATTTAGGTACTTTTGAGTTGTGCGTCGCTTTCGCACTTATTAGTGTTATCAAAAACAATACGAGAGATTCGACTCAGCTGAGGTCTTCCGTGCAGTAAGGTACTTTTGAGTTGTTTGAGGTATACTTAAAATTAGGTAAATTCGACTTGAATTACAGTAAATTGAACTTAATGTTGAGTTATGATTTTTGCCGTAGTTAAATGGAAACTACCTTCAACACGGTTTACCTAATTTTACCTTTCTGCACGATACCCCGAGATTGAGTCAAAAGTACTCAATTTTAGGTAGTTTTTCGTTTGGGTGTAGGATACTCTCGATAGCCGGTTGCACAGAATTTAAAAAGAACCAAAAACTAAACAAGATTTTTTTTCGAGCGATCGTATACTCAAAGACTAACTAAACAACTACATAATAAACTATGCTTTACAGGTGGCGTAGCTTGCTTGGACCGAATCCTAGACCGTATACCTTTCTAAACCTCCAACTTCGCGACACATATGGAAGAGTAGGATGAATCGTCGTGATTCCGCTAAGTAGGTGGATCATCAACACTTCCCGTTTACCTTATCATTTATCCTTCCTCAACAAAGCGATGGAGATGGGGGCGGCAGGCAATGATGGCTATCATGCTGTGGAGGTTTTAATATGGGACGGATTGGTATGAATTCCTACTTACCTTTTCTTAAGCAACTCTTATTAGATAATTAGCAGTCAAACATGATGAAGTTAGTGTGCAATCCGCCAAAATCATCGCCACAAAACGCAATAAACAAATCTGCATATATTATTTGTAGGAAATCGCCCAACATTCACGATCTGGCAGCGAAGAGGCGTTAGACGTAACTCACTGCTCTGACGGTATTAAGCATGAGTTGCCAAACTGGTTCGTGCCCAACGAGCTCGAACCGTCGTTATCTGATCATACATGCATCCACTTTGATTATTCGAACGTCTAGATGAAGCACCCACTTGCAGTTCTATTGTGTAATAATTCAAATTTGAATAACTGGTAGTGCAAAATTGTATTTCATTGTGTGGACTTTGCTAGAATGTAAGTTCCGACTATTTTTATCAAACTGTGCGTGTAGATTATTTCAACTCCTTTTCAGATTTTCAGTGAAGCGAAAATTGACTCAATTCAGGTGTGAATACTAACAGTTGCGAGAAACGTGCTCCTTATAATGCTTTAAAATTTGTAAAAATTCTGATAAAACTTTTAAAAAAAAACACAACCGCAGAGGTGCTCTCTCGAACAATGCTTCGGCTCATTGTATAGATTCTTCGAGTCTCAATACTCGAGTGCAAGCAAGCTTGAAGAAATGTCACTTTTCGATTGCGATAACGATGATCTGTTAAAATGATCTTCACGAGTGCCTCTTTTCAATTCCTCCTAACTCTTTCATCCCCAGTTTTAGTGGGTTTGGCTTAAAGTGTGGTAGTGTTTAATTATCTCCTGATAACGAACAAAGCTGTATCTGACTGAAACAGAAATGGGAGGAGATAAGTCTCCTACCGACTTCCGTTTTATTGTCGAACCATTTAGCCTTCACTAGAATAAGGTATTCCTTTTCGTTCCGTGAAATTCCATAGAAAGTTTGAAGATGGATGGATGTTTGGATGAGTTTAAATTTCTAAATGTTCGCGGGCAGTTTGCCGGGAAGTTTTGAGTACCTAGTCGATTACCGAGAATATATTTACAGCAGTATTTTTGCACTATCGCCGACCGATGCCTGGAATTTCTGGTGAAAAAGAGTTGTAAACTGCACTATCGCTTCCAAAAAGTCACGGCAAAAGTCAATGGCAAACGTAAATTGGTTTAAGCCAGTCTGTTGTCTCAATATCAATTCGGGGTTGTTGATATATCCGCTCATTGAGATGTGTCTTTTATTCCCTTGGGCGTGAAGAATACTTCCGTATTGATTATGTGCTTTGTGTCGCCTTTTCGTTACCACTAATCCTACCACTTCCCCTATCCTTCCTATCAGGAAAATAATGAAAACACCAATCGTGCAAGGCACAAACCTCCGATCAACATGGGGAACGTGCCATTTGAGCCAGTTGCTACTGATTATTGATAGGTCTCGTTTTGTTCGAACTCGACTTCTTGACGCTATCGATCAGTGCGTATCCAGTGGCTCTCAGCTGTTCGAAGCTGAGGGTACACGCAGGGTATCCAACCAAGACGATATTCGTTATGGGCTAACATACCCATAGCGTTCCTACGCATCTTAGATTAATCTCCTTGGACACTATCCGATTACCCTCCTCTTTTCCAGTTGGAAAGTTCAGGATAGATGAAGTACAGCACATAACGTGCTCCAGAGCCACTGTGCAGCAGCTTCCAAAAATTTGGTTGCCTCGTAAGCCTTCTATTTTTCTGCTTTCATCAGAGTCGAAAAATGTTTTTTTTTTTTCATTTACTAAAATCAGGCGAAAATGACAAGACAGTGATGTTACTTTCTAAAGCATCGGAACTTTGCGAAAACAAAAATGAGACAACGACCTAGGACAAAGCATACGAGTAAGATCAATTTCATTATTTCCTACGCACACTCGTTTTCGCTTTGTAATTGAGAGCGACATTAGTCACTTCGATATTGAATGTAGTGCTGCGCGAACGAAAATACACTATTAACGATATTTACTTGTCGTTGTTCTATTTCGTGGAATTAGAAGCTAGCGATGATATTGGACTACTGAAGCACTATTGGTGTGCATATGTCCCGTTGTTGCCGCGTTCTAGCTGTAGTGCTATGATGCACATTGCTAGAATTTCAATTAATGAAAATTAAAATGAATATCAAAATTACTGATTTAAAAGTAAAACGAGATTGAATTTTGGCATTGTCATAGGGAAACGAAAGTCGCAGCTTCTGCTGCTCGCTTTCATAGAATCGAAAGAAGAAGCCAGCTATGTCTTTTTTGTTTTGCTTTGTATGTATTTAGTAATGAAGGAGGCAGCAAAAAGACGAATGTGAATCCAGTGGGTTTCATCGTTCAATGAAAGGTTATGAGAATTTTAGGCCCTGGCTTCCATCGTTGCAATGAAAATGTTGCTTTTCAAGCTACGGGAACAAATAACCTGCCAAACCGGATATTTCTTAACGAACTTCCAAAGCTTCCTTTGTTTGGAAATTGCTCCCGTATGAACCAGTTTAAAGTCTTGATGAAGGTTTCTTCGTTCATTACCACGTAATTGAACCTAATAGGCATTATTGTGCACAGCTTCTGGGATCTTGTTTTGGTAGTAAGCGTTCACAGTGAGAATTACATAGAATAGTGTAAATTCAGATTCAAGAAACTAATTGCCGTCGATTAAACCATAGCCTCCTATATTCCTATTTTCCTCCGATTCTCAAAAGATTCTCAGCAATCCACAAACTGAGCTTGTCCTACGTTGCAGCTATCAAGAAAACGGCACAGAATGTCTTTTGGAGTTGAAAGTTGCCAAGAGCTTTACCCGGAACATATGTTCCAATTTAAAGTTGCTAAGAGCTCATAAATATGGAAATTCGGTGTGCTTCTTTCCTTGAAGTTACCAAGAGATCCGAACGGAGCTTCAACTACACTTTAAAATCGATTATAGTTTGCACACCAACTTTCGTGCACTTGAGCTCGCCAGAGCATGCAGCAAGAAATTTCCCGCGAAGCTTGCAATGAACTTGCTGTGAACTTGAAAGTCGCTTTTTTCATTTAACATATTTCAGTTGCTTGCGATGCGTGACGTCTCAACTTTTTGTCACCTTTTCTATTTTACGGCGACCCTCTATCTTTCATCCCGTTACCGGCATATTCCTAAGGGGTGAGTGACCTAATTAAAAATAGGAAGCGTCTCAGTAGATTCAACGTCCCGGCAGTATGTACTACGTCACAGCGCTTTAACCCAATAGAAACTGACATGAGAGCATGCCATGCCGTTGCAATTTCTCAGGATCTCTCAGGTTCGTGTTCTACTAAACCGGCTGAGAACGAGTTAGTGATCAAGGGGAATCACACCCCACCTCGTCGGCGTCGACAGGTTTTACAGATCATGTTGTAGTTTTAATTGCCATCAACGCTCGGTAGAGACGTTTTCCTTGATGTAACCGTAAGGGCGCTGCTGGGAGCTGGTGCTTACTTATAGAACAACCTAAGGCGAGCGCACCGTGTTTGCTGATTTATTATTATTATTACTGTTGTACGCTTTTTGTTTTGCCTCAAACAACCTTTAATATATAAATCCCGCCAGGTTGCTGCGAAACTCCAGTCATCGGTCAACATTCTGCCGGTCAGTACAAGTTCTGTTTCCGTTTACGGGATCGGTACCACGCGTGTTTCACGTTAGAACGGTGCGTAAAAAGCGCGACGGCGTCGCGTGTGTACCAAAAGTGTTAGTGTTGTTTGAAGAAGATTTAACAACAACAACAAAAATGAAGGTCAAGTTGTTAAACATTGGTGAAGCGATGGTGCTGCTGCTGACGGTGCTGTCCTTCTGCAGCGCGGCTAAATTCCGTACGTATTTGGTCTCGACCCTAACCAAGTGATTCTAGCTTCGAATGGTTGTAAATTAATACAGAAACCGAACAAACAATCGATTAGCAGATATATCAAATAATCGGAGAGCTTTGTGTAACATTAGTTTATTTATGGTTGTAATCTATGGCTCAAAGTTACAATGAAGTGACCTTGTGTCTAGTATGTGGTGCGTGTTTTTGAACAAAATACTGATTCGTTCAGAAAATAGCCTGCAAAATTACAGATGCTACCATGAGGATCCCGGAATTCCCCGTCCAAATTTTTGGACAAATAAATTTTTATTGACATATGTATACCGGCACCATTTCGGCCAGTGTAAAAGTTAGCAGGCACAGTGCGAACTTGCTTGTAATCTGGTCATAATATGATATTGAATCCTTAGAAACAGGCATATTACAGCGAATCCCAAAATTGTTTCCGCATATCCGTCATGGGATTTATTGGTCTATTATTTGTAGTGGAAATTCATGAATTTTTTTTTGATATTGCGTCATTCACCATGCTATGTTTCTCCTTAGTGCAAAAAATTAGGTGAAACTATTTTTTCTTCACTAAGGAGCAAATCATTTTAAACAATCTTTGCACCTATACCTATAATCAGATTAGTTATGGAATTTGTGTTTCGACGTCGTCTCATCAGAATCCGATTCTAACTTAGTGACAGGACTAAGGTAGCATCGGATTACAATCCTTAGTCCTGTCACTAAGTTAGTGTCGAATTCTGATGAGACGAAGTCGAAACGCAAATTCCATAAGTAATTTTGTTACAAGTTTTGTGTTCTTCACATGTAAAGATGGTTTTAAAAAAATTTCTCCTTAGTGGAAAAAAATAGTTTTACCAAAGTTTTGCTCCACTAAGGAGAAATATAGCATAGTGCATAGTTTCGATTTCAACAATTCTCATTAGTTTAACCAAACAACCTTTTTTTGACGGGACATCACACAGCTCTAGAGGTTTCTAGTCTAGTTTACACATACCGGACATACACAGCCAATACATGTAGGGATCCAGGAAACCTACAATTTTTCTTGTCAATATTACTGTTTGTGGGACGCATGGTTTGTGACACAATCATTAAAGCAATTTAATGAATAATTTAATCAACGAATTATTTTGAACCTTGAATAAGGAATAAAAGTGGACAACCGTACCTACCGTTTCAATTTGAGGGTGGTTAGATAATTCGGTGAAATTGACATAGCTATAAACCTGCAGCATATATCGTGCTTTTTCGACAGGTGTTTTGTTCATCTCCCCGCTGGTACCGTTTTATTTCAGCGTGTACGGAACTGTCTGTCATAGTATAGACACGCCCCAGCGGAATTTCACGCTGAACTTTGCGCGGAATTTAATGCGGATTTTCATGAGGAATCTCGCGCGGAAATACAAACGATTAAATTAAAGTGGAATTTTGCGCGGAATTACACGCGGAATTTCACTCGGATTTTCGCACGGAATTTCTCGCGGATTTTTGCATTGAATTTCATGCGGTATTTCACGCGGAATTTCCAGTGGAATTTGGTGCGGAATATCACGCGAAATTTCGCACAAAATTTCGCGTGGAATTCCGAACAAAACACTGCGTAATATCGCGCAGTATTAACGAATAATTTTACGCGGAATTTCATGCGAAATTTGCGTGAATTTTTTTTTTATTTTTTTTGCTTTTTTTATTTTTTTCCGAAATTTGTGAGAATTCTCAACAATTTCGCGCAAGATTCCGCCTGAAATTCCACGTTAAATTCCACTTCAAATAACACGTGAAATTCCACGTGCACTGAAGCTGAATAATAAATCATAAATTATCCATCAACTGCGAAGAAAGTCAATTAATTGTGGGAAATCAATAACACAAATGAAACTAAAAAAATGGCGAATTATCGATTTTGTGTTGCGCCCAACAAAAAAATCCAAAAGACACCGCAGTGTGCTTCCCAGGCGATGCAGCTTTCTTGCCTGCTTCACCCTACTTCTGCGAGCTGTGCCAGAGGGCAATCCTTGTTCGGCCTACTCTCCACAGCGAGAGTGGATGGTGCTTTCGGGTTTTTTGTGGTTAGCTGGGGAAGTGAAATTTCCACACCTATCTAAATCGATAGAATGGTTTACAAACGCGAAAAATTTACAGCTTAATGAGGAAAGCTCAGAACAGTGGTGGCTTTATGCTTTACCAAAGCAAAGCAATAAATGGTGAATGTCTATTTTGATAATCGATACCTCGATGAGTTACAAAAAATGTAAGAGTTTATGGTCTCATTTAAACTCAGTGGGTAAGTCTGATTTCAACGTCTACTCGTGTTTTTATAAAAACATATCCTAGAACCGTAAAAATATCACAGTGTAAGCCTCACCGGAGGTGGCAACCCTAGTAGGCACCACTCTATAAGTGAAAAGAGAAATCAACGCAAAAATTTTCGATAACGTTAACGTTATATTCATCGAAATGCGTTGACGATGAACGATGAAACTAACGCCAAAATCAACGTCGTTGATTCCACGAAAAAACTTATCGATTCAACGATATCGCGTTGAATCGATAACGTTGAATTCATCCCATAAAAAACCGTGGATGAGATGAAGTCGCAATCCATTACTTATTAAGTCATCTATAATATGCCAATCACGTGCCAAAATTGGTTTTATCTATTTGTTTCCCTGAGGAACAAATAATATGGCATAAAATATTTGTAATACCCTGTATGGAAATAAGTACATAATTCTCATGCCTCCGAGAGTGAAAATACTTACCTCACAATTTCAAACAATTCCAATTCTTTGAATTCCACTATATATACAGTAATGTTTCGATTATATCACAGAGAACAGACATATAAGCTAGAACAAACTTACTCGAAAAACCTGTTTAAACATTTAAATGAAAATATGTTGAAAATCACCATCGCATATAAGCTCGCATGCGCGAATCACCATTGTATCCAAGTTTGCACACAAGTCAGTTTTAAAGCGACAGTTTTATTTCTTACACAAGCTGAAAGCTTTACTTGTATGTCAGTTCTCAGTGCTTATATATCCATATATGTATGCACCCTAGTAACAATTACGGTTTTATGGCACTCTTGAAGCCCTTCTTAAAACTTAGAATGCACTTGTAGTGTGCTATAAAATGTTACTTGGGCATGTATCTGTGTTAATAAATATGTATATGTACGTATCTTAGTATGCATTTGTAAATCAGTATGTATATATTTAAATAACTATATATATATATATATATATATATATATATATATATATATATATATATATATATATATATATATATATATATATATATATATATATATATATATATATATATATATATATATATATATATATATATATATATATATATATATATATATATATATATATATATATATATATATATATATATATATATATATATATATATATATATATATATATATATATATATATATATATATATATATATATATACATGAGCTTATATATTGTTTTATACATATATACATCCATCCCTATACATATAACTAGGCGTGATATAATCGAAACATTACTGTAACAATAAAATGAACTTTCACTTCGTGATCAAAACAGATACTTCAGGGTTCGTATCAGACTAGACTTATTTAATTATTATATACAGTGTAATTGAAAAGAAGGCATCTGTCTTAAGTGTGTTAAATACTAATGTTAACTTTTTCTTTTTGTTCCGATACTATTCTTATTATGCACCCCCTTTCTGTCATGGAAACTAGAAAAACTCTAGTAAGAGAACTGCGGAGAGAAAAACAGCATGCCATACGTATGCCCCGGCATTGTATGGCAACACGTCCAGTGTTATAAGGATAGGCAATGTTGGATTGGATTCGTTTTTTGACAGCTAAACGCGAATCCAATCGATCCAAAATGGAGTCTCGGCAGTTCTCTTTCTAGAGTTTTTTCTAATGGAAACCTGCGAAAATTTATAATTGCCTTCCTTGTTACATCTTATTAAAGGGCACTATCGTTTTAGTCTCCAAACTAAGCATGTCTCTGCTAGCAATCGGCTACGGAAAGACACCGCAATACTGATTGCTTTTCAGCGCCCTTTCCCCCAACAATCATTCTATAATTTTGCGCAGTGCATTCTATCAAACACATAAATAATAACTACCTCTATTATTCAGGAAAATTATCAAGTCTCACTGATCATAACATTTCAATTCCCACCCCAGCAATGTTCCAGATTATTATCTAACAGGTGGGGGAGTCTCGGAGCCCCACTCAATCACTTAATGCATTGCTCATGTAGACAGAGATGTTACAGGAAAGAAATGAATACCTCGTATCAAGGCAACACTGTTGCATCGCCAATTAATGCATTTTTTATTTGTTATTCGTTCGAACAAGCGGAATGTTGATGGATATGGTCTACGTTTTCACTGCGAACTGATGTGCGCAATTAAGCTGTCTCAGTTTTTTGTGCCGTTCGACCATATCAGATCAGTATGAAAATAGATAAAAAAAATGAAATTAACGAAAGATCTATGCATAGATTTTACTAAATAATTATACCATTCGTTAATATTACAACGATTTTGAACACGGTATAAACTATCCCTGGAACAAGAGCGCTACTAATAATTTTGCGAAATCGCCGCTTTTCAATAATAAATTCGTTAATTTTAAGAAAACATGGATATTTCCACTGGGTCATTAACTTATGTAGTGGTTTTGGCTTTATACGATGCAGCTAATGTAAAAAATATGTAATTGAACTTTTTTTATTAAATGTGCGTAAAATGACAAGAATTATTTTATTGAAATGGATAAATAGAACAACACCTTTCATTATTTCACTGGGTTAAATGTCAAATATGCTAACCCGTGTGGCTAAAATGTATTGTCAAAAATGACCGATAGTGTCAAACGAGAACTTGTTGATATTTTCGTCGAAAAACAATTGGAAATCATTCTGAAGATTTGAGAGCTGAAAATATGCATTGTCACGTTTAGATCATTGAGAGCCTATTTTGTTGCAAATAAACACACAAATACAACACAGAAAAAAATATTTTGTAATTTTAAGTTTATTTTCATGCACATATTTGGAGCATGAATAAAAATGTAAAATTAAGTTGCACCAAAAATCCACACGACTTGTCGTGCTTTCTTCAACGAATTTTATTATAATTCTACACGTGGATTGAAAATTACAGTTTCTTTAAACGCAAAACCAATGCACTTCAATGTATTTTTTACACGCATATTGCTGTAAAATGGATGACATGTAATATTACACGAATGAAAGTGTAAAATTGTATGCTTTTTGGTGCTCCAATTGAGTGCATTGATTTTAACGTAATTTTCAATCAAAGTTTTGATTCAATCTTTGTATGTTTACATTCGTATTGATTTACATGTCGTTTAAATTTCATTATTTTTTTGTGTGAAATACAAATAAAAGAAATTTAAATGACCCAAATGTCACGAAAATAGTTAAAGTTTTTCCTTACTTTATTCGGCATTTTTGTGATTTCAAAATACTTTCCGTCATGATGCGTTTCTCAGTTTTTCAACCGAAGAAACTCCGGTGCAAATAGGGAGACAATCGTATTTGTCTTCTCTTGATACACTCAAACTGGAACCAACCCATTGTATGCTATCACCGAGCAAAATTTATTTTGAATTTCCATAAAAACGTCTTATGACTTTCAGACATAAGGATTTTAAATGGGTTTTATAAGTCTGTCTTATGATTTGGAGGGGAAATCTTCCAAACCCATCTCTTATTATTTTCATAAGACACTCTTATGAAATTTATGAAAATGTCCGAATGAACGCCATAGATGCCCATTTAAGAAAATTGCTGACATTTATTAGCAGAAAACATAGTAGTAATAGTGATTTCCATAGAACAGTCTTATGAAATTCATCACAATGATCGAATGAATGCCATAAGTTTTTTTTATGGATATTATTGTGCATTTATATAAAAAATAGAACATGGCTGATATTTCTCGAGAATTTTTAGTAGACAAAAAATCAACAGTAAAAATCAACCTTTAGAGGATATTAGGTTTTACACCAACCGACATAACCCCAAAATGAGCCGGATGAACTTCGTTTGACAATTTTCGTTGGTTTGTTTACATGGGAGTTACGTGAGTTTGAATGTAACAGATGGGCACCTGTTGCACTCGAACTCACGCAACTGACAAAGTAAACAAACCACCGAGAATTGTAAAACATGAACGTCATTTATAATGAGTTCATTCGTGTGGTCATCTTGTAGAACTAAATTCGGGACAAATGAACCGCCAAGTGTAGATCCCTTCAGAAGATTGAAGAGAAAACTCCCATCAAATATTAAAATTTGTACATAATGAGCAACGCTTCGTCCAAATTTCCTGGGAAATTGGGCTTAGACAACTGGGAAACTGGACTTGACAACTGAATGATAATGATTCTTACTTCTCAAATGATTTTGATAATTATAAAATACGTGTCAGACACTAATTATATGCACAACTTATTTCATTTCAAAATATCGGATATCTTCTGTAAAAATCATAACCATGGAAACTGATTTAATGCACACTGTAATTTATTGAATAATATAAAAAACAATTATTTTAAATTTGTTGAAATTTGACTAAAATTCTCACTTATTTTGTTTCAAACAGCGGTAACCAAAAAGTGCTGGCCCGAAACTATTAGCTCCTTTGGCCGTGCAGATCAGTACTGAATTCATAAGAAACAATTATGAACTTTTCACAAAAGTGACGTTCATGAAAAACAAAATATAATTTTATAGAATCAATAACAGATCTCATATAGGTTTCATGAGAAAAACTTATGAAATTCTTAAACGCATATATTGGAGCAAAATCATGAGACTGTTTTATGAAATACATTATTTGAACGTCTATGGAGTGCATGAATAAAGATAAATGAATTCATAAGCCTGCCTATGACATTCTAAAGCGTTCAATGGCATCGTCAGAAGGCTGGTTCATATGCCGAGACTTATGAAATTCTCAGATGCTTTTTGCTCGGTGTACCTTTCGTCGCACAGAGGAGTAACTGAAGTCGAATCCTGGCCAAAATTATTTTCTGCTGCTATTGCTGTTATTATACCCTAATATGAACTAAAAATAGACAACAATTAGATTTTGGAACAATTTTAAAAATATCCACCTACCAGTACAAAAGTCAATTCTCTACATCCTTTCGAATACTAGTAATTTCAAGGAGATCTTTGTGAATACATTTGTTTTTCTAGTGGTACACTACTGGCTAATAAAATAGGTGTGCGATAGATTATTTTGTTTTTCTCTCTATTACACATACCAAGTTACAGCAGTCTCAATCACACCTACCGCACACACAAGCCTTGGTATCTGTCAAGTTACTAGTGGGTTGTTGGCGCTGATTATATTTGCAATCTTTGTCAAGATGTAAAACAAGAAGGTCGCAGGCTTTTTCGTGTGGTCAATATAATAGGTGTGTGAAATATATTAACGGGTTATTATTTTACATAATTCCATTATACGTTTTATTTGGTGAAGTTTGTATTCTGCGTGCTAATAAATGTAATTAAATGTTGAATAAGTCAAAGATTTGTTATAGAATGGATCGAGCATCTCACTGTACTCAAGTGGAACGAGTTTTGCTAAGAAATTTTGTTCCAGAAGATAAGACGTACAAATAAATCGCGAATACACTTCGGCGTTCCGAAAACTTCGTTACAAATGCCTTAAAACCATTGAAAAAAGGAAACACGCAAAAACCCCAAGAAAACATCTACAGCAGCTGACCATCGTATTGAATTATTTGCGAAATCTGATACTTTCGCGTCATCCAAGACTAATTCAGCACAAACTGGAAAAGTGGCAGGTACGAGAACAGTTTGCCGCAGGCCGCAAAATCCCAATCTTCCAGGGAGAATTGGTTCCACTATTGCGAAGCAAAATCCTTCGAGGAAATATGCAATTTGCTTTTCAACAGCGTTAATGGGCCTGGTTCAGAAGGCATTAAATAATGGCGACATATCATTCAGGGACGAATCGAAGATAAACCTGTTTTCCTCCGATGCACAACGAAACGTTAAACGTCCAAAGTGCAAAAGGTTTGATCTGCGGCACACGCAAAATGTAGTAAAGCACGGAGGCGAGGTTTGGGCCTGCTTTTCGTAAAATGGCGCAGGTCCTATTTTTCGCAACACCACTATAATGGCAAGATTCGAATGCAGTGCTAAAGGATGAAAATCCTAAAGAATATCATGCAGTCCTATGCCAACGATAACGTACCTTTACATGGCAGTTTTAGCAAGATATGGATCGAAAACAGACATCGAAGTATGTAAATAACTATAATTTCGAACCCTGCCAATCTCCTGTCACCAATCCCATAGAAAACCTACGGAATGTACTTAAAAAGAAGTTATTCGGTCAAAATTTCACAAATAAGGATCGTTTGTGGGAAGCAGCTTAAAAGGAATGGTACGCTATACCAACAGAAACTTATCAGCGTTTGAATGACTCAATGCCGAGACGAATGGATAAAATTTGTTTGAATAAGGGAGCTTACACAGGTTATTAGTCGTTAAAAATATGAGTCTTAAAATCATTGGATTTGACAAATTTTAATGCAATGAATTACAATACACCTATTTCTTTGACCAGGTACTTTTTTGGATTTCATGAAGAAGAGAGAGTTACGATAAAGCATAACATTTAATTTACAAATAAAAGTGTCCTTTTTCATATTTACGATTGTGCCTAACTATAAAATATTTGAATATAAAAATATTTTTAGAGAAAACTCAAAATTTCATGTATTTTTATCTCACACCTATTTTATTGACCAGCAGTGTATAAACAAATTATCAGTGAAAAAGGGAGAGGGAAAGAGATGACTGTGTAGGTTTTCATAGGGATGCATTTTTCCAAACATAGTATTTGGCCCTACAGCATTTCGGTGTACCTCAAATTAGTAAAAAATTCAATATTCTTAAATCGCTTGGAATTTGTGGATCGCAGCGAAGCGAGGAGCTGGGAGCTTATTGGTTCACGAAACGGATATCGGTTCCGAGAGAAATTTCACCACATTCTGTAGTCCTTGACTGACGGCGAACATGGACTGGAGAGTGTGAGAGAAGTATTCCCATAGAGACCACCAGGCGATTCTGCAGCACGAAAGCTAAAGTGGAAGACGAAAGCCTTTAACGAAAACCTCTTTGTCGAGTTACTTCGGCGAACAACGGAATCAAGTACGTTGATGCGGCTGATCTAACAAGAAGAATTGTGACGGCTTGTGACGTTACAATGTCACGAAAACTAGGGCCATGCAGTAGACGGCGTGCAGCTTACGGGTTAAATGAGTAGCTCAGTACGCTACACGCTGCTTGTCTTAGATCCAGAAGGCGGGCTCAGAGCGTAAGATCGGAGAGTGAGAGAGGAGCGCAAGCGACGTTTCGAGAAGGTAGGGACTCATAAAACGGGAGATCAAGCTTAGCAAGCCAGTTGCCATAAGTAGCTGTGCTGAGAAAGAAAACACCAATCCCTGGGGGACGCGTACTGAGTCGTCATGACGAAGACGAGGGTCCGTCGACACCAGCTGAAATATACCCGGGTAAGCTAAAGATAATCGTTGAGGGTCTCTTCTCGAATCACGATTCAGCTACCTGGTCACCGACACCGTAGGGCGAAGAAGAAGAAGGTAACACAGCTGAGTGGTAAGTGACTAACGACGAGCTCAAAGAAGCGTCGATGTGACTAAAATCAAAGAAAACCCCCGGTCCGGACGGAATACCAACCGTGGCGCTGAAAGCTGCGATCCTGGCGTATCCGGACATGTTCAGGATGCTACTGCTGAAGTCTTTAGATGATGGTAATCCCCGAAATGAGGAAGGTGCAGAAACTGATGTTGCTGCCAAAGTGTGGGAAGTCACCGAGCCATCCAGCCTCGAATAGACCAATGCCGCAGCGTGGCATAAAAGAATGAGCCAGATCCTGAAGAGCTACTTCCAGAGTAGAGCACTGCTGTACCAGACGAACAAACGGGCAATATGCAATGCGAATCACAGCGGGCGTTCCTCAGGGCTCCATTCTCTGTCCAACACTTTGGAATGGGATGTTAGATGGGGTCTTAACACTGCGGCTTCCAGGAAAGTGAAAATCGTTGGTTTCGTGGACGATGTGTCACTAACGGTGAGACACTTGAAGAAATGGAGGTGTCGGTGACGGAGACAATGAAACCGCGAAAAGCTGAACAGGACGCTTCGACTGCTGGTCGTACGAGTTGCGATCGCGTACCGGAGGCAGTATACCTTGTCGCCGAGATGATCCCCATCTGCATTACCCTGACGGAGGATATCAAATGCTACAAACAATGAAACGCCAGAAACGTGAGGAAGATGATGAGAATCGATTCAATGGTGATGTGGCAGCAGGAATGGGACAATACAGAGAAAGGAAAGTGGACGTACCGGCTCATCCAAAGCTGTCGGCGTGGGTCAATAGAAAGAACGGAGAGATGACATTTCACCTGAATCAGCTCCTACCGAGCCACGGCTGCTTTAGGAGTATCTTCATCGGTGTGGGTACGCAACGTCAACACTGTGCTTGTAGTGTGAGATCGTCGAGGAGACACCGGAGCGTCTTTGAATGTCCGAGGCTTGAAGTCTTTGAATGTCCGAGGGGTGTCTTTGAATGTCCGTTGAGGTTTGAAGTGACGTGCAGGGAGCTACTTAAAACGGGAGGACCGGACATCAACCCGGATAATGTAGCCTACAGAATGACAAGCGACGTAAAGACGTGGAACACAGTAAACAGAGATATGATGTAGATCAGTTATTCTCAACCTAGGGTCCGCGGGCCCCTAGGGGGCCGCGAAGTCATTGCTGGGAGTCCTCGAAGAAAAATATATTTTTTTCGAGTGCATATTGAAATTTCAAACCATGTTTCCTAACAAATTGAAAATAACATATTGATAGCATACAAAATTGATGTTTATCTATGGGGGTCCGCAGCAACCCAGTGTGATATCTAAGTAGTCCGTGGTACGAAAAAGTTTGAGAACCGCTGATGTAGATCATGACCGTCTTACACCGGAATGGACATCGAACAAAGGGTTCGGGAGAACAATCACCGCCAGGGAACTCTCCGCAGGAATAAGCTAGATTCACCGTCGAGGACTAGTCGAGTAGACTGCAACAGAGCAGCGAGTATGAGTCGAAGCCAGCGAACCGGACGTCACGCTCCATGCGGATTCGTCAGACCGACCACGGCACCCCGCCGGTTGTTCCGATAGAAAAATAGCGAAAACCAAAGAAGAATCGATATTGGGAGAACTTTTTTCGCCAGGGAACTCTCCGTTAGCGTAAGCTAGATTCACCGCTGGGGACTAGACTGAGTAGACAGCGATGAGACACCACTAGTCGTGGGTCATCGGCGCACCAGTACACCGGACACCCTGCTTCACCAGAATCGCCGAACTGACCTCGGCACCTAGCTGATTAGCTAGATCTCGGGAGAACTTCTCTCGCCGGGGAATTCTCTGTCGGAGTGGGTCAGGTCCATCGTCGGGGAATAGACCGAGTTGTTCGCGAACAAGTCGAGGAGCTGAATGGATCATCAAGGAAGTAGTGCTAAATGGCCCAAGAAGAGAACTAAAGGGCTTAAAGGAGTTGCGGTGCTAAATGGCACCGGTCACAGAGCCAAAGAAGTGGTAGTACTGAAACCCAATAAGAATAGGTATCGGGAGAACTTCTTTCGTCTGGGACCTCTCCGTTAGCGTACAGTCAGATTCACCGCCGGGAACGAGACCGCGTAGATCGCGACGATACACCACCAGCCGCGCCGGAGCTCCAGCAAACCGGATGCCCTACTCTACCGGAATCGCCGAACTGACCGCAGCACCTGACTGGTTGGCTCGTTTTCGAACTTCTCTCGCCGGGGAACTTTCGTCGGAGTAGGCTAGATCTATCGTCGGGGACTAGACCGAGTAGTTCACGAACCAGTCGGAAGCTCAACGAGGAAGTGGTACTGAATTGCACAAGGGAACTGAAGGGCTCAGTAAATTAGACAATCTAAAGTTTGCCGCCCAGATTGTCCTCGCAGGAGAAGAGCATTAATTCTATACAAACAGCTAGCTTTCCTACCTTGACTACCCATACCCGTTCCCTGAGTTGTTGGTTTTGAACATTTTTTTCCTGCTCAGAATGTTTTTGAACATTTTTTCATATATATACAAAAAAATTTCCCGAAAAATTTTCTTACTACGCCACTGTCTCTTGAGTATACTGGAACCAACCCACTATATACTACCTCCCGTCGTCCTCAATCGATATACATGGTATAAGATGTGCAAAGTTTATTCATTAGAGATTTATTACAAACATACTTTGTGCCTAGACAGTAGTTTGAATTTCGTAACTAACATTTCGATTTCTTCTCCACAGCACCCGGCTACAACCTCTGCAAACAGGATGACCAGAAATGCTTGCTCGAACAAATTGGTACCACTTTCTCAAAGCATACGAAGGGCATCCCAGAGGTAAATCTTGCCGCGTTGGATCCGCTAAAGATCGAAAAAATGGACATCGTGCAGGGTGAAGGCCCCATTAATATTGAGCTTAACTTCAGGAATGTAGATCTGATAGGTTTGTCAGAGAGTGAGATCAAGAAAGCTAAGTACGTGTGCCATATGGATGTTAGTCCGGTAATAACTAATCACAAATTTTGAATTATTTCAGTGGTTTTACAGCCAACCCAACCAAAATGGAACTAAGTTTGTTGGTTCCAGTAGCTTCCTTGGTGGGAGGATACAAAATCAAAGGAAAGGTGCTTATTCTCCCCATCCAGGGCGATGGACATAGTAATATGACAATGGGTAAATTATTTGAAACAAACCCACCGGAATAATAGCATTGAACATGTTATTTTTTTTTTCTTAATTAACAGTAAACTGTGGTATCCATATGAAGTGGAACGGCAAACTTGTGGATCATGCCAACGGCAAGAAGCACTACCAGTTGGACAAAATGAAGGCCACTGTAGACACGACCCGCTTCTACATGCATTTCTCCAATCTGTTCAATGGGGACAAGGCACTTGGTGACAACATGAATCAGTTCCTGAACGACAATTGGCAGGATATACTGAAGGAACTGAAGCCAGCGATTGTGAAGGCGTTCGCGCAAATCTTCCAAAAAGTGATATCGAACGTGTTCGATAAGGTGCCTTATGCCGAGTTTTTTCAGTAAATAAGTTTTTGCGTTTTGTGATAAAGTGCAGTGTGAAATAAAGATTATTTTGTTTATTGAAGTAGCGATTTTAGTTTGGTTTGTTTAAAAAGAGAGCCGTATGGCAATAATTATCCGTATTTATTGTAAATCCAAGAATCAAGAATTTATGCACTAATTGCAGGCACCGTGGTACTTGCGGTGATACATGATAATCGCTTAGAAAAGATAACGTAGCCCGTAAATACATCAATACCTTTTGCAATTACCTAGCTTAGCTTACTTGACCGCCCGTGAGTTTCCCGTGATTGATCAAAGCCTGTTGAAATTGCATATTGAGCCATTCGTATGATACTTGGGAGTAGTACATCATACTAAATGGGCAACCCAAAGAGACTAAGATTATGGTATGATCAAAAAAGTAAATGGCCACGCCCATGCACGTAAATTTTGGGATGGGAAGGAATGTTAGTTCAACACTTGTGACTACTATGACCGAGGAATTCTCTGCATACCAAAATTAGCACTAGTTAGACGCTAAATCCAAAATGTTATACGTCTTGCATGAACATAAACGACTGGCTTGTCCCGAGCGATATCTCGGATGTTTGAGCTTTGCTGATGGGAAAAGCAGAATCCGATACTTTTGGTTTGAGTGCCAAACGCTTTGAATTATGCGATTTTTTGTTATGAGCCAGTTTTAGTGCGAAAGAGCACATATCTAACTGAAAATTAATATGTTGTGTATGCAAGTCATGCAAGACGTATAACTTTTTGGATTTAGCGTCTAACCAGTGCCAATTTTGGTACTAGTTTAGATTTAGCATCTAACTGGTACCAAAAAGGTACTAGTTGCTGATCAGAATCCGAAACGCTAAATGCTAACTTTCAGGTATTGTGCCCTTTCGCACTAAAACTGGTTAATTGAAAAAAGTTTTTCTGTATTCTGAAATAGATTCCATTGGAATGGTAAGAAAACTTCGATAATATATTTCGATAAAATTGTACTTTTAATTTAAAACTTGCATATTTGACAACACTGCCATTATCATTCGTTATCGAGCACTCAGTCGAGATAGAAGTCTTTTGTCATCGGTCCGTACACTCTAGTGTTCTTCTAGTAAGCCGTCTGGATACCGTTACCTACACAAGCTAAGTATTAGTTTTCGTTTCCCCTTCTTGGTTGTCTTAATAACGTGCACTGGGCAATAGGCCCGTGCAAAAATGACTTCCCCTTACGGCGGTTCATCTCAAGGTGAGATGGACGTCGAAATAAAATCGGCTCCCCGGCTCAAGGTATATCCAAGCTCTGCCACCGGGCCATTTGTGATCTTCTTTCGGACCAAAGAAAAAAAGTGTTTGAATCTGTTGCAGATTTCTCGAGTTCTGACGGATCGGTATTCGGCCGTGACAGAAATATCGAAAATTCGCCCTGATAAGCTTCGGGTGGTGGTTAACAGTTCAACTCAGGCAAACGATATTGCTGGCTACGAGCCCTTTACGAGGGAGTACAGGGTGTATATTCCAGCTAGCAGGGCTGAAGTCAGTGGGGTCGTTTCCGATTCGAGTCTGAATTGCGAGGACCTTCTAAAATATGGGACTGCCTGTTTCAAAGACCCCATGCTTAAGTCAGTGAAGATACTGGAATGCAAACATTTGCATTCAGCGTCAGTCGCAGCTGACGGCAAGAAAATATACGTCAACTCAGACTCTTATCGAGTGACCTTCGCCGGCTCTGCCCTACCCAACTACCTTCTCTTTGACAAGGTTCGTCTACCTGATCGCCTCTTTGTGCCGCGGGTCATGAACTGTACTAATTGCAAACAATTGGGACACAGCCTCCCATTGTAGCAATAAAGCCCGCTGTGGGAAATGCGGTGGGAATCATGCGGATGATTCCTGTGGTAGAGATGTCGAAAAGTGTCTCTACTGTGGGGGAAACCCACATGATCTCCCTTCATGTCCCGCGTACAAACAGCGCGAGGAGAATCTTAAGCGTTCCCTTCAGGGACGCTCTAAGCGATCTTTTTCAGAAATGCTTAAGATAGCTACGCCACCTGTCTCTACGAACATCTATACCAACTTGTCTACTGACGAAGGCGACTGTGATGAACCCCAGGAGGGAACATCTTCTGCTGTGCCTAGAAGTAGTAGAAAAAGGAAGAACATTTCCTCCTCCAAGCTTCGTCGTAAAGGCCAGAAGGTCCCCCTAAAATAACTACTCAAGGAAGTACTGGTGCAAAACCGAAGCAAGTCGCTCCCGGTCTCAGTAACCTGAGCTCAGAAAAGGAGTTCCCAGCACTTCCAGGAACGTCAAAAACCCCATGTGTTCCCATATCTCAGCAACAGAAAGAAAACAGCGCTGGCTTAATAAATTTCTCTGACATTGTGGACCGTATTCTTACAGCGTTAAACATTTCTGACCCCCTTAAAAGTATCTTGATAAGCTTTCTCCCCGCAGTAAAAACATTCTTGATGCAGTTCAATGCGAAATGGCCCCTCCTTTCAGCGATTGTATCCTTCGATGGCTAATTCATCGAACGAGGTCACGGATTTAATACAGTGGAATTGCAGAAGCATTATCCCGAAAATCGATTCGTTTAAAATCTTACTAAATAATTTGAAATGCGATGCATTTGCTTTATGCGAGACATGGCTCACTTCAGAAATAGACCTACACTTCCATAATTTTAACATTATTCGCTTGGATCAAGAAGACTCTTATGGAGGAGTACTTCTGGGGATCAAAAAGTGCTATTCTTTCAACCGGATCGACCTTCCCTCGACACCAGGTATTGAAGTTGTCACTTGCCAAACCAGAATTAAAGCCAAAGACCGTTGCATTGCTTCCACCTACATTCCCCCTAGAACCTCAGTCAGCCACCGACGGCTTTGCGATATTGCGGAACTCCTCCCCGCACCGAGGCTAGTTTTAAGTGACTTCAACTCCCACGGTACTGCAAGGGGTTGCCTTCATGACGATAATCGATCTACCCTACTCCATGGCCTTTGCGACAACTTCAATATGACCATTTTGAATACGGGTGAAATGACACGGATTCCTGTCCCTCCAGCGCGTCCGAGCGCCTTAGACCTGTCCCTCTGCTCGACATCGCTGCGGTTAGATTGCATGTGGAAGGTAGTCTCTGATCCCCACGGCAGCGACCATCTGCCAATCGTAATTAATATTGCTAACAGTTCAGGGCCACCGAATACAATCAATTTTTCGTATGACCTCAACGAAATATTGATTGGAAGATCTACGCGTCCACGATATCCGAAAAAGTAGAACCGACACATGAGCTTCCTCCGGAGGAAGAGTACGGGTTCCTGGCAAGCTTGATTCTCGATACCGCGATTCAAGCTCAGACTAAACGCATACCAGACGCGAACTCACGCGGGCGTCCTCCCAATCCATGGTGGGACAAAGAGTGCTCAGACGTGTACGCGGAGAAGGCCGCTGCGTATAAGACCTTCCGGGACGACGGGCTGCCAGCTAGCTACCGACAGTACGCGATGACGGAAACGCGCCTGAAGAGTTTGATAAAAGCCAAAAAACGTAGCTACTGGCGCCGGTTCGTCGACGGACTAACGAGAGAAACATCGATGAGCCTCTTTGGAGTACGGCTCGGCGCTTACGAAACCGAAACAGTACTAACGAGAGCGTGGAATATTCAAACCGTTGGATATTCGATTTTGCCCCGGCACAGAAGATCTATCGCGCCGCGTCCCCTCACGAAAAGGTGAACGAAACACCGTTTTCGATGGTGGAGTTCTCACTTGCTCTCTTTTCATGTAACAATAAAGCCCCAGGGCCAGACAGAATCAAATTTAACTTGTTAAAGATTCTGCCAAGAGACGCTTGTTGAATTTATTTAATAAGTTTCTTGAGGGTAATATTGTTCCTCATGACTGGAGGCAAGTGAAGGTCATCGCCATTCAAAAACCAGGAAAACCAGCCTCCGACCATAATTCGTATCGACCGATTGCGTTGTTGTTCTGTATCCGAAAGTATCCGAAAAAATGATCTTGTTTCGCCTCGATAATTGGGTTGAAGCAAATGGCTTACTGTCAGATACACAATTTGGTTTCCGCAAAGGCAAAGGGACGAACGATTGTCTTGCGTTGCGTTCAACAGAAATTCAAATGGCTTATGCTAGCAAAGAGCAGATGGCATCAGTTTTCCTAGATATAAAGGGGGCTTTTGATTCAGTTTCTATCAAAATTCTTTCTGAGAAACTGCACCAGCATGGTCTTTCACCGACTCTAAACAACTTTTTGCTAAACTTGCTGTCTGAAAAACATATGCATTTTTCGCATGGTGATTTATCGACATCAAGAATTAGCTACATGGGTCTTCCTCAGGGCTCATGTCTAAGCCCCCTTCTTTATAACTTTTACGTGAATGACATTGACGAATGTCTTGTCAATTCATGCACGCTAAGGCAGCTTGCAGATGACGGTGTGGTCTCTATTACAGGTCCCAAAGCCGTCGATCTGCAAGGACCATTGCAAGATACCTTGGACAATTTGTCTGCTTGGGCCCTCCAGCTAGGTATCGAGTTCTCCACGGAGAAAACTGAGCTAGTCGTGTTTTCAAGGAAGCGTGAACCAGCGCAACTACAGCTTCAATTAATGGGTCAAACTATTGCTCAGGTTTCAACTTTCAAATATCTCGGGGTCTGGTTCGACTCTAAAGGAACCTGGGGATGTCACATTAGGTATCTGAAACAGAAGTGCCGGAACATGGTGGGGTGCCCACCCAGGAGACCTGATCAGGCTGTACCAAACAACGATATTGTCGGTGATGGAGTACGGGAGTTTTTGTTTCCGCTCCGCTGCGAACATACAATATTGTTGTGTAACAAGGTTTACCCGACAAGCTTCAGCAGCACGTGACTCGGACCTAGTCGCAGGGTCGGCGCGCTACTGGGCAAACTGGAGGGATTTCGCGGATCTTTTGCTGTGGTAGCCGCTGCGCAACGTAACGTATGACTGCCGACCTACTCGCGTGACGTGTATTGTAAGACTGACTAAACCGTGCTGCTAGTATCGAGGGCGATCATCATTACAGATGACAATGTGTGTGTAACATACAGGTAGTATGTACCACATCTCCTTTCCTTATATTTGATTATAATTATAATACATTTTTGGGAAATACAATTTCTTTATTACTATTTTGTGCGTATCTTTATGAACTAGTCAATTTACGGAGAGTACCGTGCTGATGGCTTTGAAACCCTTGAAGATCGTCTAATCGAATCCTGCCTGATTGGTTCCCCAATCGAGAGTTTGTTGTGTGACTCACTTTCGTCTTCTGAAATTCTTCGAAGATGAGACGAGTTACGCTCATACTGTTTGTCGGTTTCTTTTGAAAGAATGGAAACATTTGAACCTTCTTTATCTACAACCATGAATTTCTCTTTGAGAAAGTTGGTAGAGAGCTTATCCCGAGGAAGTAAATTTTTCATTAACTCTGTGTCACCTACTTCGAGAAGGCTAGGTTTTGCTCCCCGTTTGCCATATTCCCTTGTTTTTCCATCATACTTTTTCATAGTATCGCGATCTCGGAATTCCGTATCAGGTGGGGTTGTGTGAATATATCCTCCATTTGTGGTAGTTTGTATCTCAGCTTTCGATTCTGCAACAAATCACTTGGTGAACGACCAGTAATAGTGTGAGGGGTGTTATTATACACGATCAAGTAATCGTCTAACTCTTGTTTCCAATCTCCGTATAAAGCGTTGGAGATCTTTAGACGTTTTAACAAAGACCTGTTCTGGCGTTCTACTTCGCCGTTCGCCTGTGGCCAGTAGGGAGTACTGTGGTTCAACGTAATACCGGAAATTCTACAAAAATCAGCGAATTCGTGCGAAACAAATTGCATGGCATTGTCCAGTGTCATTGTTCGTGGGTAGCCCCAAGTTCGGAATATTTTTCGTAGCCGCATGACCGTTTCTTGTGCTGTTATTTTTGTCATGATGTCGAGCTCCATATATCTGCTATAATAATCTATTACGACCAGAATGTACTCCCCCGTAGGCATTGGTCCCAAAAAATCTATCGCCAGATCCACCCATGGTTTATCCGGCATTGAACGGCGATGCATAGGTTCGGGTGGACCTGGTACATGGACAAGGCGACATCCTTCGCAACGGTCACACACCTTTACAGCTTCTTGGTCCATAAGTGGCCACCAGCACTTGTCCCGTAAACGACTTTTCATTACCGAGTGACCTTCATGAGCTAACTGGCACATACGTGCTCGTAAATCCTTCGGGATTACTAGTTTCATACCTCGCATTACTAGACCATTCGCATAACTCAGCTCATTTTGAAACGGCGCATAGGGCTTCACTATGGGATTATTCCAATTTGTAGACATCACTGCTTCCTTGACTGCCATCAACTCCTCGTCACTCTGTCTCTTCGTCAAACTCTTTATTACCTTCTCTGCACAGCGTAGAGAGGATTTCCGCTACTGCATGACGTATGTAAACCTCTGATTCCTCCTGCCAGTGTATGTCACTAACGTGTGCTGCAAGCCTGGAAAGCGGATCAGCCAAGTTTGTCGAACCCTTCCGATAGATTACAATAAATTTGTATCCTTGTAGCCGTAGAAGCCATCTTTCTATCCTTAAGGTTGGCCTCGAAGTACTTGTGAAGATCGTCTCTAATGGCCGATGGTCAGTTTCTAACTCAAAGGTTATTCCTATTAAATAAATGCGGAACCTCTCTACGGCCCATACAATAGCAAGAGCTTCTTTTTCGATGGGAGGATATTTTTTCTCGGTCTCCGATAAGCTCTTCGACGCGTAACTGATCACTCTAGGTTGTTCGTTCTTATATTGAATCAGAACTGCACCTAGTCCAACACCTGATGCATCTGTGACTAAAAGCGTGCGATCTTGGGGATCGAAATATCCCAGATAGTCAAGAGACCCAATACGTCGTTTCAGTAACTCGAAAGACTCCTGGTGATCCTTACTCCAGTCAAATGTAGATGATTGTTTCACAAGGTCGCGTAATGGGTAATTTGCAGTAGCCAAATCCGGAATGAAGCGTGATACAAACGTCACCAATCCTAAACAACTTCTTAGTTCCTCCTTCGATTTAGGGGCACGACAGCCGAGGATTGATTGAACTTTATCGTTCGAGGGGAGTATCCCTTTTTCCGAGAACATGTGGCCGAGAAATACAACTTCGCGCTGCTTGAACTTGCATTTATGATGGTTTAATTGAATGCCAAGTTCATCCAACTTACATATCACTTTAGCAAGAGCCTCGTCGTGTTCCGTTTCTGTTTCCCCGAATATCAAGAAATCATCAATGAACCCAATCTAAAATAGAAAAGTTGTACATAGAAACATATCTGGGGTCGGGTCCAATAATCATACCAGGTGTTTACATGATGCTAGCAGACTTTCCATTAAGCTCTGGAATAATTCTGGAGCGCAATTTACTCCAAAAAATAGTCGTTAAAAACGGTATAGGCCCCAATTTGTAATAAATGTCGTAATGTCTCGACACCCTTCCGAAAGAACAACATGATAATAGGAATCTTTCATATCCAGCAAAGAAAAAAACTTAGCGTTCCCAATCCGCGGTAAGATTTCCTCAAAAACTGGCAATGGATGGTTCAGTCGTTGGATTGCTTGATTGGCTCTGCGCATGTCAACACACAATCGTAAATCACCGTTATCTTTAAAGATTGGGACTAACGGGGACACCCAAGATGTAGGACGCTCGACCCGTTCTATTATGTCCTGTGTTAGAAGCTCCTCCAGTTTTGCCTTTACTTTGCCGAGGAGGGGGATTGGACATCTTCTAAGAGGTTGAATTACGGGACCAACGCTTCTATCGATTGGTAATGTTAGCTTGACCCCTTTGATGTGAGGAAACTTAACTGGGCGTACGTGATTTACTTCCGCAGTGCAACTTGGTAGTCCAATTCGAAGAACTCCTAACTGTTGAGCAGTAATTTTCCCCAGCAAAGGTTGCTGCCCTTTCTCAATAACCTAAAAGGTTGTCATTGTGTGCAACTCTTTTACTCCGGAGATCTCAATATTTGCATCAAAAACAGTGATTAACTTCAGAGGTATTTTGCCATAAGCCAGGAATCTTTTATTTGTTTCCAACCGAATATTGTAAGCTTTCACATTCTGTAGTTGCATCATTTTCCAAGTCGTGTCGTCGATCAGGTTGTATTTCGATCCGGAGTCAATCAACATTTCGATTGTAGTTCCTCCGACGCAGCATTTTATTAAATCGTCACCTGTCTCCCCTACATTATATACAGGTAGCTCTTCCTCCTGTTGTTCGTCACATTCCGACATTTCAATGTTCATAATATTTCTGGGTTTTTTGAAAACTGACGAGGGATTGTTTTCCCCAGTGAATGATGAGGTGCGTTTCCTTTGATGTGAACCAGTGTATGACTTCATCCTTCCTGCTGCAGTCGATGATCTGCAGACGGACTTGAAATGGCCTAGTCCTTGGCAACGTTTGCAAACTTGGTTTGTCGCTGGACACATAACTCCCGGTTTGTGTGGAGCATACCCACATCGTGAACAGCGCAGTCCACCTCCCGTTGTTTCTGATTTATCAGGAAATCTCCCCGATGTTCGAACATACATTCTTTGTACGTCGGAAGCTGATGTGTTTAAAGTTTTACTCATTTTAGATGATTGGTACCGAATAGCCTGATGTGAGTTTACAATCTTAGTGCACTCTTCAAGGGTCAGATTTTGTTTTTCCAGTAACTTTTCTCTTAAATCATCCGGTGCAAATTGGATGATTTTGTCCACGACCGCTATTTGACGACTATCTAGCACAGTTCTTCCAAAGATACATTTTTCTGCTTTTAGTTGTACTCTCTCTAGAAATTTTTCAATCGGTTCCTCGCGTTCCGGAGTCAGGGTGCAGATAAGCTCAGAAACGGAATTCCGTTTTCTTGCATCCCTTTTCCGGCTGCCCTTTTTTCTATTTTTATCTCTCTCTAAAACGGAATGAAAACTATTCCGTTTTGTGATCAGGGTTGTGTTAAACTCGAAGAAAATCTTCCGTTCCACAAATATTTGACATTTCGTTCCACAGCTTCCACATAGAGCTGTCAACATTGTTTTGACTGTTGTTACTCTGAAAATAAACATTTGATATTATATTATTGCTATTAGATAGATTTGAAATAGTTACAAACAAAAAGTTAATGTTAAATCTTTTTTGTACCACTGTTGTTCCAAATCTTAGGAAAAAAAAAGTTTATTCAGTTGGTATAAGGACAGACATGCAATTTGAAGACAACATATATGTGTAATTAAAATGACGACGAAAATAAGTTGTTTTGAAAACGAGTGTGTTCCAGTTATGACCTAGTTCTTGTGGTGGTCAAGTTTCATTGCATTATAGACTGCTTTTATGTGTATCAAAATTTATTCATTGGCTACCATTGTGAATAACTTGCAATGGACAAGTTCATCTGAAACCTTTTTATTAGATATTAAAACTCTAATCATTGGCTTATTGTGTCGCAGTTTTCCCAATTGTAGATAGTAAAATTAAAGTCGTTCCTAGCAAACAATCGTGCATTCTGTTGGTTAATTTGATCTGCATAGTATCAGTGAGTAGTTGAGGGATATAACAATATAAACATTCGCGATATTCTAATCTGCATCTGTTTCTCATGCTGAAATATCGATATATCGTTTTGCATCACCTGCTAGTAAATATATCATTTTGCCTCATGTGCTTTAGTAAAATCATTGTTTTGCCTCACCTACTAAAGAAGAAAATTGATGTTGTTTATTTCTGTTTACAGTTTGTGACCAACGTGTATTTGTTCCTGCTGTCCAACAATTCGCTCGTTCAAAGGCAACAAACGGAGGATAGCGAATCGCTACCGGAACAAACGCAAATTCTGCTGATCGATCGTGTCAATTGTGCTTAACAACGAATCGCTATACTCCGGGCTGATCGTGGTCCGGCACAAGATGCTATACCGGATCTACGCTTGCACGGGAAATTGTAACATACCGAAACCGAATGAGGGGGAAGATGCATCAAACGGTGCGGGTAAGTTCGATGGCGAATAAATATGAAAAATCATTACTGACTTCCGTTCATTGCAGTATCGTCCCCACTGGGCTACCGACCAACGTGTAATTGTTCCTGCTGTCTGAAAAGTCGACCGGACTCGCTCGATCAAGTACCAAACGGGATACTGAGTCGCTACCGGAAGCGACACCAATTCCGCTGAAATCTATCGTTTGTGTGTTACCACGAACCGCTATACTCCGCGCTGATCGTGCTCCGGAACGAAATGCTACACCGGTTCTACGCTTGCATGGGAATTTTAATCGTACCGAAACGGTAAGAGTAAATGTCCATCTGCTTCCAGTGTGCGGCAATGAGATTTCAGCTCGCCGGATACACCACGGCCGCAGCTGCTTGTAGCAGGTGAATTTGCTCAACACCATATTACGTTTAAAAGCGACCCAGACCGCCCGAAATGTCACCTGATTTGCTGTCTGAACGCGTTGCTCATCCAGAGTTGCTTATTTTGGCTATTCGCAACTAACCTACACTGGATACAGGTCGTTCCTGCATCCGCCACCCGTGGACGCGCTCGACGGCTCTCAGCTGAGTTTGTGTATGTATGTGAGTATCAAATAATATCACTTTTCTCAGAGATGGTTGGACCGATTTAAACAATGTTATACTCAAATGAAAGGTGCAACATAGCCATAGGCTGCTATTGAATTTTATTTGGATCTGGTTCTGGAGTTATGAGTTGGAAAGTGCGATCGCACATGAAATTATCTAAACCTTTGCGCTTTTTGCATATAAAGAAATACTATGCAATCACTCCACAAATCAACTTTTCAACTGAGACTCGGGGGCCGAATGTCATAATCCATTCGATTCAGTTCGTCGAGATCGGTCAATGTCTGTGTGTGCATGTGTGCACATCTAGGGGGAAGTGGCCCAATTCGGACCGCTGGCCAATTCGGACCCCCAGCTGTTTCTCAGCTATGGTAATATTATGAAAAGCGTATATCATTGTCATGGCTGTCATGTAGCTCTGTTTTATATCACAAAATTTTGCGGTTCTCAGTTTTCGTATGCGGGCGCTGGGGGCGAATGTTGTTTTGGAGCGCTTTTTTGAAAAATGTGTAAGCCAAACAACACAATTTTCGTTGGCAACAACAATATATCAAGTCAAATGCATTATCGTGATTTTGGATCTACTGGATAATATCTTTTATTTAATATCTTGTTTTGGGCGAGACTATCAACTGTTTTCGTTTAATTGGTGTGTGAATAATAGAATATGGGATAAGCTTGTCAAATTCCAGCAAAAATCCGCATTGCCGTCGACGGGGGTACGAATCGATGGGTTGACTTTCTTAAGGAAAATATTGGCACAGAAGAACAGTTCGGTGACGGGGAATTTCGATTCCTGCACCGATTAATCTATGACTTAAGGAAAGCGGTTGAATTGCAAGGTAAGAACATTACAAATTTAAAAAAAAATCACTCGTTACTGATGTCTATTTAACAGATAATCAAAACACCCAAATGCTACAGATTTTACAAAATCTCTCAAAGCGATTTAGAGCACCAGTTACGATAGCGAAATAAGTCGAATTCTGGTGTTGTGTGAAAGTTCTGGCCGGTTGTACCAAATCATGGCCAACATAAATACTTTGTCCCTGGCCCGTGACATTCTACCGAATGCATTTGTATTCTTGCGATCCAGTAACTCTCAGTTGGCTGCTACCGGCGGGAACCCACTTAATTCAAATTTCCCCTCGGTTGGTACACGAACGTATCTGGTGTTCGCTTGTTCCTATTGGACAACGGGCCGTATGTAGCACTAGTGGATTGCACTGGAACCTCGACAACCGGGCTGTTTGGTAAGCACTTCGAACACTCACTCTAGCCAGGAAGTTCAAATTCAATCAGAGAGTGCCGTACTTTGGTTAATGGGAACGACCCCGAAGGATATGTGGTAAGAGTATTGCCTGCAACTGAAAATACGCGTTCATGTCAACGGGCTTTTAGGTGCCTAATAAAATTCCCTCATCTCTCTGTATGTTGCTTTATTAGATATAATACAAATATATTGATATAGAATGACAATATTTTATTTTCTTAAAGTAAAAGTGTCAATTTCTAGCTTTTTAGTAATACTGTTCAGAGAAATCGACCTCCGACAATTAATCGGCGATCGTCTTCACATCTAGACATGTAAAATGATTTAATTTTCGCGGGAAACCGGCACAGCATTATTGGTTCGTTTATTTGCTCCGTCATTTTTCGTTCCGGACCCTCCGGAATATCATCGCCAAACTCATAGAAAGTTCCATCATTCTTGGTGACGTTGTTCTCCTTTAGCCAGTCAATAGCATCGACATAGTTCGGTGGCATAAAATTCGGGTTAAGATGACCCAACGGAGATTTCAATACTCGATCGATAACATCTACTATCAAATCTTCCAGCCGATCAAGTAGCTCTTTGAAAGTAATAAAGGGACATTCACCCTCAATATAACTGTATTCTGCTAAATCACGGCGAGCAAGACTCTGCTCTGCACGGTAACTTTGAGAAATGCAATAGTCGCCCAATGCCGGCAAACAGGTTTCCATATATTTTTGTGAGCTTTGCGTCAGGAATGCTTCCGCCCTAAAATGTATTTATTGTTTGAGCAAATACTTCTAATGCGAACATTTTTTATTTACCTAAAATAGTCCAGTTTGAACAGAGTCGACCCTCCTTCAACTTGTGTTTGCACCAGCGTCGGCGGCGTTACCTCCGTGTAACCACGTTCATGATAATGCTCCCTAAATGCCATCATAATGACATCTCTCATCTTGAGAATTTTAGAAGTATTTTCGCCTCTAATCATGTGTCTGTTATCGAGCTAGACATCAGGATAAGCATCCTCGTTCAAAATAGAATCTGCCACACCGGCCGGAGCTAATCCAATTAGCTACCAATAATCAACGTGCAGCTCATGTCCACCGGGAGCGGACTTACCTTCTGGAACCTCTGACACAAGGTATCGCTGAGAACGCTTTTCAAGAATTTTCTTGAGCTGAGATTTGGCTACTAGTTCGTAGGGTGATTCCGATTTTGCATCCTTAGCGTTTACATAAATTCTTGGGAAAGGTTCCTTGCCGGCGTGCTTCATGGCTTGTAGGATTGTTTTGAAGGGTTTTTCCGCTGTTCCATCACCGAACTCGTCATCGCCACGCTTTTCCAAGGTGTAGAGATCGTCTGGAGGTGGTGAGAAAAATTGGATCAATATTCAATTATTATTATCCATCACCGTTGGTTGAATTTCAGCGGCCGTTCACTTTCCGGCAAGTGTAATGGATAAGAGTACTTACTGGCAACGTTTGTTGAGTGCCGAACAGGGGATTGATTTCCGTTTCATCCTTGTTACTACGAGTAGGTTATGCTTCTTTTACCATCTCAGCATAGATATCAGTTTCGGCTGCCAACGTCGGATGGTAATCTAACGAGAAGAGATGTGTGTGTGTGTGTGTGTGTTAACCTTCCTATCTCCCACTAGCTGGTAGTGATTTACAGAAAAAATATGTTTGCATTTATTTAACCATTCATGCAAATAACTTGGTTCACGGATTTAGGAAGGTGTTAGCTCAATTGACTTTCCTATGACCCATTTCGTGTACAGTGCCAGACATGTTCCGAGGTCATCGTTCCATCAACTAGCCCCGCCTTACTGTAATGTTTATATCAATTGGATTATAACATTACAGTAAAACTTCCGATTCCATTTAATCAGGAAATCGACACGTATTTAGTATATTGGTTCAATTTGTATATATATAACATAACACATGTGTACTAGAAAACTTACCATTTTTGCAGTTTTCTACCTTCATTCCTATCTCCCATTTATGTCTCCTTTGACTCTCATCCACATTTCTTGAATTCCTGCTTATTTAAGAAAGAAAAGGGGAAATAATAAAAAAAGAACCGATGGACTCCGTGTTTTCCTCAGCGCTTCCGTTTCTCTTAGTCTGATGTCACTGACTGTTGGACTTGTGTAAGTTGTTCCATTGGAGATCTCCAAGGACCTGTAATTGGAGGAAGATCTGACTTCTATCCAGAAGTATCAGTTTTTCACATTAATAAATTATATGTGTGCACTACAAAACAATCCCGTGTATAATGCAACCATTTTTTGAACATTTATATGTACATATACACACATATACACATACACATATATACATACATAGACACACACATGTATACATAAAAATATACACATGCATTCATACACACATACAATTACCTACATACATATACGCATTGTTCATACATGTATACATACATACACACATATACACAATTACATACATATACTCGAGTTGAAGGAGGACCCCACGATTAACAGCTCAACTACACCGAGCAAAATTTACATTGAATTTCCATAAAAACGTCTTATGACTTTCAGACATAAGGATTTTAAATGGATTTTATAAATTTGTCTTATGATTTGGAGGGGAAATTTTCCAAATCCATCTCTTATTATTTTCATAAGACAGTCTTATGAAATTTATGAAAATGTCCGAATGAACGCCATAGGTGCCCATTTATGAAAATTGCTGACATTTATAAGTAGAAAACATAGTAGAAATAACGATTTACATAGAACAGTCTTATGAAATTCATTACAATGTTCGAATGAATGCCATAAGTTTTTCATTTATGGATATTATTGTGCATTTATATAAAAAAAGAACATGGCTGACATTTCTCGAGCATTTTTAGTAGACAAAAAATCAATAGTAAAAATCAACCTTGAGAGGATATTAGGTTTTACACCAACCGACGTAACCCCACAAAATGAGCCGGATGAACTACGTTTAACAATTCGCGGTGGTTTGTTTACATGGGAGTTACGTGAGTTTGAATGTAACAGATGGGCACCCGTTGCACGCAACTGACAAAGTAAACAAATCACTGAGAATTGTCAAACATGAACGTCATTCCTCATGAGTTCATTCGTGTGGTCATCTTGTAGAACTCAATTCAGAAGATTGAAGAGAAAACTCTCATTAAATATTAAAATTGTACATAATGAGCAACGCTTCGTCAATATTTCTTAAGAAACTGGGCTTAGACAACTGCACAGAAAAAAAATGTTGGTAAAAATAAGAGTTTTTCACTCTTAGCAAAAAACAACCAACGCATACTTTTAGTTTACAAATAAAACTTTTGTTTTGAGTACTATTCTTCATTTGCTTAAAAGAAAAACTTTTACTTTGATTATTATTCTTGATTAATTTAAAAGTTTTACTTGCAACCTAATAGTTGGCGTTGGTTGTTTTTTGCTAAGAGCGGAACACTTATTTTTACTAATATTTTTTTTCTGTGTGTGGGAAACTGGACTTGACAACTGAATGATAATGATTGTTACTTCTCAAATGATTTTGATAATTATAAAATACGCGTCAGACACTAATTATATGCACAACTTATTTCATTTCAAATAATCGGATATCTTCTGTAAAAATCATAACCTTGTAAACAGATTTAATGCTCACAGTAATTTATTCAATGACATAAAAACAATTTAAAATTGTTGCAATTTGACTGAAAATCTCACTTCTTTTGTTTCAAACAGCGGTAATCAAAAAGTACTGAAACTATTAACTCCTGGTTGGCCGTCCAGGCCAGTACTGAATTCATAAGAAACAATTATAAACTTTTCACAAAAGTGACGTTTATGAAAAACAAAATACAAATTTATAGAATCAATAACAGATCTCATGGGTTTCATGAGAAAAACTTATGAAATTCTTAAAGGCATATATTGGAGCGAAGTCATAATACTGTTTTATGAAATACATTATTTGTACGTCTATAGAGTGCATGAATAAAGATCAATGAATTCATAAGCCTGCCTATGACATTCTAAAGCGTTCAATGACATCGTCAGAAGGTTGGTTCATATGCCGAGACTTATGAAATTCTCAGATGCTTTTTGCTCAGTGTATACAAGAGATTATTACCACATCACGGGGTGAAACGGCAGAAGCTAAAGCCTTAAGCCCGTATACAGTGATTATGTGTATCGACCAGGATGATATCAGGACTGTGAACGAGCTAAAAGGTGCACTGAAGCTGCATTTTAACCTGGTCGAGTTGCACATCTTTCCGAGCAAGTGAAATCAAGTGAATTTCCACTCCACTCCACCGTCGATGTGGAAAACAGGCTGGGGATCTAATCAAAATATTATACTCGAAGAGATCGCAGCAAAGCGTTTACAATCACTTTCACCTGACGCGGGGTGTATTCTTTGGTAGCGGGTAAAACTCTCTGTCGATCTCAATGTTATTAAAAAAGGGTTATCAGTAGATTATGCACAAACGTCGCGAATCACGAGTCACGAGTTTGCGAGACCAAAGCAAAATTAGCGTACGCGAAGCGAAGTTGTCCGTTGGTAGTTTTCATATAATCGAAACATTACTGTATATTAAAATAAAATAAGTTATATTATGATATGGATATATAAAAAATTAGAAGTTTGTGTACAAGCTACATCATATTTCTAATTCGACTACCTTCGCTCCTCCGCTACAACATCCTCGCTACAAACCCGCATGATCCATCCAGACCCAAAACTCGCTACCGCGGAGTCCGCCGCAAAATGCAAAAAAATATATAACAGAAGATAGGAGTTGGACACAGAAAACGCATACACTCCTTATTTGAGTCTCTCAGTGCACAATGAGGAACTCAAACTCGCCGAACCCGCACACCCTTCCTCCACCATCGTATCCTATCCACCAGTGCTCTCTCAAGCACACACACCAATTATGCTCTGAATAAGTGGATAAACTGAACACGCTTAAGGTTGGACAGTGAAAGGGCGAAACTCGCAAACGAAAAAAGCAGTTCCCCTCCACACCGCATGTCAGATCCTCACAAAAATCAATCATCAGTACTGTAACAACATTCTACATACGCTGACTGATCTCTATGAAGATCCGACACACGGTGCGGGAAAAAACCGCCTCCCCCGCCCGCAAATCCCGTGCATTCTCTGTCCAACCTTAACGCACAAAATTCACAGTAGACGAAGCCAAAGATAAATACAGGTAGAATACACGCCATCTGTCCAATCTGGTTGATGTCTTCGTGTAGGTGAATTGCATGAAAACTTAAACTGTTCCCATGTCCCTGTTCACTTCTCCTTTTGAACCATGTTTCGCGGTAGGGATGCTAGGTATATTTGCGTAAACTACCGCACAATATATGAATAGTACCACTTATTCTTCACTATTAAAGCATATAATTATATTGTAATAAAAAATTAAATTGGCGCAATGTATGGTAGAAACCAGATAGTTAAAGGTATACGGACCCGTCACAATATACTACTGATACCAGCAGACATACCCAACACAAAAAATGAAACAGTTAGAAAACATACTAATTGGCCACACTTCCTCCTGTATACACGCTTACCGGCCGTTACCTAATTTTGGGTAGAATCCTACCCAAAATGGACTAAAGTGCATCTCCTCACTTTTGGGTAACAAGCTTTGAACTTAAATTTTGGGTAGTGTGAGGACTACCCAAAGTTTGGGTTACAGATAACCCAAGCGTTGGGTACAGAGCGGGTAACCCAAAGTTTAAGTAACGATGAAATAATCCAAAATTTGAGTACTGAGCGGATAACCCAAAATTTGAGTACTGAGCGGATAACCGAAAATTTGAGTACTGAGCGGATAACCCAAAATTTGAGTAAAGAGCGGATAACCCAAAGTTTGAGTACTGAGCGCATAACCCAAAATTTATAACGAGCGGATAACCCAAAATTTCTGTAACGTTCGGATAACCCAAAATATAGGCTTCCAATATATATTATATGGATGCTTGGCATTCGCACTAAGAACAACCATCAATATGGGTATCATTTGAAAAGTAGCCATTCGTAGAAGCTGTAAATTGATGATTGGCGCCATTTTGAAATTCAAGATGGCGGCTTTCGGTTACCACAAAACACTTGAAACTACCATAAATATGGGTGTCATTTGAAAGGTATTGATTAGTTGAAGGCGAAAATTGATGATTGGTGCCATTTTGAAATCCAAAATGGCGGCTTCCGGTTACCACAAAACACTGAAAACCACCATCAATATGGGGGTCATTTGAAAGGTAGTAATTGTTAGAAGACGAAAATTGATGATGGCTTCCGGTTACCATAAAACACTGAAAATCACCATCAATATGGGTGTCGTTTGAAAGGTAGTAATTAGTAGAAGGCGAAAATTGATGATTGGCGCCATTTTGAAATCCAAGATGGCGGCTTCCCGTTACCACAAAACACTTAAAACCACCATAAATATGGGTGTCATTTGAAAGTTAGTAATTAGTAGAAGGCAAAAATTGATGATTGGTGCCATTTTGAAATCCAAGATGGCGGTTTCCGGTAACCACAAAACACTAAAAATCACCGTCAATATGGGTGTCATTTGAAAGGTAGTAATTAGTAGAAGATGAAAATCGATGATTGGTGCCATTTTGAAATCCAAGATGGCGCCTTCCGGTTACCACAACACTGAAAACCACCATCAATATGAGGGTCATTTGAAAAGTAGTAATTAGTAGAAGATAAAAATCGATGATTGGTGCCATTTTGAAATCCAAGATGGCGGCTTCCAGTTACCACAAAATACTGAAAACCACCATAAATATGAGGGTCACTTGAAAGGTAGTAATTGTTAGAAGGCGAAAATTGATGATTGCCACCATTTTGAAATACAAGATGGCGGCTTCCTGTTACCATAAAACTCTGAAAACCGTCATCAATATGGGTGTCGTTTGAAAGTTAGTAATTAGTAGGAGGCAAAGATTGATGATTGGTGCCATTTTGAAATCCAAGATGGCGGTTTCCGGTTACCACAAAACACTAAAAATCACCATCAATATGGGTGTCATTTGAAAGGTAGTAATTAGTAGAAGATAAAAATCGATGATTGGTGCCATTTTGAAATCCAAGATGGCGCCTTCCGGTTACCACAAAACACTGAAAACCACCATCAATATGAGGGTCATTTGAAAGGTAGTAATTAGTAGAAAGTGAAAATTGATGATTGGCGCCATTTTGAAATCCAAGATGGTGGCTGGTAACAAAACACTTAAAACCACCATCAATATGGGTGGTTACCCCTCAGGTTTAAGAACAATTATTCACTAGTGGTCTATCCCCCATACGCTTGCTCATATGTCAGTGGCACCATAATTGCAAATGTGGCCACAGTTCCAACTACAAATATATTTGAAATGAATTAATCATCAACAAAAAACAAATAAAAATGAATGCACAATTAAAATACTTGTCTCTTAGACAGCCAGAATTCTATATTATATTCCAGCCGGTATGACTGAAGTCAAATGGAATTGTAGTGGCTCGGAGCTCGGGTAAGCTACAGTCTTGTTCAAATGTTCCGTATTGCTCGATGTATCTGAAGTCAATAACCGAGATGACGTTGTTTCACCGGTGTTGACTATTGGAAGCCTCAGTTTGACATGACTGAATAGTTTCCTGAAAAAAAAATGTTATTATATATACGTTATACCACAACCGATCATCTTAACCATACCTGAAGTCACCACGCAGATGCGAGGTCATCTAGAGGCAACCAAGGCCCATAGCAACAGGTGGAATATCGAAACAAGCCACGCGGCTCGCTACCAACGAGTTGCCGATCCTCGAGGCAGCACGTCGAAGCCACGTGAACGGAATCGAACGACAGCAAGGAGTGCAGAGGCAGCAGAAATAATCTATAAAAAGTGGTAGAAATTAAATTAGTCTTATGGCGCTTTCGTTTGTTCTTGGTGCTACACAGGTGTAGTGCAAAAAAAGAGATAGACTGATTACACTCAGGTTTGAATGAGTGTAGCACCGACTACACTGGTGTAGTGCAGAGTCAAAAACGAAAACGCCATTAGTTTATCTTCCAGTATAACCACAAGTAATAGTGAATAAATGTCGTTTCCACGCCCTTGATAACAACTTATATTACATGCAAAACTGTTCTTATTTACTTACCAAATATTTTGAGGAGAAAAATTTCTTCAATTATTTATTTGTTTTCCGTTCGTTGGCAACAAAAAGTGCAACTCGATCATCATCTGCAAAACGAAACGCGTCAATTTTTAATTTTTAGTTTGTGTAATTTTGCAACATTTTCCCTTTAGATAGATTTAATAGGTGTTTGAAACAAGACGACCTAAAATGCACGGAATAAATTCTTCGATGTCGCACGCCATATTCTTTAGATTCGGAGTCACAGAACCGAATCAATTTTGCAACCCTGGGGGTATTGATGACAATGCTTTAAATATACGATTCGATTAATAGAATTAAATTACAGGACTAGATTTAAAATAATAAATATCCTTACATATCCAACTGCTCCGGAAAACGATGCGAGGCTACCAAAATTTGTTTATATTTCTTTAACCGTATCCAGGCCTGCGTTGACGATTTTCGTTTTCTCAGTTTTCTCAAACCACTCAAAAGAAATATCAAACTGGGACGTTATCAAGCGGTAAGTGCGGTCAAATCTGAAGGGACATGAGCCACTCATTATAAAAGTGTTAAATGTATCACTATTTGCTATAACTTGTTCGTACGATTTACGTTTTGCCTTTCTCAATAGAAAAACTGCTCTGAAAACCGTCTTTTCAACGGAGACCCGGAGGCTCGAGTGACATATACCATTCGATTCAGTCCGTCAATTCTCTGTGTGTATGTGACCACAATCTCACTCACTTTTCTCAGAGATGGCTGAACCGATTTTCATAAACTTAGTCTCAAATGAAACGTGTATCCTGTAGGCTGCTATTGAATTTATAATGGATCTGACTTCCGGTTCCGGAGTTACAGAGTGAAGAGTACGATCACGCAGAAAATGTTGATTTTAAAAAATTCTGTAATGAATGTATAAAGGTGAAAACTTTTTCAAACTGGTGCCACATCTACTTAGATTTGTAGTACTAGGTCACTAACAGCCATTCAAAGTCTCTTTGGTCACATTGGCCACCATCGTCGGTTCCGGAAGCCCCGGCGGAAGTATCCAAATTAAGAGTTACAGTCTCATTGGTTTTTCGGAGATTCGACCAAACTTGGTCTCAAATGAAAGGTGTTTTATCCCCTTAAATGGCTATTAAATTTCATCTCGATCCGATTTCCGATTCCAGAGTTATGGGTTGTGGGGTGCGGTCACTAAGCAAAATCTGTTTCAAATCGAATATTCTAGGGGAATTGTATTGACCATTAGAAGGTAGAAATTGAGCAGCTTCTAGTGCTGCGAGGGAAGCTCCTATCTTTATGAAAAAAGAATTCGTGTTTCTTAACATCACTGTTTTCAAGAAAAAATAGTTTTGAAACCCTACATGCACAAGAAAAACTTTGGGAATGAAAGGGTTAAAAGCAATAGATAGATGATTTGAAAAAAGGAAGAGCGTCAGTACGATGATTTCCATTTCACCGAATGCTAGTTTACGAAATGGATGATTCTAGAAACATAGTTATTTTTAATGGTACTATCGAAGTACTTAGAAATATAGGGAAGATCCGATATTATCAGCCACCGATATTGTCTGTGCCTGATTCAGTCTACCCCCGATTTTTTAAGTGCATTGACCCCATTCTGTCACCTCTTGCATGAAAATTTGTTTGATGGGCTCTATCAAACAAACCAAGTCAATCGTCTTAGATTTCAAAATGGCGCCAATCGTCGATTTTTGGCTTCTACTAATCAATACCTTTCAAATCACAACCATATTGATAATGGTTTTTGATGTTTTGTGGTAACCGAACGCCGCCATCTTGGATTTCAAATGGCTCCAATCGTCAATTTTCGCCTTCTACTAATTACTACCTTTCCAATGACACCCATATTGATGGTGGTTTACGGTGTTTTGTGATAACCGAAAGCGGCCATCTTGGTTTTCCAAATGGAACCAATCATCAATTTTCGCCTTCTTCTAATAACTACCTACCATTTTGGGTGTGATTTTCAGTGTTTTGTGGCAACCGGAAGCCGCCATCTTGGATTTCGGAATGGCACCAATCATTAATTTTTGCCTTCTACTAAACACTACATTTTAATTGACACCCATATTGATGATGGTTTTCAATATTTTGTAGTAACCGGAAGTCGCCATCATGGAACTCAAAATGGCGCCAATCGGGATCTTTAATTTGGAAAAATTATGTCAGTGTTTCATATGTACTGATAGCGGGTGTCCTCACGAGTACACTCATATCATTCTTAAACCTTAATTATTCTTTTCTGATTTTTAAATTTAAAAAAACCAAATTAAATTCAACCAACAAACTGACAGTTGTTCTACTAAATGACGTATCTGCAAATATTTCGTTCGCCTCATTGTCAACCGGGTCAGCACCCCACACGGCATTGAGTTCTTGTCGGCCAGTCTCACGAACACCAGGGCAGCTTACTGGTTGAAAACAATCCCATTTACTTTTGCCGTCTTTGTTTACTATTTTCCACCAGCTTGTGAAGTAGTATTTGTGTCATGTGACGTCTACGTACATGAGCCGTAGAAAAGTCTATGATCTGGTACTTTTGCAATCAGCTAGCAGCCTGCCATCCCAAGTTTCATCTGCAAACTATGGTAGATCTGATAAGGCAACCTATAGAGCTGTGCAAGTCGCATGGGTTTGGATGTGTTATTGTCGTAAAAGGAAACAAACTAAAACATGTTTTTTCAATAGTTTTGGGCCTAAAATTGAAAAAGGACTGAGATATTAACTCACGGTACTAATATGCATCAGAAAATGCCTTAACCCGCACACCCCTAAAGATCCCTATTATCAATTTTTGCCATCTACTAATTACTACCTTGCAAATGACACCCATGCTGATGGTGGTTTTCAGTGTTTTGTGATAATCGGAATCCACCATCTTGGATTTTTAAATGGCTCCAATCATCATTTTTTGCCTTCTAATAAACACTACCTTTCAAATGGCACCTATATTAGCGGTGGTTTTAAGTGTTTGGTTGTAACCATAAGCCGCCTTCTTGAATTTCAAAAAACGCCTATCTTCAATTTACGTCATTCAGAAACTTCCCAACTGCCATTATCCAAAAGGAAATGTTACCCGAAAATTAAAAGAAAAATCTGAAAGTAAACGCAACACTTTTTGGTTCTAATCACCTACATTTTTTAGGTGAGCACACGCAGAAAAATAATTATTAAAGTCGAATAAAATGAGGGTTAAAGCAACAAATTAATCAAATTGTTCAGTGTTCAATAAAAAATGTTTGTTAATTTAAATAAAACAATTGTTGAAATAACTCTGAATAATTTATTGGTTCAAACATGAAAAAAAGTTGAATCAAAAAAATGTTTTATTGATCTCATCATAACAACAATCGAAACAAAAATACAAATTTGTTGTTTCAATAAGTCCGTTTGGTTGCTTTAAACAATACAAATATTTGTATCAATACATATCAAACATTGAAATGAAAAAAAAACTATTTTATCAATTCAAATTGTACATTTCGTTGTTTTAAATATAAGAAACGTTCAAAATAATGGTTTTGAAATGTTGAGTCAACACCAATTTTGTTGCAAAATGTAATTATATTTGTTGCAGGGTATATAATTTCAACCATCGCTCCTTCACCTGGTACATTCGCATCAACTTCAGTAGTAACAATCGGTATATTTTCCGTGACACTATCGAGTGTCTACTGTTCATCTGCAGAATTCACTTATTCTGGGCCAATTTCAGTAGCATCTATAAGGACTATTTAAGCGTGAAAAAACATCGCCACTGTCGCTGTAGCCTGACGAATATCTCGTACTACTAGAACTGTGTCTTCTGCAGAGTTATTCTATAAAATGAAGTTGAAAGCAAGCAAGACTCTATGGATGCGATCGTCTCTGTTCTATTCTTTGACGCGTCGAAAAATCCAACAGCAGATTTTTCGTAGCATTCGTTGTACCTTCAAATGAATAAATTGTTCTCAACTCATTGCGCAAGACTAAATGATAAGTAACTTACCACTGAAGAATTTTGTTATGTTTAGAACCTTCGGCATAGCGACGGCCTACTCGCGTAAGACCATTACTTCCGCGGGATGCTTTTGCTCAGTTAGTTCCTCGGTCAAATGCTCGCTTGATATCGACTTCGAACGACTCAACGAATCCGGCAGTAATGCCAACTTGACCTTTGTTGCTATTGAATCCAACAAATCGCTGGAGAGTATATTTTCTTTAGGATTTTGTTTTCGATGTAACGCATCAAAAACAAATTACTTTCGATCGCTTCAGAATTCGATTGTTTGTCGCACGTGTAAACAATGTTCTTATTAGTTAGAACAAACTTTTATCTCTTTGTTTCAATCCAGCAAGGATTGTCGAACTAATACAGGAAGACTTTTGGAATCAATCAGACGCATGTTTATGCTTCAATCACTGATTTATTTGAAATAAACAATAATTTGGTTGATCTTCGAAAAACACAGATAACAAAACCTGTAAGATTAATGTAATAGATATTTTGGTTGATCCAACCCAAAAATCCATTTTAGTTTAATAAATTCCTTGATTTAAAATGAAAATTTTATCTTGATTAAAAGTGAAGAAATAATTTGTGGAATTAAACATAGATAATTCTTTTTCGTGCATTTAGTCACTTTTTCCCATCTTACGGTGACCGTCGTCACTCAAAATGATTATTGGAATCGCTCTGCCAGGTGACTTCTGTCACCTTGGGTGACTATAGTCACCTAAGTGACAGCGGTGATCGCTTTTTCGCTCTCACCTCACCAAACTAGGCGAGGTGACGCATCATAACGGTGAGAATACATTATTCTGTTTTTTAAATTTTAAACTTTTGTTTCATTAAACCTTTAGTAACATTGGAACCTTTGTTATTTTCAATCATTTGCTATATTCGACCTTTTATCATTCAACATTTCGTCGCATCTTTTAGAATTACCCCGTTTACTAAATTCACACCGCTTGAGGTTTTTGCCTGCTTTTGATCAATAGACTCGAATTAGAATTGTTGCAGCCTGGAACATTTGGCATATAATTGCCAAACTGTATCGCTTTGTAGCTGCTATTGTTACTCATTACTTTAACCTGCGTGTGTCAAGGGCAACAAATGTCAATCTAATGGGCCCATCATATGTAAGAACGAGAAAATATTTAATCACCGCTAGCCGCTGCCATTACCCTCTAGTAGTTATATTCTATTTTA
Organism: Topomyia yanbarensis; assembly: GCF_030247195.1. NCBI lineage: Eukaryota > Metazoa > Arthropoda > Insecta > Diptera > Culicidae > Topomyia > Topomyia yanbarensis. The sequence goes on along the minus strand of NC_080671.1, from coordinate 430,869,639 downwards.
ACTCTAGCGATATGCATTTCAGACATTTCCAAAAAATATGAATCATCAACGTCCCATCATGAGTTCAATGTGTCTTTCGAGGTCCGATCGGGTTTCGGAATGATGCGGTGGCCGCTATTTAAGTACTATGAGCAACTCAACATGAACCCACAAGCAAAAAATAAACAACGTTTCAGTACTCACCGACTCATGTTTTAGATCCAGCGCTAATTGCTTTATCCTAAGTTTCTAGGCTGAAATAAATTAATCATTAATTTTAATTGAAATTATTGCATTATGCATTATAATTACCATTCTTTTCCAGAGCCACTTCATGCAATTTGATTCACAACAATAACAATGGCTGTCAAAAACATTACCTACTACTTTGTTTGAAATGGACTACCCAAAATATAAGTACAAAGCGATGAACTTGAATTTGAGTAGACGTCATTATTCAATTCCTACCCAACACGAAGTTCACAGCGAGCAACTCAAATTATGGGTAATCGCCATGTTCAAATTTCTACCTAATTTTGGGTTGCCCATGTATAAACTTTCCAGTGAGCAAATTTAACCCAAAAAATAGGTAACTTTGATTTTCAGTGTATACACGACGTACACCGAGCTAAAAAAAGATGGGTGGGTAATGTCAGAGACATAACCGGAGTGAAGTAGAATACACTTTAGACCGGTAAATTCTGCTCTGGAATAAGCAATTTCTATGCGATTTTGTCGACTTTAGCACATTCATAGTTTATTTGGAGTATTTTTGGAATTATCAAGTTGACAATTTGCAACATTCTTTGAAAATATTGTTGAACTTTTATGAATGAAGGCACGCAAACGAGCGTTTGACCGTCGTCCTACTACCAGCATCAGAGAAGTAGCAGATCAGCATTTTTCGCTACATGGCCTGTACCAAACAAACCGCTCGTAAGTCCACCGGAGGAAAGGCTCCCCGCAAGCAGTTGGCAACAACCCCCTGGCAACCCTATACCATCATATGGAGTTTGACAGCGACCGACATATATGGGGCGTTATAGCTATAAAGCCCCAAACAAAGAATTATGTTCGGCACTATGCTCGATATTCAAGCATTCCACACGACGTTTTGCATCTTGTGGGATGATTTAATAATTTAATTTAATCGACATTTTGTAACTAAATACAGCTTCTAATCATTCGGTTCAAAATCAATGTTTTGCCTTTCATGGCAGTGATGCTGGCTGTACAGAGACGTCGTCCTTGACAGGGGGCTGGTTGGCAACAAAGGCCGTGTAAAAGTGCCCCAGTCACGGTTGGCGTTAAGAGCCTCATCGCTACCGAACAGAAACAGTCGCCCTGCGAAAAATTCACAGCTATCAGAAATCGAGCGGGCCTAAATTGTGACCCAAAATAAACCACAAACCAACAAGTTGTTTTCAGAACCAGCCAATTATAAAGTATTATTATTATAAATGAAATTTTCCATTGCCTTACAACCTCCCTCTCCCTTTCCTCCCGGCTTGAATAACTATCAATCTTGATGATGCTGTACGGCGGGGGCACTAGTTTTTATTATGGTGGAAAATTTAGGTTTGCGCGTTTTTCCCAAAAGTTTTTAGCTGTGTTGTTTTCAAAGAAGTTGTAGTTGAATTCAAAATAAAATAGTTTATTTTTATTGTCAGAGATGCACCTTCCAACGAAAACTAGTCTGGCTCGCTTGGAATCGAATTGTATGGACCAACCACTGCTTTCACAAAAACTGTTATTTTCAGTAATTGAACATTCTACATTTTTGTAAATTGAATCATTACACTAACATGTCTACAAATCACACAAATAACTTTTTTATTTTGTGCCATTCGACTTGAAAGCGACGATATTGTTCACAAGTGGCTCACTTACCATCCAACGCTCTTGGCAAGCCACTTTCTGATGCTTGTAATAAAATTTCAATTCGATTCTTTGTCGATAAATTGATGGCCCTGAAAAGGGCCTTTTCTTTGGGCAGTGTTCGAAATTTACTTGGTGCCATCGAAGACGGCGTGCTTGGCCAACTCTTCTGACAGCAGCAAACGGACTGCGGTTTGAATTTTGCGGGAGATGCTGCAAACAAACTGCTGCATGCTGATGCTGCAAACGAACTGATCGTGAACAGCAGCATGCTGAGTTTTTATACCTGACTACAGCACAATGTAAGCTCGTCCTTTTTTGTGTTGTCCTCAATATGTGTTCTTCGTAGCTCCACCCCTTTGTTGGTCGACCACATATTTTTGATAAAGAACAAATTTAAAATTGTGTTTCCAATACGGAGGTTATCGAACACTCAGGGTAAAAAGAGTAATCTAATACGGCACCTTGGTAAAATGTTTGAGAATTGAAACCTTTTTTGAATGCGCCTAGTAAACACGAAACTGTAAACAAACACACAAATGATAACTTTTAATTTTGTTTCATTCTACGTGAAATCTACGATATTGTTCACAAGTAGCTCACTTGCCATCGAACGCTCTTGGCAAGCTACTTTCGGATGCTTGTAATAACAAAATTTCAATTCGATTCTTTGTTGATAAATGGCCCGCACCAAACATACCGCTCGTAAGTCCACCGGAGGAAAGCCTCCCCGCAAGCAGTAAGCAACGAAGGCCGTGTAAAAGTGCCCCAGTCACGGTTGGCGTTAGGAAGCCTCATCACTACTGAACAGAAACTGTCGCCCTGCGAGATATTCACAGCTATCAGCAATCGAGCAGGCCTAAATTGTGATCCAAAATAAACCACAAACCAACAAGTTCTTTTCAGGACCAGCCAATTATATTCCAGTAAGATATAAATGAAATTTTCGTTTTCCATTGCCTTACAACCTCTTTCCTCCCGGCTTGAATTACTATCAATCTTGATGATGCTGTGCGGCTGGGCACAGGCAGTTTCCATTATAGTGGAAAATTTAGGTTTGCTCGTTTTTCCCAAAAGTTTTTTGAGCTGTGCTGTTTTCAAGGAAGTTGTAGTTGAATTCAAAATAAAATAGTTTACTTCTATTGTCAGAGGTGGACCTTCCAACGAAAACTAGTCTGGCTCGCTTGGAATCGAATTGTATGGACCAACCACTGCTTTCACAAAATCCGTTATTTCAGTAATTGTACATTCTACAGAATTAGTCAACTATTTCCAATCAGCGCAAAAATCGAAGGTTTTCATTCAAAACAACAGAAGATTTAGAAAACGTTCGATTTTTGTAAATTGAATCATTACACTAAACTGTCTGTAAATCACAAATAACTTTCGATTTTGTGCCATTCTCGTGAAAGCGACGGTATTATTCACAAGTGGCTCACTTACTATCCAACGCTCTTGACAAGCTGATGCTTGTAATAACAAAACTTCAATTTCATTCTTTGTCGATAAATTGATGGCCCTGAAAAGGGCCTTTTCATTGGGCAGTGTTCGAAATTTACTTGGTGCTGGTGTATATGGTAACAGTTTTGGTGCCATCGAAGACGGCATGCTTGGCCAACTCTTCTGACAGCAGCAAACGGACGGCGGTTTGAATTTTGCGGGAGATGCTGCAAACGAACTACTGTATGCTGATGCTGGAAACGAACTGAGCGTGAGCAACAGCATGCTGAGTTTTTATACCTGACTACAGCACAATGTAAGCTCGTCCTTTTTGTGTTGTCCTCAATATGTGCTCGTCGTAGCTCCACCCCTTGGTTGGTCGACCACATATTTTTGATAAAGAACAAAATTGAAATTGTGTTTCCACTACGGAGATTATCGAACACTCAGGGTAAAGAGAGTAATGTAATACGGCACCTTGGCAAAATGTTTGAGAATTGAAACCTTTTTTGAATGCGCCTAGTAAAAATGTTTTCCACTTCACTCCAGTTTGTTTCTGACCATATTTGCAATTTGCGTACTGAAATAAATCATAATTTAGGGTTTAACCCAAATAGCTCTCCAAGGAGAAACAGTCCATGAAACAGAAAATGCAAACTTATTCTTTGAAATGATTTTGGTGGCCCTGAAAAGGGCCTTTTTTATAATGATACAAGTGAGTTCTACCTTTTCAACTTCCAAATCCATACAAAGTGCGTCCCTGCCGCTTCAGAGTATAGACGACATTCATTGCGGTTTTGCGCTTGGCGTGTTCAGTGTAGGTCACGGCATCTCGGATGACATTTTCCTGCACACCATCAGCATTCGTAGATTAAATCGGAGATGCATTTTACACCACCACGACAAGCCAGACGCCGAATGGCGGATTTTGTGATTCCCTGGATTTTATCACGAAGAACCTTGCGATGACGCTTGATACGGGAACGCAAACATGATACCGCTCATTGTACCGTCCGGACGAACATGTTGCTCGTGTGGTAAGCGGGCACCTACTGATACAAAACAAGCTCGCGTGACCTGTATATATAATATTCCCGTATGTAATGAAACGCTTACATGCCCCTTTTTGACGGCTCTGCGTGGGATATGCTGGCAAATTGCGCATTTTCCTCGCTGTTTCCGAAGGATTTTTTAAAAATCCTAGTTTTGGTTTATTTATAGTAGTCGCACTAATTACGAAATTTAATACGAAATACGTGCACAAATTTCCGATCAGATAGTGCAAAAATATTGCAATTTCGTCCAGTAGAACGGAAGATACTCGCATTTCAAACCTGGGAAAATTTCTCAACTGAAATTTTTGAAACGGGACCCCATATTGAAACGTTAGAAGTATTCTACTTCAAAAACTATTGAAATCCATAAGAACTAATTATGACTTTGCGCCACAAGTGTTCCGTATGGAAATCATAAGTTTGACTTATGACTAACAGGGGAAAAATTGCCATTGAGTCGCTTATGTATTTCATAAGTTATAGTTATGGATTTATTACCGATTCTTTGATATTTCATACGATTATACTTATGAAAATCATCTTTATGAAATATGAATTTTATATAATAATTGTTATGAGACCCATACATCGCGATATGAAATTTATGGCTCGTTCTTATAATTGTCATACGATAAACTTATGATATTCATCAAATTTCTATATGCGTTTTATAAAAAAATGCAATGAAATTCATAACTATTCTTCATGTATATCTCTTTCAAGATCTCGAATAATGCTCTCTACAAAGTGACGGCGAGAAGCTGAGCTGTAGCTCTAACTAACAATTGGATGCTAGAAACATGGTTTAGGGTTTCTAGCATCGTGATTGTTAGTTTCGTCTCTAGCTATGCTTCCCGCCGCCACTCTGTAAGCAATTTCATACTGTTTTGGCCTTCAATATTAGTACCGTAAGGTACTCAAATTAGTTGAGCTTTATTCATAAATAAACAAGCGTGTAATCTATGACGAATGAAGAGCAAAAGATTTGAGTTCTGCACTTATAAAAAATTCTATGAAAAAACTAAATATTGTTCGTCTTAAGAATTTTAATTCATTCTATATCCAATAAAGTTTAATTTTAAGTACATATACATAATTTTATGATCTACTAATGTTTATTTTTCTAGGCAATTCGCATAAAAAAAATCGTCATTGGGCCTGAAAAAATAAATTTCTCCTATTTCATGAATAGTGAACGATGATCCGTTTACTTCATTCATATTAACAATACTCATTGTTTCAAGTCTATTGACTGCTTCATATGCTAGAAAATTATCATCATACACTCCTAATTTCCAATTTCTGCATATTACGTACAATGTTTCCTTATGTTTGACAAACTCTTCTATTTCTAATAGTTTAAAAATTGAGTCTTGTTGTCTGAATGCTGTGATAAATTGCCCAATTTTAAATTGTGAACCTTTAAACTGAATTGATTGAGCAAACAAAACTATCTCTTCTACTTCAAAAGGACAATCTTTAGCAATTTTCAAATAGTAGGGACGTGATTTTAGGGAGTTAGCTGAGAATTGATCTTCATCCTTTAAATCGAAAAAAATTTGATGGTACAAGTCATGGCTGAATTGTAAGCATGATTTCATGCTTAATGTATATGCAATATTTAGACGCGATGAAATGACGTGAGCATATTCTTTAAACCCTTGATGCTTAGCTTCGCTTCTGAAGCACATCATTCGTTCAATAGGTCCACTTTTCGTAATTATGGTTGGATAGTGAACGAGAAAGTGTTGCTTGGGTTTTAGATTGTCTTTGAACAACATTTGATACAAATAGTTATGAGATTGAATCAAGTTTTTTAGATCTTTCAAATCACCTTCTGAAAACGTTTTCTGGAGTATTAAATCCACAGTTTTGACCAAGACTTTGCAAAATGTCCACACTGGATCGTCTCGTGGAACATATGGACCAACAATGAAAGTGAAATTTCTGCAGAATGCTTTCATTTCTGATGCGGTCATTCTTCCGCTAATCGTTTTTCCCTGCTTTTTTCTGTTATATACCTCTTCAAAATCGGGCATTCGACGTAAACCTACATCTGCAGACGTCTTTGCTATAAAGCTAATCCTTGTGTTTAAAGTTGTTTTACTTAGAAATTGTTTTTCATATATAAAATAATGAAGAGCTGAAAATAAACCGTATTTGCACATCCCGTTACTAAATAAATCGTGCATCCCATCAACACTAGGGTTATCGATTACATGGAAAGATACTAGCTGATTGAACGCCGAATCTCCAACAATTCCGGTCTCCGAATGTTTCCCAATGGCGACATCCTCCTCATAATTCACAGGGTTCCGCAAACATTCATCACACTCTACATTATCTTTCTGTAAGTTCAGTCTATGTCTGTGGCAAAAACGACAATAATAATTAGCGTTGAATCCACCCGACAATTGTAAAAGTGTGTGAACTCCAAGGTTATCTCCCTGAATTAAGCATAAAATGAATCGCACTTTGACAAATTTAGAATTTAGTTTGAAAATCAGTCCTTCATTCTCGAGATTCTTGAACGGATCAAGTAACTTTTCCACAAGTTTATTGACACCTGCTAGATTTATAGAAATTTTTCTGATAAAACCTGCAACCAGTATGTTACAAAGTTTTGATCTAAACATATCAGGAAGAGTCGGAAAGTTGTAATAGATTCCGCATACAGAATCTATCTTATTGTGTGAGCTTTGCGCGTCGTTAACTTCGAACTCGTCAGCATAAAGCCAAACTGGTACGATAAAATTGTTATCGTCTTGAACATAGTTTGATTTAACACGCTTCCATACGGATCCATTCACGAAATGTGCTATTTTATTAGATTTTTCTAAACCATCTGTATATTCAAGTGTCTTTTCGAGAATATCACCTGTTTCGAAAAATGACTTCACTTGAAAACAGATTGGATTTAGCACCAAACACGATGCTCTGCTGCTCTCATTAGTTGATGGGTAGATCTTGTTTTGTTCGAAAACGAATATTGCAGGTTTTTCAAAAATGTTCAATGTTTTTAAATGAGCAAAAAACTTGTAATCCGTATCAATAAAATTGAAAGCGGTCTTGAATTTTGTTAAATACTTATTCAACTCATACTTTGCTTCAATGCCTAGAGTATCAATATTCAGGTCTTGAATCCTCTCCACAGACCGTGTAAAAAACTCTTTGGTAGCCTTTTGAACATCTCTTACGTCTTGTCTGGTAAAGTTATTCTTTCGGTGCATGTCCAATGTAAACCGTATTGCTGATTGTTCAATGAATCTCAAATTATCGTTATGTACATCATTTTCGGCGGCAGTAGTAGCTGTATTCAGTCTAATTATTTTGGGAGGTACGACAGTCTCTAGTTCTGTTTCCTGCTTTTTGTTTGCTTCGTTAGATTGTATAATACATTTGTGGTTCCTAACGTGTTTCTTAAAACGAGATATGTTGGTAAAAACTTGAATGCAGTTATCAAAAGGACACTCAAAGCGATTGTTCTCAGGAAGTTTATGAACATTTTCTATGTGGTGTAAAAAACTATCTGTTGAAATATAATTGCTACCGCATCCAAAAACGTTACAAGAAATTATTCTATTGTGTGACATTTTTCAAATATGCGATTAACTTATTTACAGCCATATAACTGCCCTGCGATGGCTCTGCTTCGTATACAAATTTCTCTATAAAAATCCAAACCAATTTAGAGAACCGAGAAACTGGTAACCCTAGCACCATTTGCAGTTTGAGTTGCACATCGACTCCACGCATAATAGTAGACAGCTCATAATGAAGTGTTTTATAAACTACGAAACACTGTCCCGAAGCAGTTTCCAATGAATCCCCAATCACGATCAGCTTTGGGGCCACAGGAATCTTTTGGTTCCCGTAAATTTCCAGTGTTTCTTGGAGTTTGATTTGCCCTAAATCTCTGCTGCCAGCCAGCATGAAGGTGTCCGATTGTGCGACCAACACGGTGGGTTTGAACCCCTTTGACGCTTTGACTGGAATAAGCACTGTGCTTAAAGCGTGAAGAAGATACAGTAAACGAATATCTGAAAAAACAATAGAAGTATTGTAAAGGTTTGTAGCAAATCGAGCAACTCTTATTGAAAATCAAACAACAAAGAATAAATAGAAAATCGCGACGATATTGCAGATGCTTAAAAAATGAGTTTCATGCATTTAAGGGTTAAGAACATTAGGCACCTAGAAGTTTAGCGACTTAGTCCGGTCTGACTTAACACCGACCACATGATCGCAGGAAGCATGGTAATGGACACTATTTTCGATGTGATGCGTTTACGTAGAACAAGAGAAACACGATTGTCGCTATTCGAGTATTACAGTAATACAAAAGTAAACAAACTGAGATTATCACTTCCCCACATTCTAAGCCTTTGAATGTATATCCTGACAAACATTCATTTCATTATTCGGTAATGCTGTTGAACAATGTGCGTTTGAATAACGAACAACCAATTGACACATCAACAGTGCATAAAGGCAATTTCATCATTTCATTTTCGTTAATTTTAGTACTGCTGTTACAATTATTTTAACTTAGTCGGCTTTGGTCCTTAACTAATGAATTATACCCTAATCCTTCTGCTAACATGCTCAATACCAGTAATGTTTCGATAAGAGGAACAAGAATATGCAGTTTCTTAATTCTGAACATTGCAGACAAAAAAGTGCAAGTTTATTTTTATCAGAGCGGCGAAGTCAGCTATCTATATACTTAAAGGGTCCGATTGGAACTGGAGTACTTCGATGTAGGAGTCGGTGAAAAGAAATAGCCGAAAAGCCTTCTGTACAAGTTATTTATTTTTAAATAAATTTTTCACTGGAGTCATCATTGCAAAGCAAACTAAGCGATTTTTACCAACTTAAGGCTGTCATCTGTATAGCGCTGGTCAACATTTCATTACATTATTGAGGACGTTGACCGGCTGATCGTTCTTAAGGATGCGTTGATAAGGACTATATTCACACCACATAGTCCACGGTAAAGCATTGCATTTTGCTTGTTTGTTGTTTCAATGCAAAAGTATTAAATTTTCCTCTCTAGTCGTAGTTTTCCAAAGTACATTTTTCCTATGGAATATTTAGATACCCGGTACGTTGTACCTACATTTATTGATATGACGCAGAACTTGTGTATGTACGTCAGTACTAACAGCAATAAGCGTCTGCATCAATCTTATAGACGGATAGTCTACATCACTTACGGCCGATTTCTTCACCCTCGCTTAACGTTTAATCCAGATTTAACGCTCTGGAAAACCCGATTTAAATGTTAAGCAAGTGTGAAGAAATCGGCCCTTAAGTATATAATTGTAAATCTACTAACTTTTGTTAACTGAATCATTGGGATTGCCTCGAGCAAGCAGCTCTCCAGGAATTATTTCTTTGGCATCAGGGTACTTTTTAATTAGATTTATCTAAGATAAATTTAAAGATGCATTAGTTATCTTAGATCCACGGATCACCGCACCGTTATCGGATCAGATAACAGGAACAAATCGAACCGTTAATTGGCCCCATCTTATCACCGAGTAGTGTAAACGCTGTCGATCAAGAAATATTTTACTCGTTCGATGGTCTTGTTGGATAGACCTGAAAGAACTCAAACTCGTCCTGATTTTACTGCACGGCGAAAGCAATTCTGCACTGGAAACGACTAGACATTTCCAGTTACGATCACTCGTTTTCTATTTTATAATTCACGCCATCAATAACACACTCCTAGAAACTGGTGTGGAGGGTGTTTGAAATTCCTTCTGAAAATCCAACAAGTTACTAGTTTGTCAATTTAGACATACATACATACCTAACACCAAAGCGAGCGCCGTTGTTTATTGTTGTAATTTATCTAATCAATTTCTAATATGTTCAAAAATCGGGTCCAACTACCAAAATTTGATTCTGAATAATTTTCTCTCTGAATCCCAGTTACAATTAAGCAATCCATGAGACGTTTCTGTTCAGCTGATTATCTTTCTTGTTTATTTCTTCTGACGTTACTCAGGTGGGCGCAACGTCCGACAAAATTGTCGATTCGGTCCAACAACAAACGAATCGGACTAACAAAAGTTGTTCGTCGGACGAGATTTTCTGTTCGCAGTAGCAAAGCAAAACAAACTTGTTGACGAAACCCGATGTATCGTCTAATAAAAGACAGGACAAGTTAAATGTGAGCAGAAATCTAGCAAGCTTATTCAAATGGTCCTATATGGGAAATCCCGTGTCAAAAAATCTAGAAATCGGTTCGGAATTCTGAATGATTTGTGAATATCAGTTCATGTGTAACAATGCGAATGTTGCATTAGAATTGAAACCATTCAGAATTCCGAACACACTCTTTACAACTTATTTACTGAGAACTCGGGAGAAGAATCCAGCAGATGGCCCGATGTAGTGTGAATAGTGCTCTATTTGTTTATTGTATAGCGTGTCAGAAGAGTGATTCATGAAATGTTTCAAACTAGTGTCAGTTTCTTACCGGAAGAATTTGCGGTGTTTCTTAAACCTTGCACCAAGCGCTTCGACGAAGAGTCCTTTCCGTTCTTGTTTACGAATTGTGCCACGGGTTCATATAGTGCCTCCCACTTTTGGGAATATTCTGCCGGGTTCCCCAAACCGAGCTTCCAAAAATCAATATCCAACTGAAAGAGAAACAATCTAATTGTGGTACTGATGATTTCTAGATTGCTTTACCAGTTGGTATCCAAACTCTTCTTGCAGCTGTGGATAGTCGTTGATCAACTGCTGCGCATGACCAAATTTCCGCAAAAATTGCTTCCTCGTAGGGAAACTGACTTCCCACAGCGAAAGTACGGTTGGCCAAGGGGATGTATTTAAGCTGAGCCACTGCACTGCTGCTTGTACTTCAGCCGTTTGCTCACAAGATTCGATGTTCCCTTCGATTTCGGGAGCGGTGTGCGTTTTCTCTTTATTGGCTCTTTGACGTTCGGACTGCTTTATATAATTTATTCTGCTAAAGATCTTTCCGCCGGGATTCGTTCGGCCTGATTTTGGTAAATAGTACGTCTCCTAAAATATAAATTTTGTTGAATGTATGTTATATAAAAATTCATTCACTCATTGCAAGGAATTATGTAATATTATCGTTACGTTTTACCTTCGATTCGTGAGTGAAGACGCATACGATCACGTCGCTGAGGTCACTCAATGTTTCGACGGTAGTTTTACGCCCCAGGGATATGTGAAAGCGAGCGACCGTATCGACAACCAGTTTCCGCCCTGCGTCGGAAAGAGTGTGCGTTGTCGCGTGCTTCAGAATCTGTTTTTCAAAATCAGTTTTCTCTAACAGAACGCGTAGATTATGCGGCGAGAGAAAACAAGATTTACCGTGTGTAACAGCTGGGTATTCATCTACTTCCTAAAAAACAAATTACGTAATAATTCGATAGCCATACTATTCGTTTTGTGCGAAGGATTCCAAATATTGGCTTGAAGAGTAAAACTTAAGTACCTTGCAGTCGGCGGTACTAGGGTTAGAGTCCCTAGCGGAACCTAGCGATAGATCCAGTTCATGCGTGGGCGAGTTCCGGTTCACATGTACTTCCGCTTGCTCATCTTCGACGAATACGATGTTTTCCAAATTCTAGGAAAATAAAAAAGTGGCAGTAAAAATGAACGTAATGAAAATGGACGCAAGGGCCTAGTGGTTCAAGTTAGCATTCCGGCTCCAGTGATACATCCGATTATAATTAGAATTGGGTGTCGCTGGAGCCGGAATACTAACTAGAACCAGCATTCCGGCTCATTTCCCGGCTGAACTTATTGGAGAAATTATACTTACATTTTTCTTCCGCCAATTTGTAACCCAGTGCCAAACCAAATCGAATGGAACAGAGTGTTGTTCCGCTATTGACCTGAAATTTTCTTCCTCAAAAGCTATTAAATCTCTTAGTTGCAAATTAGCACTTTGAAAAAATTGCAAACACGCTTCTGACGGTGCGTTTGCTTCGAAATCTGCAACAAGTTGATCTTCGTTTAAAATAATGCTGCCTTCACTTTCCATGGTTACGGTTGAACTGATTTCATGAGGAAAAATTATGACATTTTCACAATAATGAGGTGTATGAAAATCTTAAGTCGCATCTATGAAATGCATACGTCATACCAATGAATTCCATAAGACGTACTTATGAAATCTATATGAGTGTGTATATAAAATATAAGTGTTTTATGGAATCGTTATTAGGTTGATTCATAAGTCGTGACTTATGAAATTCTTAAGTCTTTTTGCTTCAGTGTAGGCATGAGTAAGGAAAAAAACAACACACAAAAAATATATATTATAGTCCCAGCAAGCCATGCTTGACAATTTAAATAAAAAAATATTCCAACTGGAATTCTCTCACCGCAGTCCGCCTTTATGGTCCTCTCCATGCCTCCTCGCGCCAGTAATGAGGAAATCGTAATGCCCGAAAGGCCAAACGCCGATATTTTAGTTCGGCATCACTCACACTACCAGTCCGTTCATCATCATCGGAGAAGCATGCCAATGGAACTCAGAACGTTCAAGTACAGTTCCCATTGACTAGCTCCCAATTTCCACGGCACGGAGTGCTTTGATGTGAAAAACATTTTCTGACTAATTTGATAAAATGATGACGTGCCGTTTACACTCCGCTCGGTCTTCAAAAAACAACACATTGCGTGGATTGTACCCTAATCCCGCGAACACAAGCTCACTCCGTCACACACACATGATATCATCGATATATCGGAATCTCTACTTTGTACGAAAAGAGCCAACCACTTCTGGCCGATTGCACACACACAATTTCATCCATATCGCTTGACACTCAATACAGCAGAAGCAAACAAGTTCTTAAGGCTAGTTTACAGTTCGGGAAATGGATCACGGGATTTCGCACGGGATTTGGGTCGGGATTTGATCAGGGAAAATTTCCCGCCGAGATCTCTCCAAACTGTCAAACCAAAAACGCTGCTGCTTCTTAAAAATACAAACAGTATCCAACTTGCAGCAAATTGCAAACCTTCCAAAAATACTATTTTCCCCGTCGGAAACAATTTGTGTTGAATTGTTCCCGGCCGGATTTTTGTGTGGAGAGTTTTAAAATCCCGTGATGTTTCCCGTGGTTGAGTTTACACTTCAGGAAAACTGTCATTTTTGTGTAGACTCATTTCCCGTCACGGGATTTGAAATCCCGAGCTCCATTTAAAATACACAGGGACCCAAATCCCGTGACACGTTTTCCGAACTGTAAACTAGCCTTTATCTGTTCATCATTCTCATTCCCTCCTGGCTCATGGAAAACCAGAAAACCGCCAACCGCTTGAACACTAGCGAGTACTTTTCACCATTGCACCAAAATTCTTAAGCAACTTTCACGACATATCACCCAGAGAAAAACAATAAAGCACAACGCGCGGAGCCAAATGAAAGCGTGACCGCCGCCTTCGGCTTTTCGAACCGAACTCGGTAATCTAACGAGAAGAGATTATATTAAATTCAAAAAAATTTTATCTTAAAGAAAGAAACCACCCAACTTACCACTACACGGAGAACCAAAATTCAGCTCAAAATCGAAAACCTTAGTTGAATTTCTGAATTTTATTAGTTAAAATTTAGGACAACTAACAAAATTCTCAATTTGCTAATTTCAATTTCCTGTTTTCGCTCCCCCTAAATACGTCTAAAACATTGGTTAAAATTACTGTTTTTTCTAGTTCATTTTGCTAAAAAAGATATGCTGTCACTTTAGTGTAGACACACACCCCATCTTTTCAACCATAATTCTGGTTAAATTCAGTTTTATCTCTGTTGTTTTCAACCATTGTAGGGTTTAAATTTCAACTGTGTTGCTTCTTGCATTCAGCTTTATTTTAGTTGATTTTAAGAAAAAATTCTGTTAAAAATAATATTTTTCGCGTTGGTTTCAACTTATGTACTGTTTGAATTTAAGGGCAGGTAGCTTTGTTTTTCGATATTATTAAACACTGTTTTCTTGATATCAGATATTTTATTTTTTGAGTTCATTTAAAAAATACATGTTCAATTTCATTCTTTCCAAAATCCTGTTCTGATTCATGTTTGAACATTGTAATACATATAGCAGCTTGGTGAATATTTTGAAATACTAGTTACCAGTGATAACTTATCACTTTTGGGCTGCTAAAAACGCGCTGCCGAAGACCTTTCCTGTCAATTTTTATCACGCTATATACACTAAAATTGTACAAGTTTTCATTATTATCCTGGATTTCCTCCCCTACTTTAACACGTTGTGAAAAATGTAGCTGCAGAATTAGATATTGTCTGTTCATGGTTAGTTCTTTCGAACCTCTATGATCACAGTTTTTGTATCTATTGTCTTATATTATTATGTTAACTGTTATCAAAATTGTTGATGCTTAAACTATCTTGCATTGAAAAATTGCAATGTCTAAAATTTCCTATCTAGACCATTCGTTGCTTGTACTCAAAAATAAATCTCAATATATGATAATTAAGTAAAAATATTCTGAAATTTTGTCTCATATTTCCTATATATTCATTGGATAGAAATACTCGCAACTAACAACTAACAAAATTTCTAGTGATAGTAATACTTAGTGTATAAAAAGGCTTTCTGTAGCACAAAACGGAGTTCATAGTGCACGTTTTTTTGATGATGAATTCGTGGAAGATTCTGGATAACCCTGTGGGGTTGCAGAAATGTCTCAAATGGCGTTGTGGTGCTAAAAACAAGAATACCAATAGTACTAAACTATTGCCAGCAAATACATATTTGAAAATTAAAAACACATTTAAAAAGGCATGTCGAGTATATCCTAAAAATACAAACAATCGAAAAAAAATCAGGCTATATTAAATTATTACAGAAGTACTTACTGCTTATTTGAATCGCTAACGACTACGTTTCGTATTATTTGAGTGGCGTCCTGTCATTTCTAAAGGAGGAAGAAAATTCGCTACTTTCGTAGACTAGTAACGAAATTTCTAAAGCAGGAGGGAAAATAAATAAAAATATCCTAATTAGCTACTAAAAATAACAAACAGGACAATTACATTTCCCAATATTTTCAAAATGCTATACTATGTTAAATTCTCCGTAAAGTTTAATGTTTAATTGTTGGTTCCTTATCCTTTGAATCATAATTTTGTATGATTCAATAATTTGCAATTTCATTACTATATAGAAAACTGTTGATGTCACCATGACCATGATGAAATTTAGAATGAATGCGATTCTTTACCTTTTCTTGTTAATAACTCGATCATTTGAACGTTATCTCCTTATCGCTGCAAAATGTGCGAATGAAAACCATCATCTTTCGATTTGTACACGAAAGAGAATACTAACAAATAGAATTTGTAATTTTATTAGTGTTAACGAGAACCTGGTAGTAAAAACTGTTTTTCAGGTCAAGGAAAAATAACATTACACTTTTAACAAATAGAAGTACTTGTTTTAAAAATACATGGATGACTTTACCGGTAACTTTACCCTTTTGATTCGTCTTATCACAGATAACGCTAAAATACGCCAGTCAATATGTATAAGGGACCATTCATAAATTACGTAACGCTTTTAGGGGGGGGAGGGGGTACGACAAGTTGTGACAAGTTGTGACATAGGGGGGAGGGGGTGTTAACTAGATCGTTACGTAACATGTTTTCATCGAAGAAAAAAAATTTTTTTCTTGGAATTTGTTACGTAACAGGGGAGGGGGGGATGGAAAAATTTGTGACAATTTGTTACATAGGGGGAGGGGGGGTCAATTTTGGGCAATTTTTGCGTTACGTAATTTATGAATGGTCCCTAACTAATGTCGTTTTCGTTTTTGACAGTGTACTACACCGGTGTAGTCGATGCTATACTCACTCAAACTTTGATGTAATCAGACTATTTCTTTATTAGCACTACACCGGTGTACTACCCATGATCGCATAGTTGTCCCGTTTTATATGGGATTTCCTATCTTTATGGGACTGATATGCGATCATGGGCAGTGTAGTACTAGGTAAAAACGAAAACGCTATAAGTGTACCGCCAAAAATACTAAACATTTGTTACGGTTGAACGAATGTAAACCATGCAAACAGCTTCAAAATGTATTAGATCCGCCAGAAATCACCGTGATTCAGACGATGGAGCGGTATGCGCCAACGTGCCTATATCGCACTTTGTATATATAACCGCAAATCAATCCCACGTAGACATGGAATCCCATAGAACATGGGACAGACTAGCGATTATGGGCAGTATAAGTGCAGAAATTCCAATACAGTCGAGATGTGTATCTGGTTGCGTAAAGACGTGTTGTCTCAGTCGGGAAACTGCATATCGCTCTTCGACAGTGTGCAAAAGTCTCTAAAAGTTTCACTCAGTTATGTGATTTGCTAGTGATATTGTTCATTGAACATATAATTATTAATGAATAATGGTTGCATTAAATATCCGATAGCAAACTTTCGGAGAAAATTTGTGATGCCTGAAAAAGCCACTCTTGTTTATGTGTGGAAGTGTGCCTCGTCATTAATCGATGATTAAAATGAGAAGAAACGAACATGGCGAGAATAAAACAATACGTGATGGTAGTTGTGAATCGGTAGTGTGGGGAGTTTTAAAAAATCTACACATGAAAATTGTGCAATTGTATAGGACTGTCGTAGAGTGCATAACTATATGGATTATACGACCTTGATTGAATGATGACTTCAAATGGATTCTGACAAAATGGGTGAGAGAGTTCTAATTATTCTTTATTCATTATTTATATATAATATAAGGCCACGACCGGGCAGGTGATGGGGTTTTCTATTATAAAACGCACGCCTCCTATCTAGCTTTCGAAAACATCTCTCCGTGTCACGCACACCACTTCGCCTTCAATATTATTTGCCCGATTAGATTATTGTATATATTCTTATTGGAATTCAAGTTGTGTTCTGCTGATCACTTTGGAGTACACAGTGTGTGTTGCGTGAGAAAGAAGAGAAGAACTTTGAAATTTGATGGTGTTGGCTGGTTGCTTCATCTTCTTGAATAATGCTAACAAACATTTTCTATAACTCTATTAGCTTGAACATCAGCCAGCAAATCCCGCACGAATGTTGAATGTTGAGAGACAGGGCGATACATGCACAGTCATGGAGACTATACCAGGATGCCGCTTGCATCAATACATACTGGTATAGTCTCTGTGATTGTGTGTGTTGCCTTGTCTTTCACGGCACATAATGGGGCATTATATGAAGCTGTTTAGTTTCAATTTGTTGACAGATCGGAGAACTTCTTTAGATGGGTTCGGAACAAAGTCTCTCTTAGCACGGTCCTGGCTTGCGTCCAGATGGTTAGTGATGGTGAGCAGAAGACCTATAAAACGTGGTATTGATGACGTAGACGATACCAAACGCTGAAGAAACTGTTACGCATACGTGCACAGAGGCAGTTTTCGTTTTTAAGCATGCTAGAATAATATATAATAGGTATATATAACAATATATATTAAGATTTTGGGCGCACACAATTTCGGTTTGGCACGACTCGCGTTGAAATCTTGTAGGCATACTTGCAGAGTAGTAATTTTGTGCTCTCCGATGTCATCAACATCGAATGTTCCAGAAAGGTATTGCGGTGTAGATGTGTTGTATTTTCGTAACGGTGTTTAATCCAATATATCAATGAATTCACAGTAATTAATACATTTTTATTCATTGACTGTAGAGGTTATTTTGGTTTTGTTCCCTGTAGTTAATGTTATGTTTGTTAGTTCCATATTGATCGTCAAATTGCATGGTTTACATCGTGCACACCATGGTTGTTGTACCTGTATAATATGATTGTATACATTATATTAAGTTTATTCATTAATTCGTTATTTTTTTTATGACGCCAAATTGAATGCAATAAATATACTATATAAGAATGAGAACTGGTAGGGGCTGAAACCATTAGAGTGTCATACGATTGGACAAGGCAATGAAGTATCGCATTGTCACAGTATCAGATTGTCGTATACAGTCGTGATTCGCTGGTTGGACACTCTTTAACTGGGCCGCTTTTTAGTTGGGCCTCTGCTAGTTGGACCATTGTCCAACTAAAAAGCATCTGAACGCCAAAATCTCATGTCAAATTTACTTTGACAATCTATCTACCAATCTGTCTTCTTTGGAGAGTTTTTGACATTTGTAAGTTGGTCCAACTAGCGAATCAAATTCGTTAGTTGGACAGAGGCTGTGGCCCAACCAGAGAATCACGACCGTAACATAGTACCCAACTATGTTTCTACCATATCATGTCACAATCATAGTACAATATAATGTCAAATTATGTATTTAATAATATTATCGTGTCGTACTACTATATTACATTAGCATATAATAGTATCATATCTTTTATCATATATTACACTATAATACTATCATATCCTTGTATCATTGTATAAGACTATCATATTATAGTACTATTGTATCCATCATATTATAGTATTATTGTATTATCAAATAATATTAACATATTACCATAGCAAAAGATAAATTTACAGTACCACATCATTTTTCCATAAAATCATATTTTCCTATTATATCACAATTCATTTATCGCATTTCGTACAATCTTTTTACTCGATATTTATTTCAGTATGTGCGTCTATTCATCAATTCTAGTATTTATATTGAACTTAATATATTATTCACATTTATTCATCATGCCCAGCAGTCTTCTTTAATTTTGTAAGCAAACTAGTCTTATCAACGTGATTTTCGTAATATTGCTTATATCAACTGCAAGCACATGGAATTTCATCGGTTACATTACATAATTAGTTAAAATAATTCCTTTCAGGTTGCAGACCATTATACACAATGGATATTCTATACAAGATTGTTCAATATACCATATTATATTACATATGCTAAATGGAATGCACTAAATACACTATATGTAAAAAACGATTGAAAACTGGGAGGGGATGGGAGCACCTGGGTATCATACGAATTTGGGACTGGACGAAGGAACGTGGATAGCCAGCCCGAGTCATTCGAAGGAAACTTGTTTCCTTCAAAAGGTCTTATGTGAGTTTGACGCACCCTTCTCAAAACAAACCATCAGGTGGGTAAAGCAGGTATAGCGAAATCTTTTATCCTTTGACTGGATGTTATTGCTGGAAGGGATTCTTTTTCCCCACGGGATGCGCGTAAGTGTCTCTGCTTACGGGCTCGCAACACCTTTTGACTTCCATTCAGTAACAGTAATAATATGAAGGTTTCATGATAAACTATTTCGGAGCTACCGTAAGTCTACCCGCATTCACTGGAAAAACCTTGAGCTGATGGTGGCTTCATATCACATCACAGTATAAGTGCAGAAATTCCAATAAAATTTGGCCAATGTAAACATCATTTCTATAAAAAAAATACACAAAGAAATCAGTCGTTTTGTAAAAGCATGTATATACTTATCTGACAATTGATCTCGAAATAACTCCTGGAATTTAAAAGTATCGATTAAATGATTGCCAAAATATATATTTTTCGTAATCTTACCTTGCATAGCATGTAATCTGACGTATTTTTCTTTTTACTTTCTTGATTTTGAACAAAATGGGAATCCTCCCAATGGATCGACTGAAAACTGGTAGAAAGGGTAGAAACCATAGTTGATCCTCTAAGAAAGGTTGGTTTCAAAATCATCCAATGAAAGACGTCGTTGCACGACGCACAGTGGTCCAAAATGGAAAAAAGACGGCCGTATTTCCTGGCTTCCATTTAAGTTTTTGTGCTTTGGTGTCTTCATAAAAGTTGTGTCTTTTGAGATATACACCTTAATTCCCATTAAGTTGTTATAGCCAGTTTTCAAACAATTTTTATTAAACAATAAAAAAATGTTCTACTGTTAAGTTTTATAACCATTAATTTGGTGAAACTTTGCTGAAATGATAATTTCTCGACAAACATATGATAAGGCCGTATAAGCCAAATGTCAAAATCCACTTTGAAGGGGAATTCCGGACAAACCATTAATCGCCAATCACAGAGGTTTATAATAAATAATAGAAAGAAGTTTTCTCTTTCATAAACTGCTGTGAATTATGTTCGACCAGTAACGGTTTGTCTAGAATTTTCCTTCAAAGAGAATGTTGGCAGTAGGTTTTTACGCCGTAAACATATGTTTGTCGAGATTTATCTATAGGCAGGATATAGTTGTGCGATTATGATTGTGCTCGAAAACCAAATGTTTGAAGATTTCATTGCAAGATCAGATTTAATCATTTTGGTCTGTTCTAGAAAGTTTTAGATTGCAGTAAAACGCATATCATTCATAAATACACTAATGCTGCTTGTTGTGAAATATTGGATATAAAAGTACGTTTCAGTAAAAAAATACGGGTTTTCTATAGAATTTTGTGTTTGAGCTCAATCAATATACGCATGAAAGATACATTCACTTCTATCGCGCCATCCTGGATTTATCAGCCATCATCGTCTACTAACATAAACTCAGTCAACATTATCGGCCAATTTCTTCACTTGGATGAAAACCGGTTTTCGTTGAAAACCAGTTTTCGGCTAATTGGCCACCAGCAACCCGAAAACTGGTTTTCAGTGAAAACCGGTTTTCATCCAAGTGAAGAAATTGGCCATATAAGTTTCAGCAGTTAGAAAAGGTTTCCAGAGTGGCCAGATACAGATCTGATACAAAATACAGATTTTAAGCACTTTTTAACACACTAAGCAGATTTATACAGATTTTATTAATATTTCTACTATAAGATGATGATGAAAATTATCTTTATTTTAGGGGGTAGTTGTCGATGGCTAACATATTAATTTTGGTTTTACGTGATATAGAACATATCTTTACATCTAAATAATCTAAAATAATGATTCACATTTGTAGACGAGATAGTCTTAAGCAAGCTGGACTACCTAGGTGTATATATTAAAAGAGATTTTGTTGAACCCTTTCTGCACCCGTTCTGCTAACGCGGCTAATATAAAATCTGGCAACTGTCGGGTTTACACTGTGCTGCTAGCTATAATCGCACAACTATATATTGCCTATAAAAATATATAGATACATAATCTCCACAGGAAACTTACAACAAATTTATGGTTACAAAACTTAACAGAAGAAATTGTTTTTGATTATGTAATAAAAAAGTGATTAAAAACTTGTAATAACACCTTAGTGAGTTTAAGGTGTATATTTTAAAAGATACGTAAACACATTCTACAAAACTTTTTCTGAAGACACCAAAGCAAATAACGTAGCTGGAAGCCAGGAAACACTTGAGGGATTCCATGAGAAACTGGCCGACCGCAAAATATGTCCATCGTCGTTTCGAACCAAAATTTTCAGTTGTGTTCGGTTTATGAATCTCCATGATTTTCTCTGGCAATTGCAATAGTGTTTCATGTAGACCACGAAAATCAGACGAAAAAAGTTATAAATAAATAAATAAATAAATAAATAAATAAATAAATAAATGAAAATAAATAAATACATGAATTAAATAAAGAAATAAAGGGCGTATACCTTTCTACGTGCATTAGTTTCTATTTTTTTCGATTCCTTTATTTTGTACAGCAAAACTATCTGAGAACGAGTTACAGGGAACGAATAATTCTTCACGAAAAATATGTGCACTGAAAAAAATGCTGCGTCATATTGCACAAAAACTAAAATTTATGTTGTATTTATGTATGTATTTAAATTGCAAAAAAACTTATTTTTTAATTTTTAATATTTTGTCAACGAAAACCTAACGAGAAAAAAAAACATTCTGAATGTGATTACATGATGGAGAACTTACCGGTAAAAAAGTTTAACTAAAAAACAATAACTTTACATATGTTTTTAAATTTCATACTAATTGACACACAAAACTGTAATTTTATTACAAAATATAATTCTAAGTATCATTTTAAATCAAAATGCATGTAAAAGAATGCGATAGTTTTCGAGATATTTGGAATTTCGCTCCAACAAAAACAATAAATTCGTGTAATTATTCCCTTTTTAAAAGTTATTCGCGTTACCTCATCATAAAAAGTCAACAATCTAATGTTTATCAATTTAAAGACGTAAAAGAAACCCTTTCAGTGTATTTGAATCATGGAGAAACCTTCAATAAAAAAGTTTTCTTAACAACAACCTTTGACATATTTTTATAATTCATACTATTTGCAGACAAAATACAATTTTATTTTTGAATCCTAAATGGCATTTCAAATCAAAATGCTCATAATAAAAATTATCTTAAATGTAGTAGTTCTCGAGATATTTTAAATTTTGTTTTAACAACACATTTATTTAGTTTTATTACGACCTTTTCACAAGTTATTCGTGTTTCTCCATCAACCACAAATGCCAACAACATTGCTGTATAAAATAGGGTAATCGAACAAGAAAATTTTTAAATTGATGCACGTAGAAACGTCTACGCCCTTTTAAAAAATTTCTCTTGAGTCAAAATAATCTTATTAACTGTGGAAAATGTTTAGTCTTGCATGCCGGTATAACCTGTAAAGTTTCATCGAATTCTATTGCGAATCTTTTCTAAAATCCACATCGAGACATTTCAGCCATGCCCACCAAGCCGTGCGCCGAATTGCGCGCATTTTCTCTTCGCATTAGTGCAAGCGAAAAGACGGTTTGATGTTTATTTTTGTTTCGTTCGTACTCATTTGTGTCACACATAGCAACAAATCGACCAAACGCTAGTTTATCTCGGGATGGGCAATAAGATGGTCGGTCACGATTTGGAAGATTTTCGGACGGATCTTCGTGGAATTTCTCACTTGTGACCGTCTTTTTAGTAATTTTGGACCACTGGGTGACGTCCATCCTGGGACCTGTGTTGGACGATTTTGAAACAATTTTTAGGCTTCTCAATAGGTTGATACATAAAGGGTGGGGGACATTTTGTTCAAAGTACATTCTTGCTACTATTTGTACCCACTGAGACGTCCAAAAAATTGTTTCAAAATCGTTCAACACGGGTCCAACGATGGACGTTTGTTGAACGGTTATTTGGACATTTTCCAAATTGGTCCAATGAACGTCATTCATTGGACGATTTTAAAACCAACCGTTCTTAGAGGGTACTAATTGGCATTTTGAAAAATAAAATCGATTTTGCTACATCGATCTTTTTAATTCGAAAAAATCGATGTTATCAAACATCAAGCCGACAAAAATCGATGCAAAAAGTCGATTTTTCGAGGTAAAAAGATCGATTGTGGGAAAAATCGCGGCTTTTTCAATAGGAATTTTGAAAGAAAAATCGATTTCACCGAAACGAATTAATTGAATCAATAAAATCGATGTTGTCAAACATCGAACCTAAAAGTTCGGATGCAAAAAAAAGATTTTACAAGCTATTTGTTTACTTTGCACGATAGGAAGACATCTGACATGTTCGATTGGTAGGTTTGGCTTCACTCTGGGTGCACCTCTAAACATAAACGGTTCGTTTCAAAATCGTCCAATGTAAGACCAACGTTGGACGACATCCAAATAACTGTTCGGCAGACGTCCATGGTAGAACTCGTGTTTGGCAATTCAGCCTTTCGACGAGTTTCACGTCGAACCAACAGGAACACTCCATTATTCTTCGTATTGCATTATGCTTGTTCGTTTCGTCGATTTCGTCCAGGTCTCTGACAGGCGATATTTTCTCCACGGCAACCTTTGTAAAAATTGAAACAACCCAGTTAAACTCATTCCGGAACCGGTTCGGAATCCTGAATGGAGTCAGTATGGATTCCAAATCAAATGCAACAACCGATTCTGAGTCGGAATCGGTTGTTGCATTTGATTTGGAATCCATACTGACTCCAATCAGGATTCCGAATCAAATTCCGAATGGTTTGACCGGAAACCCAATGTAAAAGCATGAGTTAGGCCCACCATGTGTCAAAACCTGTATATCGCAATATTCTTGCGAGAGCGGTGGTATTGTCATTTTTTATTTCTTGTCGTTTTTCATTCGTTCGTTCATAATAGTTTTTGAGGTCGTTAGCCTCTACTCTGGACTGATAATTTCAAAGGTTGGTATTTAAATTTTGTAGGAAAGAAACGGTTGATGATTAGTGAAAAACAGATTATGGTATTCCGTTTCACAAAATTACAGGACGTTTAGTTTTTGTGCACATATCCAATCGGGTTTCTTTTTTGTTGATGATGCCGGGAAATATACGGCTAAGACCGTGGTGCTTTTCACCATGCAATCGGTTTACCCGATCGAGGGTTAGATTGGCTATCTCCAACTTCTGTGAATGTGAAGGTAGACGCAAGTATCCTGAGTTCGAACTCAATATAGATCAGTCATGACTACAGGCTGCAAAACTATGTATTCTCTTGGATTAAAACAAGGCGGGCGGATTTCTAACTTATGGATCGTTAGGATATTCATTAAGGTGGGCTACCGTTTGATTAATAAATTACAATTCAGAGGAATTTAACATTTCACCTGGTTTCTTGTCCTTATGAAGATTTTAATATTATTGGACATCTTGTCGAAATAGGACATCGTTGCACCAATCTAGTATGTGTTACTTGTGTATTCATAAGTGCATGAATTGATATAACCGTTAAATAATATGACCTCCCAAGAAAACTCCCTCAAACACTGATACTGGTTTTGGATGGCCGGAATTAAGAAACAAACTGCATAGGCATGGCTATGTCATATCGCGGACAAGTTGTCCAATTATCAATTGGTGTACGTGGGCATAAATGTGATGAAAATTGTTCCAATTTTGAATAAGCTACAGACAAGGTAACAGAACATACTCCTCATCGTATGTCCTTGAATATTCACTATGGATTACGAGCTAATCATAAGCGGCAACATTACAAAGCAAAATTCATGTTGAATATTCGCAGATACACGATATAGTGTCTGTTGCTCCTGTGCTCTGCTTTAACAAAGTTGAAAATACCCTCACATTATGCGTTTTGATAACTAACTATTAATGCAACCGATATAGGTTTGCTATACGAATACCTATAATCGCAAGTTAGTCTCTTGTAGATAGAGAATCCCATAGAACATGGGAATGACTTGCGATTATAGGCTGTGTAGCACTAAAGTACATTTTTATCACTAGATTCGTATGAATTTTATTCTGGGTGTGCGCAGATGTCGTATGGAGACCAGCTTTGCTGTGCAGTACGGATTGATGATTGATTTTAAAATGTCATTAAGTTCCGTTGTCAATGAGAAGCTTTGCTGATCAGTGCCCCTGAAGTATGTAGTACTCTAACAATGCGAATAAATTAGTGTTTTGTGTACTGCTCAAGGCAGCTGACCGAAGACTTGCCTCGTTACAGCTGAATCCGACTTTAACAAAGCAATGTACCATTTTAAGCCTTGGTATCCTTTTCCATTGCGGAACTTGACCTGTTGCTTCAACAAATAGTGCTGCTGATTTATTAGTGCGTAAGACATTTGAGAACAAGCGCTACTGTTCTATTAACACTAAGTTTCGGTCTTTTCATCTACCTGTCACTTTTAAATCAGATTTTACGAACCGTTAAACTAGGTTTGAAAAAGAAGCTTGGGGGACGAAAAGGCCCTAAGACTTATTGACCAGACTTATTACCAGCTCAATACTTCCTGTACAACGAGAACAAGGCTTCTGATATTCAGCCTTATTCTGCATTACAACGAATTGATTTTTCGTACAAATGTGGCGATCTGACATTGAAAGTTAACCGAGCAATGAGGAATTAAGAGAAAAACGGTACAATCCCAAGTAACCATAAGCATTAATCCATTGCACTATTGGCTCGTTATTGAGAATGCAAAATACATTCGTTTGAAAACGCGATCCGTCGTAATGCAGAATAATGCTGATTATGTCCATGCTACTTACACTTAATTCAACACTCAATTCGATAATTGATATATATATATATTTCTCAGCACAACAGTTATTCTCAAATCTTGTGTTTGCTCACAGCACTACACTATTCCACGACACTTATTGCATTACAAATATTCCTCAACTCGACGATACGATAAAATACATTGTTTTTAACTTCTTAAAATTATACACGTTCACTCTCGAGTGTTCTAATAAAACATGTCTATTTCACATTAGTGAATAACCTTACTGTTCTTTTCAACCACTTTTATGGTTACAAAACCGGCTTATGGTGGTTGTTTTTTGATGGGCTGTATTCTGACAGCAAATATTTTCAACACAGTTAAAAGCAATGCTGAATCTAAAACCCATGTAGTTACTATCAATTTTTGACATTCTGATTTCAACCACATACGTAGTTAAAAAACCAAATTAGGTTTTAAGTTTTTGGTTTGCTGGATTGTGTCCAGGATATCATTCAACTAAATGCTTTCCCTGAAAACAAGGAATATATTTAGAAATATGCGAGCTAAATTTTAACTAAATTTTTAGTTATTTTTCCGAAATTCTTGTTAATTTCAACTAATCTAAATTCAGAAACAGGAATTAGCAAATAAACTGATTTCTGTCTTTCCGTGTAGGAATTGAAACTTTTCATAGTTAGCATCATACTGTTGAACTTCGCTGTCCAAGCATTCCTGACATTCTTCCGGGTGTTGCATGTGCATCTACGCCCCCCGGAACGAACGGTCGGGGTGAAACGGATAGTAGATTCTTCGTATACCACTAACCGTATCGTGGGGGATAAAACATTCCTTCTTCATAGCCTCCAACAGTTCTTAGTGCATCTGGTGTAGGATAAATCGATTCCAATTTTGAATTAGACTGATCAGATTGATGTTAGCAATGTTGCTTCGGTCCGAAGAAAATATTAACCCCAGGGCAGCTTCTTCCGGAAAGAGAATTCCTTACAACAGCAGTGCGTAATGGGTCGAAGTGACAGCTGCTATCTAAACCAAGACTATTGAAAACTATAGGTAGGATTATTCAAGATTAGCTAAAACTAGTCGAGATTATTTTGGGAATAAAAAAGTTCACTAATTTATAGCGCATTGCGCACATAATAAGTGCGACTGAAAGTGCGGAAACGCGAATAAAACTGCGCTTTTACATTGAATCGCCTTGGTGTCTATTACGCACTTATGTATTATCCAACGAGGAATAAGTGCGCCTCATACATGAAAACGATTCAATGTAAAAGCGCACTTTTATAAGAAAAATCGCACTTTCATGGAGTCCAGTTTTAAATGCCACGAATAATATTTTAGTCCAACGTTTATGGCGATTTTGCTTGAACCTGAAACTGAGTCAGGTTCTAACCCCAACTGCTGTCAGTTCATACATTTTGACAGCAGTTGGGGTTAGGAACTGACTCAGTTTCGCCTCAAACGAAAACCACATTAGAGTGATTTCCCCCTAGGGGTGTGGATGTTTTTTTATAACCGTTGGCTGAATTTTCGTGAAAAAGTATATGTCGCCACGCGATGGGAGTACAATGTACGATTATTTCAAGTCAATTTGAACAGCTTTCAATAAATATTTTCTTTGATATTTCACAGGTGCCATTAGGAGCCTTGAGGACAACCATAACAACTGGGTGACTAAACAGAACAGCGGGACATTATGATTTAGAGCAACACACCACCGTTCTATGAATCGTTGGGGTTTGCACCATGCGATGTAGAATAATATAGTCAATGAGACAAAATAACTAATCGAATGATTCACTGCGTATAGTTTTTCTCATGTTCCCAATCTTCTATTGGCAGACAGCCGCTTTAAATAATCGGTGCAACGTCGTAGCATTATTTAGTGGATTCTTGGTGGAAATGTGGTGCTTCCTGCCGATGTTGGTGACTCGAAGGCAAACCGAATAAAAGGGCTCCAGATTGAAACAGTTAAACATATAGGGTAGATGATTTAATTTTTCTCAAACTATTAAGGTGCTACACTATGTTCCGATGAATATACTGGAAGAGGTAGAGATTTTGTGCGAAGTAGGGATACCAATTTTTTATCCCATAATTTGAACAGCAGACGATGTGTTCGGTTAGGTACAATAAATAGATAGGCTACGATGATATAAAGAGATGTAACCCTCTCAGTGGGAGGCACGATTCTCGAGAGTCTAAGATAGAATATTTATGCAATTTCACCCGATCGAAGTGAATTATAACTCTTACAGAAACATGGACAAATATATTGCGAATGAATAAATTATGTTTCTAAAGTAAATTGCTTTATGTATCGAAAGAAAATATCCAGTTAAGTTATAAAAGTTTGCCCTCTTGCTTTGGAACAATTCAGCAGTTTAAAACTCTCTTAAAATTAGACGTGCACACTCTGGGAGCCAAAAGCGATATACGAAGAATAAACTGAATCGTAATGACATTCTATAGAGAAAAGAAAGGAATTTGGCTTTTCTTTCATTCATAATCTTTAGTAAAAACAGCGTGTGGTGATATTTCATTCGTTTGTCTATTCCTTATATAGTTTTAGTCGAATAGTTATCAGCCAGCTCCAAATCGCATTATGGCACGTTGAAATCTCGTATCGAGGGTATCCATTTCCACGTGTAGCCTTCAAAACTGCATGATCGCTGGTCCAAATAGCAGCTGTGTATCAAAGATGCTAACACGTTTCACTCGTTGTAATTTCGTAATTTGTATTGCCATACAAAAGAGCCTTCAACTGAAAGAGTACAGAAAAGAAACAAATATCAAACTGAATTTATTGAAAAACCCCGGGGCGGTGGATTGCTCTCGAGTTGCACTTTCTAGCAGAAGAGCAGGCCACTGGACGTGTTTCATTCCCACTTCTGCTAGAAAGTGAAACACCAAGGCAATCCACCGCCTCGGTGTTTTTCAATGAAAAACGACATGAATGAGTTTACAAATGAAAAAGTATTATATCTTCAGTATAATGGAATCACTATCAGTGGGAACCTTGTTTAAGCTTCCGGGGTGAAGTCTTCTCACTACATGATCTTCTTATTGGCTCCTTAAAACACTACACAAGATCTTCCTACACTAGTTTCTAATCTGATTTGGATTAATCGAATTACACATCATAATTACACATCATAATACCAATACACAAAGGTGATTTATTGTTCGCAATAGAATAGAATTTATCATCAGGCATTATTTCAACCGTACATCGCTCATCAACAATTTGTCATTTTTGTTGACATGGTGTTAAAAAATATCCACTCTCGCTAGCTTACTATTCGGAAAAACAACAACAAAACTCCACAAGCACTTCCGGAACTTTTTTATGCTCCGATTGTAGTGAAAAACTTTTGCTAATATATATTTTTAATTGCAGAAAGATTTAAAATGTGATTGAAATTTTCGTTTGCTGCTTTTAATACTATATGTAAACAAAGTTTTTTATCTCTTTCTGACTGGTAACGCAACGCATGATGACACACGAAAGAAAAATTGATAGGAGAAAAAGAGATGATCGATTTGTTTTGCTTTGGTTTAGACATATGCACAGGGTTGAACATAAGTTCCACTGCGATCCACAACGTCAAAACAGAACGGAATCGGAACGGAATTTCAGCTTATCTGGGCCCTCATGGTCCAGAATAAGTAACGCTCAAAACATTCATGATGTTTTGGCGAAAAGTGCTCTTCTAGCTTAGTCCTAGCCACAATATACGGATCAGTATTTTCATCCTCTTCCACATCAGCTCCGGGTATGCCATCAAACACCTGTTGCAATTCTAGTCCAGCAATCGCTAATAATTGGATTTTTTTTATCGCGCTGTCGACAATGCCTGCCGCAACCATTACGCGTTCAAAACCCCGAATCCATCCTGACCAAACACTACGCACTTCCGACGTAGGAAGATGTTTAAAACGGAATTGTTGCAGATTGTACGCTGCCGGATTGAACGTGGGTGCTGCTTGTAATAGCAACACCGGATTATTATTAGGTGGTGTTTCATTTCCGTCGTTCGACGCCATTCGTGGTTATATATACTGAAAAAAAAACAAGAAAATAACGAATACAATCTCTTTCCATATTCCGATCTACTCTCTTGGAATCGATTCTCTGAAAGTGATCAATGAATTGAATCATTGACAGTCACTAGAAATTGATCACAATTTCGCAAGTGGTCGATGAATTGAATCATTGACAGCCACTTTTCCTTTTAAGTGGTCAATGAATTGAATCATTAACAGCCACTTACTACTCTAGAGCATTTTTCCAACGTTCATTTCTTCGTGAAACAACTTCAACCTTCTAGTCGCTAGATTGAGGTTATGTTTACTCTTTTCATGCCATACCGAACAGTTTTATAGCGTGGGTTTTTCGTTATAACCTACCTCGAACCGGCTCTTCAACCCGCTGATGCAAATCTCGATGTTTTTCCGTTCAATGGGTTTCTCGTGAATTTCTAAACCAAACTAGCAATGAAAATACTAGGTTCGAGTGAAAAATAAAAAAATCCCGTATGACTGCCGACCTACTCGCGTAACGTGTATTGTAAGACTGACTAAACCGTGCTGCTAGTATCGAGGGCGATCATCATTACAGATGACAATGTGTGTGTAACATACAGGTAGTATGTACCACACTGGAGGGATTTCGCGGATCTTTTGCTATGAAAACACTCAACCTTCTTGACGTCTGTCTTTTATTGTGTGATGTTCGTGTAATGCTATGGGTTTCACTGGTGGGTTCACTGGAACATACCGTACTCTATGGTTTGTTGGCAGCTAGATGAACCGGCGAGCGCTCGCTGATCGTCTTCAGATCCGGAATTGTTGCGAGGATGATCTCGTGCAAGATGGCGATGGCTGGTTCCTAGGGTGTATGGTTCAATGCTGGGATGGTGGGTAAAATGGCGGTCCCAGAAAGGCGTTCTGGGCGAGGTGTCCAACAGGCGCTTCCTTCGTTGGCGAGATCGGTTGGCGACGGATGAGACCGACTTTTGCTAGACCGAGAAGGGTGGGTGTCCTTGGTAATTAGGTCCTTTGTCCGAGAGTCTTTGTCCCTGATTTTCGTAGATGATCAGAGAACTGATAGCTGGTCCTTTACGGTTAGACATAGGTGACCGTCAAGTCACCTAGGCCGATGCGTGTGCGGTGTGTCTCCGGAAGTTCACAACTTCCGGGAATGCCAAATTATGGTAAGTACCAAAAGGTCCTGTGGTGAAGTGAAGACAACTCCTAAATTGGAGCTAAGTAGCGATGGTTCAATTCGGCACCAAGATGGCCTCTCAATGTAGTTACCTGAATGGCTGGTACATTTTTACTTCACCTTTATATTTTGAAAAACTCTATATAATCTTCAGACACGTCTTACGCGGTTCTTGCCTAGTTCCTGAGGATTCGACCTGGGTATGGCCACTGACGATCCCCTTTCCAATCGGGCCCTTTTAACAGCTAGTCCCACCGGTGTTGTTCTGTATGCTTGAGCTGTACTCTCAATTTGTTTTGTGTATGTTTTGAGTATATCTTAAGCAACTTGAATGTTTTTTTTATTGAATGTAAATCGCGACAAAGCCGGCCGGCACAGCGTGCGGAAAGCACTACGAAAAGCACGCCCCGTCCATTGCGAGAACGTCAGCCTCCAGCGTGGCAACGGGACTTCGAAATGGACTACAGTGGATTCGCTCTCAGTTGAAAATCTTCCGAGTTCGCTAATGGAGATGAAGAAGCGACCCGACTGGCCTCAGTGGAAAGTAGCCGTTCAGGAGGAGATGGAAGCGTTGGAGAAGAACAACACTTAGTCCTTGACGAAGATTCCCGAAGGTCGTGTCCCGATTACCTGCAAGTGGGTGTTCCGACTGAAGCGGGACGACGACGGCGGCGAGAATCGCTACAATCGCGGATTCACCAAAAGGTATAGTTTTGATTACTCCGAGACTTATTCCCCAGTTGCGAAGCTAGACACACTCCCGGCGGTGCTAGCGGTCGCAAACCACGAGAAGATGGCGGTCCATCAAATTGACGTAAAGACCGCCTTCTTGAACGGTACGATCGCTGAGGAGAGATACCTACGAATCAGCGTGTTTTTCTGGAATGTCTACTGCGGCGGTTCAATATGCAGGAGTGCAAACCGATTTCCACGCCGATTGAGTGTCGTTTGCGGTTGCCGAAAGGAGAAGAGTCCAAACGATCGGAGAAGCCGTATCGTGAGTTGATTAGGTGTCTCATGTACGTCGCTCTGACATCACGGCCCGATCTGTGTGCGGCCGTCATCTATTTCAGCCAATTCCAGAGCTGCCCGACGGAAGAGCACTGGGTACACCTGAAGCGGGTGCCACATCCGTGGCACGTTGGACTTTGGACTGGAATTTCGAGGAAACAACGAGACACCGTTTATGGAAGCGTTTTGTGATGCCGACTGGGTCAATGATCCTGTGGACGGGAGCATTCCAGAGACATTGAGCCAGCCTTGGGTCATGGGCTCCGGGAATTGAGCAGGGGTGTTGAGGTGGACAATCCCGTAGTCATTCGACCTATGCGGCGAACTTCCTTCGCGCGCACCTGTCAACAATAACAACAATCAGTTAGTAGAAAACTATTATCAAAGAAACACGTGGTTAATAAACAAATGTTCTTTTTCGCTAAGTAATCGGTTCTTACGTTTTTATTCCGATATCCGAACCATTCCCTCAATGATTCATGTACATGCATCTAAGCAATATGTAAAATATATTTTTGAGATACACCTTGTGTATAGCTAGGATATTACGATACTACTCAGTCGCTGCTCACTTCAAGAAAATGAAATTCGTCAAGGAAGGCCCGATTCGCTATGACAGCCCATTGCCGGTTCGCGGTGACATTTACTTTTTTCACTTTGCACGTCCCGTTCCAGGTAAACGTAACACTACAAACAACTGATAACTGGATGATGTCCTGCTGGAAGATTCTTAATGCTGAAGTTTAAAAACACAATCCAAACAGAACCCTCTAAAAAGGTAGTCGATGCTTTTCATACAAATACTGTTTTGGTCTACACATTCTCGATGTTGTTTTGTGGTACTTGTTAAACTAGACGTTTGCTTCCATTTTCCGGTGTAGAGCGAACGAATGCGCGCCTTCCACACTTTCCAATTTGTTCCAAACGATCGATTATTGTTGCTGCGTTGCTGATGCTACTGATTCCTCGAGCGGCTTTTTCATCGGTTGGAAGAATTAACACACAGCATTTTTGCTGTGTGCTTTTCCTTCTGTCTAGTAACGCTGGTAAAAGTGACCAGTATGCTGTCATACCAGTAATGGTAGTTGTTGGTTGTGTGTGTTTTTATGTGTGTGTTTTGTTGTTAAGGGCAACGTTAGCCCCTTAACATAATTTGCAACGGCACTGCACTTGCTGGCGCAGGTGTTACGAATTATTTGCAAACCCGTACTGGTGGGTGAAACCGTTTGATCTTGTATGAAATCAGACTACCCGTCTGGAAAGCGCGATAAAGGTGTTTTTATACAAAAGGATGTGAAGTTTAGTTCTATCGATGAGTAGATGATGCTGGTGAAGTGTAATTGTTCTTCGTGTTAATGTTGAAATCTCATGCCCCGATTAATGTATACCGCAAGCCTTCGTGTCAAATACAAGCAGCCGCGAAATTGGTTACTCGGCCTATAATAACGGGAATACCTTCTAGAACGTCCTGGGACTAGCTCAGGAAGTTCTGGGTAATTCTTATTAGAAAAGTTCGTTCATTTTTCACTTTCTATTAATATCCCATAGTAAATTATCAAAGATTTGTTCAATTTCAGCTTGCTTCCTGTGCTGCTCGAATCGGAATAAGAACGAGAAGAATCACAGTGATCAAAATAAAAGGGAACGAATCCTCAAATGGTTTGAAGTGCATTTCCCAAGGCACAAAGGTTTTAACAAGGACGCGATGGGATAAATTGGATCAATTTTGAGTTAGCAAGATGGATATTTTGGAATGAAAATCGACATATTTTAAAATGTGGGACGCTTTCCGTGACGCTTAGCCATGCGGAACAAGTATTTGAAATCTGGGACGGCCAGTCACTAGTCAGTAGGCTAGTCAGACGTTAAATCTAAATACGTAACACAACAGAAATTTAGAATCAAATGCTGAGAAGTGATTTGATAGACTAACAAAATCACTTGTGTGGGCCTAACGAAGATATATACTTTGTGACCACCGCTGGCTGCTACTCCGTTATCGATCTGGAGTAGCTGTAATTGCACAGTAGATAATTATGCTTCGAAGTAGCGGAACATCTTTCAATGCGCGACTCCTGGTAATTCTAAAGTGTTTGTTGATCAATACCGGCACCGGCCAGGCCCGAACGTAGCTCGTGGAAGGAAAGGAATGTTAGTCCGATACTTGCTTTTGCTAGAGGCTATATATAATAATGTGCACTCCACAAGTATCACGGGAGGAGGATATTTGTTAGTAAGTATAGTAGTTGGGTTCTACTTCTTCATTACCGACGGCAGAGAGGTGACTCCACTATATGGACTACATATAGATCCATCAACTCATGGACTAAGAGGTCTTTACTTCCCTTCCGAAGGAAGGTATACACTCTTATTCTTGTTTACGACGAATACCGGATTCGTTCGAAAGTGATTTGAACGAATAGTAAGCCAATTTGACTACAAATAAATCTAATCAGCAAGTGACTGTAAGAATAAGGCCTCTGTTTGAAACAAAGCATAGAATTCAGGACTTTCACTTGAGATTTTTGCACATAATAAATCAAACAGTCTTTTATGTACAGTCTTTATTTACAATCTTCTGAAATCGACCTAAAGAGTGTATTGACGCTGCCCACAAAGGTTAAGAACAAATGATTGATCTACTCCACGAAACGATTATTTCTTCAATTCACCAGAAAACATCACTCCAACACTCGCTTTACTCTGCCTAGAGTATTTGTGTATGTGAAAAAGAAAATTACCTACAAATAGTAATCTATCTACGATGGTTTCTATCGTAGCGTCCGCGATTGTTCCCGTAGCGATTCCCATCGCGGTAAGAATCGTACGGACGATCCCGGTAATCTCGGTTCCGATTATGATGCTGGAAGCGTCCCGGGCTATCGTATCGTCCCCTACCGTCATATCGACCGCGGAAGCCGCGGTAACCACCCTGGCCACCACCGTGGAAGTTGCGTGGATTCCAGTTTTCCAACAACGGCGGAGGTCGCGCTGCTTGAGCGCAGTATGCTTGAAACTCGGCATCATGCTCTGTGAACCGGTCCTTGAATTCTTCTTCGCATTCACTCAGGAACATCTGATCCTCCTCCGAAAGAACATTGATGTGCCGCTTGGGGTCAACCATTTTGAACACAGAAACTTGTATTGTCGGTAGTTAGTCGTCCCGTAGAACTTTCTCTCGCATTAACAGTGAGTTGACGTCTGAAAGAGATAAAAGTTAGCTTATATATAATATTGCTAACCAACTGAAAACTTACATCTCTCTGATATGACGTTGCTGTAGATTAGAGCGTAGAACCCGTTCTCTGTCGGAAAGTAGCGCTCAGATGTGGCGGTTTCGGTTGGTTCAAACATCCAACCCAAATGCGTTCGGCACTTGGGGCATACGCACAGTTTCCACGCGTAACCGGGAAACCACGAATGGATAGTACTCCACTGAAAACAAAATTTTCATAAAGAAAACATTTGTAACGTTCCACACTACACGGAGCAGTAAAACAACCTACCGAGTCAACCTTGGCGCAGTATGCTTGCTGAACTACGATTATCTTAAACCGAATGCCAAGCGTATTCTGGACTTCCTGTACGGCTATTTGCCTCCCCACCTGCAACGTCTGATTGGTAGATCCGATGGCCAATGGACTGTGCTTATCGAGTAGAAAGTTAGACAGACTGATGTCGTGACCACATGAACGACAAATGAAGAAATCTGCGAATACATATATACTATATTAACTACCTAAACTGAGCACTTATCCTCCCAGGAGCCTAATTAGATTAAACAAGTAGAATGTACCAAAGATGAAAAATATTTTATCCGGACAAGTTGTCTCTTTACATGCACCGAAGAAAAGCTTACATGCTACCTATAATCGCGAACGTTGGGGTAAACAAAAAGAGGTACTTTTCACAAACTTACCTTCAATTACTGTCTCCTCCAGAGAGGAGTCCAATATTGTCGCGGTAAACAATTGAAAAATGAGAAAAACTACCAACAAAATACGCATCAATAGCCGACTTTCATTGCACTTCATAGCTTTTATGGAGCTGAATGTATAAGCCTCTTGGTGCGGATGGCAGTGCAAGATTTGCCGCTGGTTTGACAGCCGTTAATCCGTCAGGCAATCGCGGCCAGCGATGCCACATGTTTTTGTGAAATGTCTGTATCAGAATAATTAAAATGTCTGTAAAAGTCTGTAGATGGTTGTGTAAATCCTATTTACACTAGGTTATTACTTTAAAAGTAGCATGAAATTAGAAAACTATTGTGAAGGAATCGTTCGAATTCGGATAGAATTGTTCTAGTGCAATTTTGTTAAACACTGTTACTCTTTTAAAAGTCTGTAGATTTCAGATTACGTCTGTAGGAGACCATCAAAAGTCTGTAAAATACAGACATATCTGTAAATCTGGCATCGCTGATCGCGGCGCCGGACGTTCATCGAATGTCAAATTTTCAGCGGCTGCAGAGATGCCAGATTTGCAGACAAGTCTGCAAATTGGCAGACTTTTAATTTTAGCTGCAAATTTTTTCGATGACGCAGATATTTGCAGATTTTTTAGTTTGGTTGCAGATATTTGCAGATTTTTTAGTTTGGTTGCAGATATTTACAGGTTTTGAATATAAAGGCTTTTGGTTACCTTTAGCTTTCCTGACATTTTTGTTCTTCCCAGACCTTTAAAATTATTATTGCAGACATTTGAAAAAAGTACCTGGCATCTCTGAGCGGCTGCAAAGCGATGGCGGCGGGCTAATTTGGTGCAACGTTGAAAAGCTTTTTTGAAAGCTTCACGAAGACGATTTATATCGAGAGATACGCGATGTATGAGCGTGGAAGATTCAGAGAGATCACTTCCCTAATAAACATCATATGATTTAAGAGCCTAACGACCTGTTCAGGGTATCATCCAAACAATATGTGGAGTCGTTGCACTATATGGGTTAAAGTTCGTGTATAATTTATTTTTGTTAGGGTTGAGTTCTTGTCGCTCGGTCTCACGAACTTTAATGCAATTTCTTGGTTGAAAACAATCCCATTTGCTTTTGTCGTCTATGTTTATTATTTTCCAACAGTCATGTAGTATTTGTGTCACGTGACGTGTACGTACTCGCGTACATGAACCGTAGAAAAGCTACTGGATCTAAACCCACAGTCAACGTGAACGCAACAAAGTACCCAAATAGAAATGCATAACAGTATTACAGCATTTTTAATTGTTACATTACAACGAAAAACAATGCCATTCTGGAAAATTTACAATGGAAATATAATCACATTTATTGTTTCTACATTCAATTTCATTGCAAACCCGATTTTTACATGGAAAAAGAAGGGGCCGTTAAGGGATGTGACAATGAAAAAATTGAACTTTTCCCACACTGAAAAAAATCCAAACGTTAATTATATTTGCTTCAAACCGCTTAAAATTCATATGAAGAAGAAATGCTATTGTTATCACGCGCACACATACCTTCTATGTGTCAACTGTATAAACTATGTATGCACACACATAAGTTATATGTGCATATTGGTATAGAATGGGGCTTTATGTGCCTAATAGTTATGAAATGTGAATGTAAGATTAATATTTCTTGTAAATACACACATTAGGTTTATGTGCCAGCAAATAGTGTCTATATGCCTCCGTTAATTGCAAA
This sequence comes from Topomyia yanbarensis, assembly GCF_030247195.1. Classification (NCBI taxonomy): domain Eukaryota; kingdom Metazoa; phylum Arthropoda; class Insecta; order Diptera; family Culicidae; genus Topomyia; species Topomyia yanbarensis. The sequence goes on along the minus strand of NC_080671.1, from coordinate 430,831,535 downwards.
AATCTATGTGTAAAATCAATAGGCATAACGTTTACTTTTTTTGAGTGCATGCATTCTGAAATCAAAAACATCGATTTACATGTTTTTTCCGTTGCTGGGGGCATGAAGGACTGCATCATAACTACAGTCGTGATTCGCTGCTTGGACACTTCTTAACTGGACAGCTTTTTAGTTGGACCTCCGCTAGTTGGACCATTGTCCAACTAAAAAGCATCTGAACGTCAAAATCTCATGTCAAATTGACTTTGACAATCTATCTAACAATCTTTTACACTACTAATCAGGGATACTATGTATCTTTTTCAAAGATGTCTTCACATTTTATAAAAAAAAAAAATCATTTGGCTTGATCGGACAGGATTCTGAATCGGTTATTGATTTTGAGCCAGAACTCTGACAGAAATCAGTCAGACATCCGAATAAATTTGTCTTCAAAATGAAAAACACGTCTTCACAACATTTCAAATGTCTTCAAAATGAAGATAAATCTTCAAATCTGGAATCTCTGCTACTAATGTCTTCTTTGGAGAGTTTTTGCCATTTGTCAGTCGGTCCAACTAGCGAATTAAATTCGTTACAATGTTATGTTATGTGTATAAAGTCTGTCGTACACTGGCGGATTAGCATGCAAATATGGTTGAGAAACTAGTCACTACTAATAGGGGTTGCTTTCGGTAGAGCTTAAAAGAAAACTAGCTATCAGTTGAAAGGTTGTAATCCAAAAGAGGCCTGCTCGTATATTCAGCAGTATTCTTATAATGCTTAGCTTTATCATGGTGTGTGTGTCAGTTAACACACTAAATATCTAATAGACACTTTATAGATAATGCCAAAGACTTTAGTACAATTCATCGGTACACTGAAACAAATATACATATTCGAATGCTGATACCACAGCTCTTCCTCCTTAAAGCAAGTAATGTAATCAAATTTGATAGTTGAACAAAATTATCAATTTTACGAATGATTCGAAATCGACAAAAATCAACTTCTTAAAAGTTCATGCTTATTTTCTTCTTAATGCATTAAAGTTTTAGGCTTAAGATTAAATATTTTTCACTTATGCAATAATTTTTTTTTCTTCTCATGCTGCTGCTCAGAATAGATGAAGTTTCTGTCCATCCTTTTTGTTTTAGCTCGTTTCGATCGTCGAAGTTGAACATGTGGTGAATTCACCTCTTGAATTCCTCTTTTGACTCCTCTTCTTATTTCCTCTTCAGAGAAACCCCTGAATTCGGATTCGATGTCGTTTTGTGCTGGTATCATCGTTGTATCTCGCGCCGTTGCGGTAATTACCACATTCGGTCGTATCGGTTTAACGTCCCTCTTGACCACTCGCAGTTGCGTTCGATGGGCCAGCACCACGACGCTTCCAACAAGAATCTGGAATGTATTATGAGAATACCTTTTAATATAACTTGCTTTTATCCACTTAGCCTGATTACGAGGATTATGGTTTTCGTACCACAATTCGTCTCCCTCAATAAGTTCTTCCAAGAGGTCAATCGAAGACTCTCTCGGAAGATATATATTTGGTTTTTCATTCTCGTCATATAGATTTTGAGGATTTTGTGATAAAAATTGCTTATAACTTTTCTTTGGATTTAATAAATCTATGATTGTCTTAGGAGTATAAGAGAATATTCTTTCAGACGGAAAATTTCCATCTTTTGTCGAACAATAATTCCTATAATTAATTAAAAATAAATTGATTTGGTCCTCCAAGTCCAATTCCTTCATATCTTGATCTAAAAGAAATGTTTTTAATACATCTTTTACCGTCCTCACCAATCTTTCCGCCTGACCATTACTAGCAGGGTTGTATGGTGGGCTTTTAAGAACCTTAATACCCTGTCTTTCAAGAAAATCTGTGAATGAAAAGGAATTGAATGGTGGACCTCCGTCAGATACCAAAACATCTGGCAACCCAAATCGTGCAAAAAATGCAACAAGTTTCTTTAAAACTTTATTACAATCTGTGCCTCTTTTCATCCACTCCACTTCGATCCATTTAGAATAACTGTCCACAATCAACAAAAATGTGTGATGTGAGAAGTGAAAAAAATCAATGTGTATTCTACTAAATGGTCTTGTAGTCGGAATCCATTTAGATACAATTTTTTGTTCAGGTTCAACTGCCATTCCATTACAAGCCTCACAAAATTCTCAATGTCTTTATTAATTCCAAACCAGTAGACTGACCGCCTGGCCAGTTGTTTCATTTTTACCATGCCAAAGTGGTTGGCGTGTAAAAGTCTTAAAATCCCGCTTTGCAATTGCTGCGGTATTACGACCCTGTTCTGGTATAACAAACACTCGTCCACAATTTCTAAATCTTGTTGATTTGAGAAAACGTCGACAAAGCGTTTGTCAATTTTTTCTGGCCAACCCTTTTGCATGAATACAAGAATATCCTGCAGAAACTTATCGTTTTTTGTCTCTCTGGCCACTTTAGCACAGTCAATCTGGAAATCTTTACTGAAATTAAAACTTCTAATCAGCTCATTGTCAAGCTCTATAGGCACCTTCTGGTCTAATGGAAAACGCGAACAGAAATCAGCATTACCCATTTTAGCAGAAGTTCTGTACTGTATATCGAATTCATAAATCGATAATTCCAAAATATAGCGTTGTAGCCTTGTCACAAAAATCGAATTTTTTCCTTCCTTACCAAAAATTCCTACCAATGGTTTATGATCTGTAAATACTATGAATTTTTGTCCATACAGGTATTTGTGAAATTTTTTTATGGTGCATACCAAAGCTAAAGCTTCTAGATGGAGAATAGGGTAAGATTTCTGAGCATTGTTTAACGAGAATGATGTGAAACATATAGGTTTCTCTACGCCTTCTATAATATGAGCAATTACTCCACCCAAGCCATATCCTGACGCATCAGATACAACTACTAGGGGCTTTTTTGGGTCATAGAACTCCAGGAAATTTGCAGCCAATAAGGATTTTTTACTATCCTCAAAGGCTCTACTACAGTTATCATCCCAATCAAATTTTACCTTTTCTCTCAAAAGATTATATAAGTGATATAATTTTGAGGACAAATGGGGAATAAATTTGTTATAATAATTAATTAAACCCAAAAACGATTTTAGCTCTGTCACATTCTTTGGTATTTTAGCATTCTGAATCGTCAAAACTTTATCCGGGCAAGGCGAAAGACCCTTTTCGCCAATAATATGTCCAAGGTAATCTAATTCTGTCACAAAAAACTTGCATTTATTTAGATTTACTTTTATATTTGCTTTAGCTAATCTTTCTAAAACCAAATACAATTTCTTTATACAGTCTGCCATATTAGCACCTGCAATCAAAACATCATCTAGGTAGCAAAATACATTTTCAATTCCCTCTAATACTTGATCCATTTCTTGTTGAAAAATGGATGCGCTAGAAGAAGCTCCCTGTGGCAATCTGTTATATGTAAATAGCCCTTTTATTGTATTAATTACCATGAATTTTCGGGACCTTTCAGACAGAGATAGTTGTGTATATGCCCCCTCCAAATCCAATGCACAAAACACTTTGCAACCGGCTAAACCAGCGAACAAATCTTGTGCTACTGGCAAAGGGTAAGTATTTGGAATAATGCATTTGTTTATTGACACCTTGCAGTCAATAACAAGCCTTATTTCATTATTTTTCTTTATGACAACGATTACTGGAGATGCCCACTCGCTAGTCTTTAATGGAGTAATAACTTTTTCTTTTTCTAATTTATCCAAATAAATTAAAACTTTCTCCCTTAACCTGTAGGGAACGTCATAAGCCTTTTTAAAAATAGGCAAATCGTTTTTCAAAACCAAATCAGCTTCGAAGCCGCCTATGGGAGTAGAAAAATCTTTAATAAAAACATTTGCAAACTTTTGTTTGATGTCTTTTACAACCGAAATACTTTGATCCTTGTCCGACAACACATTATTAACGGACAATTTGTCCGAAAAAATCTCTCTCCAGCTGGGAAAAAATACATCTAACCATGGTCGTCCCAATAAAGGAATAAAATCATTGCTACAATTTAGCACCACCCACTGAGAAGTCCAAAAAATTGTTTCAAAATCGTTCAACACGGGTCCAACGATGGACGTTCGTTGAACGGTTATTTGGACGATGTCCAAATTGGTCCAACGAACGTCCTTCATTGGACGATTTTGAAACCAACCGTTCTTAGAGGGCAATAACTTCAATTTTGCTTCTTTTCCTCTACATTTAACCAAAACGTTAGTTTCACCCTCTATTGTAAGTTTTGTACCATTTACAACAAATAATTGCTTTGTAGATTTCGTCAAGGTTTTGCTAAAATTTAATAAATATTGTTTTTTTCCGATTACCGAGACAGAAGATCCGCAATCTATCTCCATTTTGAGAGATTTACCTTCGACTTCAACATCGATCAAACAAGGATTACTTATATGATTAATAGACGACACAAGCATACATTGAAATTCACCTGAATCATTCTTATCGTCCTCGTCGTCCGAAGCATTTGTCTCCAAACGGTTGAATAAATCGCTTAAACTGCTTGGTCCTGCTCCCGAGTCCACAAACTGGACCGCATTCCTACGAAGGTTTTTTAATTTGAAGCATTTTCGCTTCAAATGCCCTTTTATTCCACAAAAATCGCAGACACGGCTCTCGACACGGCGTACATCCTGTTCATCCCTCCACTCAGCTGGACGAAAATCTGTAAAATTTTTAAATCTGCCATCCTTCTCTCTATTGTATGGTTTGAATCCCAAACGATTTTTTACTGAGTACCTAAAACCTGCTTGTCGAGATTCATTTGTATTTGCCCTAGCCTTAGCAAAGGTTGCTGCTAACTTTTCTAAAGCAAGGCCACGAGGTCTTCTAATATCATGATTCATAAAAGCAATTTGATCAGAATTGGTACCGATTCCCAACGATTTAGCATTTGCCCCTGCCATCTCCCACGTAGCTATTAGTTTTTCAGCCGATTCAAGCGTCAAATTTTGCTCATTTAGCAATCGTTGCTGGAGAGTCTGATCTCTCAAACCAGCAACAATGCGCTCACGAATCGCTTCACCTTTAAAAATTTTAAAATTGCAGAATTCTGCTTGTAGTTTGATTGCAAGGACAAAATCCTCAGCCGATTCGTCCGGATGTTGCTTACGATTATTGAATTTGAAACGTTGTATTATGTCGGATTCGACCTTGTCGAAACGTGCTTTAAGCTTTTCTATCATTGTTTCGTAAGCAACATTCGCTAAATCGCTATTTGGAAACAGTAATTCCAATTCGGAAAAAAACCGATGGCCCACTAAGGGTTATAAAGTGTGATTTTTTTGCTTCTTCAGCCACGTTGCCCACTGCGAAAAAATAATCAAGGCGCTCCACCCAATCCGAAAAGGATGCTCCTTTGCGGTACGGTTCAATCGTGGCTGCCATTTGAGCCATTACTGTTATAAAAATGGTCGTAAACAATGAACAAATAATGAAGAAACAATAAAAAAATGTTTCCGCTTACCGAACGATGTCGCTTCACACTTATGCTGTTAAATTTCAACGATGACGGACGCAATCACCGGTATATCAAACCGACGACACAGCTTTCCAAGAGCGAACCGGCAACCAAACCACCAGTAAACTGAATTGTATTTCCAAACGGTTTATCCTCAATCCGAACAATTATCCGGATGTATTACACTCTCTTACTTCCTGGCTGTAAACTTGTCCTGCTGTGAACGCTGACGAAATTGCCGCCTTGTACGGATGGTTGCAGTGCTGTTTTTCGTCGTTTGCCTAGTAAACCACTGTTCACAATCCGTAAGAAAAATTCACACGCGCACTAAAAGGTACTTTTTTTTCTCGTCGCCACTTATAAAGTCTGTCGTACACTGGCGGATTAGCATGCAAATATGGTTGAGAAACTAGTCACTACTAATAGGGGTTGCTTTCGGTAGAGCTTAAGGCTCAAGTTACCTCAAGGCTTGGTAGTATGCGTAAGAAAAATTGTGTTCAGCTTTGCCACCAGATTATCCATTTAAACCTTTTCAAAACTCTAAAAGTAGAATATCAGTCGATTTATTAGGTCATCACGATTCAATTCATGCAAAATACCTGCTGGAAAAACCATCGGCTTAGCTGGATGGTGCTTTTGAAAAAGTGGCTGTGATTTTTTATCACACTACCACACCGAGCTGGGGTACGCAACACAACTGCGCAATGAAAAAACCACAGCCACTTTTTCAAAAGCACCATTTAGCTAAGCCGATGGTTTTTCCAGCAGGTATTTTGCATGAATTGAATCGTGATGATCTAATAAATCGACTGATATTCTTCTTTTAGAGTTTTAAAAAGGTTTAAATGGATAATCCGGTGGGAAAGCTGAACACAAATTTTCCTACGCACACTACCAAGCGTTCAATTCTAACACATGCTTAAAAAAGGTAACTTGAACCTTAAAAGAAAACTAGCTATCAGTTGAAAGGTTATAATCCAAAAGAGGCCTGCTCGTATATTCAGCAGTATTCTTATAATGCTTAGCTTTATCATGGTGTGTGTGTCAGTTAACACACTAAATATCTAATAGACACTTTATAGATAATGTCAAAGACTTTAGTACAATTCATCGGTACACTGAAACAAATATACATATTCGAATGCTGATACCACAATGTGTTACAAGAAAAGTTGTTGCTAACAAATAAAACTGTTGTAAATTCAACGTCTCTACGATCAATTTCGATATTGCTTTATGTTCGGGTAGCGGATGAGGTGCGCGCGGACCGAGATGCATTAACGGACGATTCAGACAATACATCAGCTTCCGTCAACGTCAACGGAGCGTCACCGTTCCGTCACGATAGCCATCGCTGAGTTTGTCGGACTCTCGAAAAAGCTTAAACATACGGAGGTCAAGCTGTCCTTTATCAAGCAATGTGTGCAAGAAGGCAAAGTAAAGTTGCGTTACGTACCGACTGCAGATCAGACGGCTGATGTGCTTACAAAAGGGCTAACATTTTCATTATTTGAGAAACACCGTTTGAAATTAGGAGTACAAGAGTGATATGTTTAAGGAGGGATGTTAGAGTTACGCATAAACTTATCACAGTGTATTGGGTAACTATATGAGAAAAATGTGCTGCTTGAATTGAAACGTGTAACCAAGATAAATATTAATAAACTTTCAGTTTCAACCTTCCATACAGATATAATACACGTGTTTGGTTCTAACCTTCCCTCTTTTCAAATTCTACGTTACAACCCAGCGGGGATACCATTATGCCAGATTTTTTTTAAAGATTCTAGCAAAAAGTCAAATATGGACGTCTGTTCTCTGTGCGTTTCCATATGCACCGGGATTCTGGTGTTATTAAACTCGACCTCGTGTTGCATGTTGTTCTTTTCAATAAAGTTTTCTGCCTGTGCTAAACTTCTAAATGTGATCAAAACACAGTTTTTAATGTGATGTAGATGAATGTACGTAACATCAGCGAGATTAAGCTCCATTTTGACATTAACTAATTGCTCCACTTCCTGAACTGTGGATCTAACACGAGTTTTATTAAAGTTGATCGAAATCGTGTTATCCCGTAGCACGGGCACTTTTGTTTCATTTGGCAAACTCATTTCACTCCGCAGCCGATTCGATTGGTTCGACTGTCAAGTTTCCTTGTAAACGGACTACAGGTCATTAATATGCTATGTATATACGAACGGCTTGATCTTTTCTTTTTCAATTTCTACGTAAGAGAAAAAAGTTGTGAGATTAAAAAAGACGCGATCTGAACTTGAGGAAATAAATCGAAGACTCAATAAAGAAAAATATTTTAGGCTTACAGGGCAAAAACCAGGACAAATCAAGCATTTTCCTCGACTTCCCAGGACACCAGGACAGTCATTGAAAAATCAGGACGTGTCCTGGGAAACCAGGACGTATGGTCACCCTAAATTATCTTCCCGCCAGATGGCGCTTCGGAAAAAAATGTGTTTTCTTCCTATTTCGTTGAAAGTCACAGCAACGCGCGATGGATATTAGCTAGTATTTCATATTAGGATGTTGTAACTATTTTGGAATAAATTGGTCGAATGTCATTTTCGTTTGAGGCAGAAACTAACTCAGTTTCGGACCAAACTGCTGTCAAACCGTTTTTTAAGCCAGTTTCAAACCTACCCAGCTTTTTACGTGTCATAATGGCGGTCAAAATTGCTCAGTTCGTAATACGTTTAATGGCCCTTTTTTGACAATAATCGTTTACGTCAACCGCCCAATGCGGCCCTGTAAAAAAAATGCGGACGAACATGGTCAGGCGATTTAAAAAGTTTGACATTTGACTCAACTAGCTTGTGCTAATTGCCGCTCGGAACAAATGCAATTTGCGAATGCGATTTAAAGGCAATTTCAATACTTAGACAAATTTTCTGGCGGCCGAAATGGACTTGATTGTTTTTCGCGTTTTTTAAATATGGCGGTTCATTTTTGGTTTAAGGTTAAAAATTGTTTTTTGAACAATTGGTGTGTTTTCAATTGTATTTTGTTTGTCTAGTGCACTTCATTTAGCCAACGAATGTGGGAAATTGTGGAATCGTGTGTATGTATAGTAGAACAAGATCTCTGACCTAAAGTCTAAATGAACGTCCGATTGTGATAAGTTTTGGTGTGCAATACCAATTTCACCCTTGATTCTTCTTATAAGTGAGTATGTGAGTAGATAATGAATCCGAAAATAAGTATTATTTTTAATTTTCATATTAGGCAATTAAGGGCGATTAAATGGCGCGTTCCCTGGGCGATTTAAGGGCGGGTTGGGCGGCAAAAAAATGACGGCGGCAAATCGCCCAAATGTTGCATTTGAAATAGCCCCCTAATTGCCAGCAATTTGCAGGTAAATTGAGGGGCAATTAGCGCATCCGAGTTGGCAAATAGCCCCCCGTTAGCCAGCAAATTGCCCTTTTTTGACTGGGCGAACATGGTCAGGCGATTTAAACAGTTTGACGTTTGACTCATCTCGCCTGTGCTAATTGCCCCTAGGAACAAATGCAATTGGCGAATGCGATTTAAAGGCAATTTCAACACTTAGACCAATTTTCTGGCGGCTGAAATGGACTTGGTTGTTTTTTGCGTTTTTCAAACATGGCGGTTCATGTTTGGCTTAAGCTTAAAATCGTTTTTTAAACAATTGGCGTATTCTCGCTTGAATTTTGTTTGTCTGGTGCACTTTATTTAGCCAACGAATGTGGGAAATTGTGGAATCGTGTGTAAGTATAGTGGAACAAGATCTCTGACCTAAAGTCTAAATGAAAGTCAGATTGTGGTAAGTTTTGTTGTGCACCATCGATTCTTCCTATAGTTTGGTGGTGATTACTTAGTGTACTGATAAATTTATGTGAGTAGATAATGAATCCGAAAATGATCATTTTTTTTAATTTTCATGTCGGGCAATTAAGGGCGATGAAATGGCGCGTTCCTGGGCGATTTGGAGGCGGTTTAAGGGCGGATAGAGCGGCAAAAAATGACGGCGGCAAATCGCCCAAATGTTGCATTTAAAATAGCCCCCTAATTGCCAGCTATTTGCTGGCAAATTGTAGGGCAATTAGCGCATCCGAGTTGGCAAATAGCCCCCCGCTAGCCAGCAACTTGCCCTTTTTGACTGGGTATTATCGCCAAAAAAGGGCCATTAAACGTATTACGAACTGAACAATTTATACCGCCGTAAAAAGCTGGATATATATTTGAAATATATTTCGGGTTTGCTCACACCACCGTTTTTTTGCGAGAACCCAACTCAGTTTCATTAAAAACGTTTGTTTGAAGCAGCTAACCTGGGTTAGTTTCTAGGTTCTCAACTGAAAACGACATAAGTCTCCGTTCGTTGTTAAGAACCAAGATGATACCACAAATTCTCTAAAAACTAGGAGTGGGTAATGTCCGGGACATAACCGCGGTGTTGACGTAGGACTAAACTTGGGCATATCATATGACATTCATGGATAATTTGAACCAATGCACTTTTTGAATGAATGTTTACTCGAAATTTCATGTCGAATGAGATTGCCACATTCACTGATAAATAAATAAATAAATAAATTCTTTCTCCACTATGTTTTCATCCTAATAAGAACGGTTTGCAGATAACTATTTTTGGTGATACCAGACGAGAATCCTTTCTAACGATTCGAACCTTGCCCGAATAAGCTTCTGCTGCGTACATACACGAACATTCCCCTTTTGCAGCTCACATCGAATGAGCATTGTATATCTCAATGCGATCACTTTTATAAACTTCTTAGTGCAGATGGAAGTCCATCCTTTTGTGCGACAAATGGAAATATTTTCATCATTCTTTTTGGTGTGGCTTTCACTTAGTTGCAGGGTTGCCACATTCACTAATGTTCTACAAAATCATTTCTATCAAAATTTACGGTAAAATCAACGGAATCTACTACACAATTGTTTTGATTATTTCCCAACAAATCGCGCAAAAATCTGTTTGTTCCGTACAGCACAGCGCAAATAATTGACGTTGGAAAACAAATCGGCAACTTCAGCTGCCAAACACTTAGAAACGATCGAAGCATTTTTTCGTCAATGTCACTTTTCTGACTCAAATTTTTGTAGGTATTTTCTTGCTTCCGTCCAATTGGTCACTTTTTTGGTTCTGTCGTACATTTTTCGGATATTATTATAGAAAATAACTAACCCGATAAGAGGGAAGTTATTTTCCAAAGCACGAAATGGAAATTGCAATTGTAATTCTTCTGAGAACGATGTTGTGGTCCTAATAAGAACCGTTTGTTGTGAATATTATTTCGCCGTTTCCCGCTCGGCATGATGATTATTCGCTTGGTATGGATAGCAGATTGGTATCTTCCAACAAACTAACCAGGCAGGCCTCGCTGGCTTCTTAGAGGGCCATTACGGCTGAGTTCCGGAAGAGTAGATCGGTTTTGAAATGCTGTGCAATCTCACGGACTAGGCACTGGAAGAGCAGCTTGCGAATTAGTAACTCTGTCCACTTCTGAGAGCGATGAATTTCACGCAGGGCGACGACAGTTCTTGGTTGGCAGCGATAAGTCAGTAACAATGATTTGGTTGGTGGTCTAACTGCAGCTTCTCGTTGAGCAGCACACGTATGTGTGTTCGGCTCTGTGGCTTAGACACGTCTGGCTTTAAGAAAAACTGTGACACCCGTATTTATAGGTTCTAGCATTAATGTTGATTCGCACTAAAAGTAGTTTTTGAACTTTTTAAACAAGTTTTACATAGCAAACAAGGTATCAATAGCAAGCGTTGAACGTTTTCCTTTCGATTTACGAAACAAAATTAGTAATTCCCTTAGTAGGAGAAAAGTTATTAAGGTTCAAAGTGTACGTAACGAATCCGTTTTGAAAATTTTGAAATGACACCCAGTATAGTAAAGAATGACGTAAGTCCTACGTCAAAACGGTGGAATTCTCGTGCCTAAGAGCAACTAAAACTCGAATCGAGTGCTCCTATTGTTGTACTTCCATTTGACTCCATTTGACTAAACTTTTTTGATTTCTAGGACACCAACACAGTTGTAATGTGTATTGACAACTTACACATAACGCGATGTTTTCAATTCGCCATTGGCGATTTGCGGCAAAACCAAAATTAGTCATGCGACACCTATGATTCAGCTCATGAACTGGCAAAGTGATACAGTTTGCTTTTTTCACCCGTAAGTGAGTCGTAGCTTACAAAAAAATCTTCATTATCTTCTCGGAAAAAGCTTACCACTGCCAAAATATGAATGAAACGAGTAAGAAATTTAGTTTTATTTGCAATTATTCTGAAATTACACCCATTTGCAACTATTTCACTCATACATTTCTTCAAAATGTAATCGGGGTATTATTGTGGTTATAAAAAATCGTTCCATAAATAAAGTTCCAACTCGAAGCCGAAACCCAATCAGTACCAATGTCAAACTCCTTCATATTTTGAACTACGTAGGAGAGAAGGATCGGCTGTGCATGATACAAAGCTGACACTTTCCTATTAGCCGGATATATTCTTTCCTCGCCTGATCTGGAGTTTCATGAATTTACACCATCTCATGAAGGTTTAGCTTAACTTAGGACGAACGGAAAATGCTGTTGCGGCGGCTACGGTGTTCAACAAATTACATTTCGAAACAGCGCGTGTATAGCTCTGCGAATAATATTAGAAACCACTATGTTTTACACTCTTTTCGCAAGATGTTTACTCATCATCTTATAAAATGATGGTTTTCCTTCATTTTCATAAACCATTATCAACAAATTGATCGGTAATTTGGTGTTTAAAAGTCATTTTTTACCAATGTTTACAGAAAATATATGCACTATGACAGAACAGAATAAAATCAGCAACACTTTCCTTCCAGCGCTATCTGCGAGCGGTTTCAACGTAGAATCGCCAATCTGATTTAACCTCATTTGACACAAATTCCACCCGATTTAACCTCAATCTCTCACTAACACAACTGCACAAGGATTAGTCCATGCGTTGGACAAAATGGCAGACGCTGCTCTAACCAACGGCTTCAAATGGGTAGGGTGACAATAGAAACATGGCGAAAATAGGCTCATCACCCTATGTTGAAAAAGGGCTCTTGCTATTGAAAGTTGATGTGACAAAAAGGTAGTCGAGAATGTTTCCCCATACAGATACTGCTAATGTTCAAACCAAATATGGAAGGACGAACACTTGTAATCAACGAACGTTTGAGCTTTGGTTCGAAACGCAAACTGCAACTCAAACATTTATTATTATTTTGTACCGCACCTCTCACTGTTTCTTCTCTCTTAAAGCTTAAAACGAGCTTTACGATCTTGCGCTGGCAAAGGACTCGTATATAGGTCTTACCCAGTAATGGTGTTTTTTTTTCTTGTTTTGTTTTCAATAGGAACCAACAAATGCTTATATCTTAATGGAACACATCCTTCTCTGGGGACGATCCATCGAGATTACTTTGGTTTCCCATATTACCCGAACTGGAGGGTTATTCCATTTGATCGTATGAGGGAGCAGACTACCTACATTGATGCGCTATATCGAGCAGTTATATACAAGTGATCTTTCGTTACAGTTCTAGCGATGGATTCGATTGTCGTTCAGTGGAGGCAAGTGTCGATACTGCAGGAATCTTAGTGCTATTGTGCATGGAAATCTTCAAATGTACTGAGGTGCCCTCTACATAAGTTTTGAGAAAGATCAGAAAAATGTAAACAAACATCAAGCATTTTATTAACCTTTTTTCAGCACTGATTTTAAAACTATTTGTCAGTCCAACATTAAAAAGCGCGTAATAGTGAAAACTTACCATCACCTTCAGTAGAGTCGCTCAATATTTACATTTTTCAATATAGTATATATAAATGGCAACGAACTGTTAAAGGCAATTCAGTCTGAGTAACATTTTTTAGGTATCTATTGTCTGTTTCTTATTGCTAAGATTAGAAAAATCCAAAGAAACTGTGAATATGCATCATAAAAGCATATTTCGGATTTATTTTCTCGCGATATTTGAACCGTAACACTCTTCTCTCGCTCGAGTCTACCATATACAACTATCTCTCTTACAGGAAGCAATGCATTCTACACTATTTACACAAATAGTAATTATGAACTAAATCTGAAGATTACGCATCGATAGAACTGTTTCCCTGGCATGAATGTATATATTACTTGAACCAGGACATTCCTCGGGTAGTCTGATTCATACATCATTTAATGGCTTAACCCACCAGTACGGGAACAAAACTCATCTTTTCCTGTATCTCCTTCGCTTACCAGCGCGTGTGAGAGAAGAAAAGAATCTCATAACTGGTACAGAGATGCCAGGTACTTTTTTCAAATGTCTGCGATAATAATTTTAAAAGTCTGGGAAGAACAAAAATGTCAGGAAAGCTAGTGTAACCAAAAGCCTTTATATTCAAAAATCTGCAAATATCTGCAACAAAACTAAAAAATCTGCAAATATCTGCAACCAAACTAGAAAATCTGCAAATATCTGCGTCATCGAAAAAATCTGCAGCTTAAATTAAAAGTCTGCGAATTTGCAGACTTGTCTGCAAATCTGGCATCTCTGAACTGGTACGATATGAACCAATGTCTATTGCCAGCAGCTATTGTCCATTTTTGGAAGAAGAAGGCACAGCACACAAGAAGAAGAAGGCATCTGTTTCCTTTCTACTCTGATCAAATTAGGGTGCGAAATCTTTCCCAACGGGGAACAACTTCCCTGTAAGAAAGAAAACATACTTGTAATTTGAATATAAACGCGCTTCACTCGTAACTGAAAAATAAAGCGAAAACGTATATTGTATGAATAAATCGACTACCTTTTGGAAATTCACTAGACTACCCGTACAAGTTCGACTTTATTTTATGTTCCATGGACTTTTGCCAGCATTTCCAATTGATAGTTGAAGGATTTCAAAAGGCTCAATTCTTTGATAATGTAACTACAGTCAAGCTTCCAGCCAATAAATGATTTCTTACAAAACTCGAAAAAATTCAACGTGAATAGATAGTCTGTTCATGAAAATTTGACGTCTATGACAACGCCGTCTCGACACCGAGCTTTTTGAGCAGGGGCTAACTTGGCACACAGCGGGTAGTGCGCGCGCAAATTTTAATAGGACGACATGATCTTCTATTAGGGCCTAAGCAAATATTATAAATTAAATTAAAATATTTGGCCTGAGTCGCAATGTACTCAAATGGAAAAAAATCAGTTTGAATATTCTACGATGTTTTTTAAAATGTAGCATTTATTGCAGATATAAATTATTTTGTGACAATATTTTTCTTAGACTTTATAACAATAGAACAAAGAATTTGATTCCTATGATTTTAGTAGGTAGAAACTAAAAAAAAAATGCGTACGCCCAATTTGTTTTTCAGTAGAGCACTCTAGTGGGAGTGTGGCCATGAGGAAGAAGAGCATGACGTATCCAAACAAGCATGAAATTTGACGTATTCATGTGTTTTCTTCTTCATCATGGCCACACTATAACTATAGAGTGCTCTACTTTTCAGTCGTGATTTCGCCTTTCAGAATTCGCCGTTTGCGAAACGACTAAACCGTGAACATAATTTTCAGAAGGGCGCGATAAATGGGCTAAACCTGGGATGGGACTTGCATATAGATGTTTTTTTTCCAATTTTTATTTTTATTTACCATACTACTCACATGCGCTCTCATTCTGGTTCACATATCGCTCACATGACATCTCATTCTGTCCCACACTGGTTCAAAGTGACGTTTGAGAGCTGGATCAATTAGACACTTGTTTTTTCTCTTTCGTATGTCCGTCCCTGGGCTAAACCTCCCTCTAAGAACGGTCGGTTTCAAAAACGTCCAATGAAGACCGTTCGTTGGACCAATTTGGACATCGTCCAAATAACCGTTCAACGAACGTCCATCGTTGGACCCGTGTTGAACGATTTTGAAACAATTTTTTGGACGTCTCAGTGGGTGGCTTCTTTTTTCTCCACTTCTTATATTTTGCTAATCCCTGTTGAAAATGACACACCCCTCTCGACCAATGTTGCCAAAACATTAGTTTTGTTTCGGTTGTGTCTAAAACTGGACTCTGTCAAAAGATCAATCTTTTTAACAGAAGACAGGTCTTCGAGTTCAGCTAAATCACCGCATCCCTTGGGTACATTGACTTCACTTTTTTCATTAATTTTGACATCGGGAAACACGGGTCGAACTCATTTTAAATAAGTCATTTTCTTTACATGGTTTAATTTTTGTTTGGAAACAATATATAGGTAAGCTCCAGTTCGATTGTACGCAGAAAAACAGCAGCAGAAAATGCACCTAATTACATCGATTTGATATTATAGATGTAGTTAAAAACCAGTAAATCGATCGAAGTGATAATATCATAGGAAGAACAAGAACCTATTACCGGAAGAACCTTTTCCCGATTTGCTCCAAAGTACTTCCAATTCCCTCGGTACTGGAAAAAGACAATTGAGTCATTAGTTTCCATTCCACTCATTCCAAAATTCGTTGCAATACGTTAAAACGATATTTTAGTTTTTTTTAAATGAATCTTATGTAAACATAGACAACCATAGGAAAACTTCGGTTGTTTTACATCTGGCCTATCAAGACAACATCCAAAATGAAAAAAAAAACCTATATACATTGAATGCAAGACGGATACAGGTGTGCACATTTTTTCTGTGTGTGAGTGCGGTTGTCATTTTTCTTTGATGAAGCCCAAACAACAAGAGGATATGAAGAAGAAAAGCACAAACAGTGGACGTAATGGGCCCTTCTGTTGCCATAAGTTTTGTTTCGGTTCGGTCATAGTTAATTTAATTGGCTTTTTCGAGGTAAAAAGTGTCCATAAGTGTTCAAATCGATGGATCTGAAGTGAAGCCCGGCCTTTTCTCACTTTTCATCGTGCGCCAAAGAATCAGGATGCTCGTTCGCATGTTGATGTTTACTTCAAGGGCACCGGCCGCCATGCTTAATTTTGCAAGTATAATGCTAATACATTCAAAATCAAATGTTCCCAAGAAGAGAAGAACTTCTTGCATTGAATGGAGTTAATGTCAAATTAAAATAACCCTGCGGGAAAACATTAGAGTTACTATGTTAAGAGTTACGCGGACACAAAAGCCGGAAACCTGGCAGCTCTTATTTAAGGAAAAAACACTGGCATCCCATCCCACATTCCGGAAAGGCTGCCTGAACAATAAGCCTGCCTCGTGGCTACCAGGCCCGATTCAGTGACGTTTCCACTTGGATGTCAGATTATGAAATGACAATTAAAATTCGCCCGCTTCGAACGTGCTCGCGGTTACTGTGTTTTTCTCCACCATTGCGTATTGACCGGTTGGAAGATTTTCCAGTTTCATTTTGAAAGTAGTTTTTTATACATAGGTAAGAATTCCATTTTTACTAAAAAGTTTTAATTCCAGAAGCACCCGAATTACGTCGATTGCTTTTAAGAGATCGTCTCTTCAATTCCATTCCCAACAATACACCTTGTCCAACGTTTGGTTTTGCCAAACCTAAACGTTAATAGTCATCTATCCTGGTGGTATCGGGTCATTAAGGGCCAAATAACCCTCTAAGAACGGTTGGTTTCAAAATCGTCCAATGACGGATGTTCGTTGGACCAATTTGGACAACGTCCAAATAACCGTTCAACGAACGTCCATCGTTGGACCCGTGTTGAACGATTTTGAAACAAATTTTTGGACGTCTCAGTGGGAAATAAGATGACTCCATCCAATAGCATCTAATAAAACCACTGAGAACTGACATACAAGTAAAGTTTTCAACTTGTGTAAGAAATTAAACAGTCGCTTTGAAATGAGAACAGCAAGTAGCAACTTGCCACTAGTTGGCGCTTCGATCGGCCAGCAATCGCTATACGGGACTTGTATACAAACTGGGATACAATGGTGACTCACGCATGCGAACCTTTATGCGATGGTGATTTTCAACGTATTTTCATTTAAATGTTTACACAGGTTTTTCGGGAAAGTTTGTTCTAGCTTATATGTCTGTTCTTTGTGATAAAACATATATTATAATATTTTTCTTTACTTTTTCTTCGAAAACTAAATGTGGCAAACAAAACAATAAATTGAAACTAAGAAGAAGAAGAAACACCAACAACCGGTTCACTAGCGGTTGTGGTCACTCTGGCTGCTAGAAGTAGAGCAGACGGCTGGCAGCCATGCCTGCCTCAAAACCGATAGGCGAAATTCTGGTAGAAACGGTTGTATCGATTGAGGTGTATGTCTGGCAGCCGCGAGGCAGCCATACACCAGATTGTCTGCCAGCTTGCCATGTTTCGCTCGCTGGCAGCCGGGAGACAGTCGTCTGGTAGCAAGCGTTGACCGGGATGTAAATGTTCAAGCTCTAGCTTAATAATTTCATTGTCGTCGTAAGCTAAGAGAAGAGACGACAACAGGCTTCTTGCTCTTCTTAATTCTCTCTACTAGGCCCTGCCGTAAATCTGAAGACAGAAAGCGTTCATCGTTGCCAGATTCATTTTGCATGTTTTTTACAATTGCTGAAAATAATTGTACCTCAAAGCTCGCACTTCAACCATGAATTTACAATGCTAGCTGCATTTAAAAATTTAATTTAATTATTATTCATGTCTCTATTAACAATACACGTAGCTATATCGTCATTCAGGACTTTTATTCAATTGGCATGAAATGTTGAAGTGTATGAGAAGCAGCCATAATAGATTCAGCAGCACTGTTTTCTATCCCGTTTGTAAATATACCCTCTAAGAACGGTTGGTTTCAAAATCGTCCAATAAAGGACGTTCGTTGGACCAATTTGGACAACGTCCAAATAACCGTTCAACAAACGTCCATCGTTGGGCCCGTGTTGAACGATTTTGAAACAATTTTTTGGACGTCTCAGTGGGTAATGAACGTTCATCGCTGGCAAAACGACCAATCAGAAGCTGGTTCAATATTGAGGTTAGGACTGGATCAAATTAGCTACGCGATTGTCTTCTCTTCTGTTAGGTCGTAAGTAAGAACTTTACATGCACGAATAGTGTGACGGCGAGTATCCCTCGTCGACAGAGATCACCGATCATGGAGAGTGAAGTTTACCTCGGTCATCGAAATAAGGTAGAGAGGTTGACAGATAGATTGGCAGAGGAAAGAATAATAATTGCAAGCGCACGTGAGCAGAACGGTGTTAAAATTTCAACTAAACTAAATATACTTAAAGCTAAATTAATCCTAGTTCCATAGTTTGAAAGTGAATTTAATTTGAATTATTTAGAAGTAAGTGGAATTTATTTCTCTACATTTGTTTAATTTAATGCCTCATTTAATGTCTACAGCTAACCTAACCCAAATTCCATACGATCGGTTGAGAATATTGGTGAAGATAGACTGAAAGATTGTGAGTTTATTCTATTCAATTATATTAAAAATATTAACGGTGAATAATAAATTATAGCTAAAGCGTTCACACAACCAATAGCGTTTAAGGACGACTGGGAACTTTCAGCAACAATATTCCTTCAGAATTTTTCACCTGAAACACTTTGACCGACATGGAGCATTTGGATGAACCTAAATCGGGATACAGCTGTGTGCTATGTCAGCAACCTGATAATATCGATGATATGGTTGCTTGCGATGCCTGCTCTTTATGATTTCACTACACTTGCGCAAATGTGGACGTGACTGTCAAAGATCGTCATTGGAAATGTGTAGCATGTGGACCCACTCCGGATTCAGACAATAAAAAAGACAGGCACAATCAAGAAAGCTGTTGACCCATCAAAACAATTGATGGTTCCAATCGGGACAGAAAAAAGATCGACGAGATCGATTGCCGCTAGCAAAACAAGTTCACGAAAGAGTAAAAAGGTAATCATGGACGAAAAGGCCAGCGTAACATCTAGTGCCCGTGCTCGCTTAGAACTGGAATTGGAGCTTCTTGAAAAGAATAAACAGATCAAGGAGCTAGAGTTGGCTTCGGAAAAAGAGATGCGAGATCGCCAGTTGGCGCAAGAGAAGAAAGCGCGAGATCGCGAGTTGGCGATGGAAGCGAAGAGGATTGCTGAGGATAAAGCATTTGAAGAGCGAAAGCTAGCTGAAGAGAGGGACTTCCGAAAGCAACAGATGGCCATACGAAAGCAATCCACGGAGGAAAAGGCAAAAATAGTACGACAGCTTTCACATCACGGCAGCAGCAATAAGTCCAGCATTGTTGCTGAAAGTCTCTGTCGACGAGGGATACTCGCCGTCACAAATAGAAAAAAAAAAACAATTCGAAGATCGAATACTTGTGCGAATATCTCTTCATGTTACAGAAAAAAATTTGGTTCTTCTCGTTTCTCTACACGTGATAACACAAGATAAGAGTTAAATAGTTATGACCATAATCACAATACCTTTCCCATATACATCCAAAGAGAACATGTTATGTGACGTCATGCTCGATTGGCTCCGGTATTTGACATGTTCAATTGGCTCCGTTTAGTGTCTCCGCCTAACTATGAATATAGTAACTATAGGAAAACATGTATTCATTTTTTTTCTGACAGGGCATCATATGTCGAGAAATTCGATATGTCAAATGCTTCTGATAGTGTCAAATCAAGACTGACAATATATTTCTTTATTTTAAATTTAAATTTTATTTTCACGTTTCCTGAGTTCAAAAAAAAGTATTGTTGTAATCACGAAAATCAGCTTTATCGATGCATGTAATAAAAAAAAGGTTTTTTCTCTTTTAATGATTCAATTTATGTACAAACTTTAAAATATTTCCATGCGTATGCTACACAGCCTGTTACTCGGTATATTTTTGAAAAAAAACTTGAGTTTTGGATAATATGTATAACTTCGTTAGATGGACGTTATGAGAAGGAAATCTCGATAAAATAAAAAAACAGCACAGTAAACAACCGTCGTCTTCTGTTTCATATCACAATATCTGATAACACTTCCGAGCAGCCCTTTAGTACATTTTTTCCGTACCATACGTCTGCTGATGTCACTTTCATCCAATCAAGACCTGATTCAGGATTGGTTCAAAAACAGGAGACAGAGCTGGCGGATCCTGTCCTGGGTCCTACGGCTAAACTGACCCTGTCTTGCTACGTAGGGTTGGGTAAATGGGCGAGCTTGACAGCAGTGATGCCACAAGTGCTGATTTATCTAGAATGGTACGGATTTTTTAAATGTTTTTGGTACAGATTCTTTACATGACAACAGGGTAAAATAATTTAACACTGCGGTGCATCCCGGTAAACTGTACTGGAAGATGGTACTAACTGAGTTTGAACTGCAGCTGGCATTAGAATACGATATGCGAGATAGCTGCTTCCAACAAATCAAAGAGATGATGTCTAAGTGAAAATCGAGCGAATATTCTCGGAGTGCCTACTAGAGTATCAAGAAAAAAATGACCCCTATCGGCACACCCCTGAGTCGATTCCCGGTCAAAAAAATGCGGACGAACATGGTCAGGCGATTTAAACAGTTTGACGTTTAACTCAACTCGCCTGTGCTAATTGCCCCTAGGAACAAATGCAATTTGCGCATGCGATTTAAAGGCGATTTCAACACTTAGATAAATTTTCTGGCGGCTGGAAAGGACTTGGTTGTTTTTGCGTTTTTCAAACATGGCGGTTCATGTTTGGTTTAAGCTTAAAATAGTTTTTTTAAACAATTGGCGTGTTCTCGCTAGTATTTTGTTTGTCTATCGCACTTCGTTTAGCCAACGAATGTGGGAAATTGTGGAATCGTGTGTAAATATAGTGGAACAAGATCTCTGACCTAAACTCTTAATAAAAGCCAGATTGTGGTAAGTTTTGGTGTGCAATGCCGATTTCACCATTGATTCTTCCTATAGTTTGGTGGTGATTATTTAGTGTAGTGATAAGTTTATGTGAGTAGATAATGAATCCGAAAATAAGTATTATTTGTAATTTTCATATTAGGCAATTAAGGGCGATTAAATGGCGCGTTCCCTGGGCGATTTAAGGGCGGGTAAAGCGGCTATAAAACGACGGCGGCAAATCGCCCAAATGTTGCATTTGAAATAGCCCCAAAATTGCCAGCAAATTGCTGGCAAATTGTAGGGCAATTAACGCATCCGAGTTGGCAAATAGCCCCCCGTTAGCCAGCAACTTGCCCATTTTCACTGGGTTCCTAGTCGCACCAGGAGTACTTGCTCCAAATTTGACTCAAATCGGACAAGTCTAGCTTGTATGGGATTTTTTGACAATTTACATGGAGAAACCCCACTAGTTCGCATTTTCGCCGCTAGGTGACACTGCTTGCATCGTTTTATCACTCTAAGTGAAAATAAGAAAGATAGTTTAATTATCTACAACCTTGTCGAAGACTGCTAGTCAATCCGGCTTTGTGAAAAGAAATTATTAAACTTTTAAAGAAGGGATGTCTGAGTCAGTTCTGCATGGGGCCTAGCAGCGCATGGTTGTGTATCAGTACTCTATTCCCACGAACTATGCATTTTTGTGAAATAATGGTTAGATTTAGCTCAACTAGCTCAACAGTATGTTCAGAAGAATTGTAGTACGTAGTACGAGTTATGTTTTGCTTAAAACATTTTAGTTCCACCTGTGACCGCATCAGAGCCGTAGCAATGTAAATGTAAATGATCCGTCGCAATGTAAACTTCGAACATGCAAGATTTCAGAGCTTCACTATTTAGGGCAAACATTAAACCATTGCTTATGTCGTTAAAACGAGCAAATTCTTGATTAAAAATTTCCTACTGATGCTGGTAGGAAGTTTCGGATTTACCTATGTTCACGTCCCCTGTTAGTGTTTTCAAATTTACGGAATGTTTGTTTTCTTCAAAGATTATGGGATTTTCCTCTGAGTCAAAGTAACAAGAATTCTGATTGATTTCTGCCTGCATGTCATCCTAACGATTCACCGATTCTGAATTCGTTTGCTGGAAGTCCCAATTCCGAGAAAAGTAACCAATCTAGCTTGAAAAAACATACGCTGTCATAATAAGAAATATACTGAATTAGTTTCATTCACCATGAAATTAATGTAATATTTGTGATTACTTGACCAATTCTCGACAAACATATGATTACGGCCTAAAAGCCGACTGTCAAAATCTACTTTGAATGGAAATTCCAGACAAACCGTTACTAGTCAAACACAGTTCACAACAGTTTATGAAAGAGAAAACTTTTCTCTTTCATTTACTACCAACATCTGTGATTGGCGTGTAACGGTTTGTCCGGATTTTCCATTCAAAGTGGATTTTGACAGTTGGCTTTTAGGCCGTAATCATATGTTTATCGAGAATTGGATTGTTATCGACGCATTGAAAACGTATTTTTGTGTATTAGCGTATTTTCGACGTATTGAAAAATTCTTCCAGAAGTAACGTATGTTTAGTGCATTAGTGTGTATTAAGGTGAATTGAAGCATTTCTCGTGTACTTTTTCAATTCGGTACTTTCAATTCACTTTAAATGGGGAGTGAACTGTCCCTCGAATATTTCTAATAGGGCTCAGCAAATGGGAGCAATGAAACCCATTATAAACGAAAGGGCACGTGTATCTTTCCTTTAAATTTTATGAAAATATAGAAATATTCGAATGCTTGTGTGAAACAACCACCGAGTAGACCGGATCAAGGTAGATGATATTCGTTATCATCTATATATTAGAACCGCTGTTTACCGGAAAATTTTGAGAATAGTTATCATTCGTCCGGAATCTCTCCGAAACTGTAAACTTCGCCTTTATATTTCATTTGAAAAGAAGGTCGAATTTTCGAAGAAAAATTCATGTTTCGCAGTTTTGTTTTCTTTAATTTTTAATCGAACTAAAACTAATTTTTACCTCTTTCTTGTAATATTTTAGTCGCCCAAAGTCATAATAGCGAAAACTCAGTTTGTTTACATTTGCGGTTTAGGCCCTAATGAAAGATCTATGCCGATTTATGTCTGCATACAGATAGTCGTCGGTCTGATACTTGATTATTTCTTATTTTCTAAGCAGGCCATACGCGTTCATCTGGACCGGTGTTCTGCAGACTCTGAATTGGAGGGTTTATTGTTATGTGATTAGTGTTTCGTCCTTTAGTTGTTCCTATTTAGCGTCTTGACGTTTCTCGAATATCGACGATTTGTTTATTCTAAGGTAAGTTGCTATGAGTTTTATTAAAAGAGATTAAATTCATCTTTTATTTTAGATTTTCACAAAATTATTTTTGATAAGGTTTCCGAAATATAAAAAACTGGACTTCAAATTATCAAAAAGGTAGTCGAAATATTTCCACACCGAAGATACCGTTAGTTTCCAAGCCATTTGTTCCTTGGAAACTGTTTTGCAAATGCCTGAGCATTTATTCGACACTTGCAACCCTAGAATTTTTTTTTACTGCCGAATTGCCGCTCAGACATTTATAACTATTTTTGCATCGAGCGATCCTCACCTCTTTTGGCTTTCTCTCACGATCAGTGGAAGGAACTACCTGCGCGCCACCGAAAGCGAGTCTTGGCGGATAGGCTGGTAAGTGAATGTTTACTTTCATACCAGTGATGGTGTTTTTCTAAGGTTTGCTGCATTAGAAAATGGTTGGGCACAATTTTGAACACACCTTTCGCAGGAGGTGGTGTTTGGTTGCTTTAGCGGAGAAAAAGCTCTGTGCGATTATCCCGAACTGGAGGGTTGAACCATTTGATCTGGTGTGGAAGCAGACTACCATGCGCTTCTCGGCATTGTGCAGCTGTTTTATATTGACATGGTTTCGTTTTGGTTCTAGCGATGCATATCATGATGTTCTATTTTAAGAATGCGCGGCAGGTAGTATTATTAACATTTTTACTTTTCTACTTTTAGACAAAGGAGAATGATGACATTCTAATGAGATTTTTTAATGGAATTCATAATCAAATCGGAAGATATGAAGGTAATGGATAAGTATGTAAAACAACGCAGAATTCTTGATGATGCCAAATGGTCGGTGTTAGGACTAAAAACGTGTTTAAAGTTTGAATCGCCGCATTCTTGATATTATAATTGGAAAATATTTTTTGCCAAATTTCTTGTTTATTGTTTCATATTTCAAATCTGGTAAAAGTGAAAGGTAGCTGAAGAAATGCTTTATCCAGTGCTATCATTAACTCATTTTTTCGTGTTTTGCGACTTAGTCCGGTCTGACAACACAGACCAAATGATGAGTGCGATGGCAATAGTATCTTCTGTGACACAAGAGGAACTAAAGAAATGAAATGTGGGAAAAGCTGATATTACCGAGTATTGGCCACCATGGCTTTAAATAAAAATCGGCATCTATTAGATAATTTATTTTGATAATGCCAACAAAAATGGGAGACACCGCAGCTTTCTACTTTTCCATTATGTGCCATAATGGTGATCTAAATTGTTTAGTTCGTAATACGTTTAATTGCCTTTTTCTGACAATAACCTAACTAAAATAACTATATGATTAGAAAAATTCGATGCCCGAAGTAAAAAAGACAAACAGCATAAACCCGAGCAAAATAGGTAGTCGAAATATTTTCACACGGATACCATTTGTTTCAAAGCTTTTTTTTTTTGTTTCATTCTCCCTCTGAAACTGTTTCGTAAGAAACCCAGAAAGCGTTTATTCGAGACCAAATCTCGAATTGCTGCTTATGGATCCCTATAGCAAATTTTGCTTGGAGCGATTCCACACTCTGTCGTGCTCAGCGCGGGTAAAAACACTTGGTTTTTTCTAGCTCTGATTTGGGCTGGCAATTTATAAACACTGTTAGTTGTCATACCAGTAATGGATTGTTTTTATTATTTTTTGATTGATCTTTGGTAAGCACACAGCCTAAAACCTTTCATGAGAGGCATTGACTCGTGTACACTCTTTTATTCCCGAACTGGAGGGTTGAACCATTTAATCAGTTGTGAAAGCAGACTACCCATCGCTGCTTGGTTCGTTGATTCGGTTTTATATTGTCGTATTGATGTTTTGGTTCTAGCGATGTGTAATTGAAAGAATTAAATTTGCTTCAATTTTTTCTATTCCTTCAGGTAACTAATTAGATTAGAGGGTAAAGTACACTCACTCACCGTCTACCTGCACTCGCTGCCCACTAATCAGTCCGTTTATGATCGTATCCTGCAAACCGACTCTCCTCTCGATCATGCATCGATAGAATCAAAAAAAGCATTCGTTGATATAAAAACACCAATCGAAACCGTTCCAACCCGGGTAGTCTGTTCTCATACACGATCAAAAGGATTCACCCACCAGTACGGGTTCAAAAACACAGTCCCTCGTGGTATTCTGCATGGACTATGTGCCTACAAACACAAACAATCCACGAAGAAAAATATACTGTTGAGGGATGACTTTGCGCGATTTGTGGTGTGTCACAGCGCCCCAAACTCCTCGCGAAGGCAAACATTACTGGTATGACAGTTCGCACCGAGGTCATTGCCAGCATTCAAGTAGTAGTACCGACAACAACAGCAGCAAACAACAACACAAACAACAGCAGCAACAATAATAACAGATTAGAGAGAGTTAGAACCATGTTTCGTTTGAAAAAAGGCCGAATATGGATGCAACCCTCCCTAGTTATTAGCAATGCACACAAAACAACAAGTCATATTATAAAGTAGTGCGAGAAGAATCTGTATGGGAAAATTCGAACTACCTTTTTTACGAAATTCAACTGTAAATGTTTTTTACGATTTCAGATAATATCAAACAAACGCTCTCTCGGAATTGAATTGCATTTGCAAACATAAATTAGTTATTGGAGAAGCGTTTCGAGTCCCTCTCATCAGAATCCGACACTAACTTAGTGACAGGACATCAACTTAAACAGAACTCCTTTTCTTGCGGGACATCACGCAGGATTTGCTTAGAAACACGAATACTGTTATCGTTTTTGAAGCGTGGAATTGTGCTTTAGGACGTGATAACCGACGACCAACTGAAATGAAATGAAGCTAAGTGTGAAAGACGGAAAGAGCGACCCCAGCTTCGATCGAGGCGCCGGTGTACCGGGCGCCATGAATGATACAGAATCGCTGGACCGAAGCTCACTGAGCAGGCTAGTTCCACCGCTAGAGACTTTTATCGAGCAGGTCGTGGGAAGCGCCAGCGGTGGGTGGTTGAGGTTTCAGCTGCATCCGATCCATCCGATATCGACGAACAGACCTCGCCAACTGCTGGTTGGACCGTTGAGTAAGCTTGATGGACTATCCGAGCAGATTACGATAAAATTGAAGGATAAATAAATCACGCATCGGTATCGGGAGAAATTCCGTCAACGAGGAATAAATGGCTCATTGATGGAAGCTAAATGGGAGCCAAATTGGTCACGGAAGTACACCGCTGCGATTATTTGAAAGGGTGTTTGGAGTTAAATGGCTCTAATGTTTGCAGAAGCTGAGAAGGAAAGCCGGAAGCTAAATAGGTGAAAGGACGAGTAATTTAAGGGGGTAAGGGTTACAACGTGACCGTACCTGCGCTGTACTGATTTTGTGGTGGGGGTGGATAAACTTTATTTACATACTGTACATAGGTCTCGCGTGTTGGTTTGTATTATTCGTTGCTCGCATGCCAAACGAGTAACATCTTGACTATAACGTCTGGACAGTTTAAGAAGCGGTAGTCGCTATTGTTTCTCGGCAGTGTTGGCAATAACCCGCACACAGTTAAACTGAGTTCAAATTTTTCGGGTGCCAGTTCAACTTGTACCCGTTTCCTTTGAAGCTTTACTTACACGAACGAGTATAGAAAAGTGATGGGTTTGAATAGTGTTCACACAATGCCTTGTGGGTGGTTTGGGTATGGATTGAGTTTAACATCGAAAGGTCCGACGTGCTGCTTGTGAGTTTGCGTCGGGATAAATGGATTCATTTTTATGCTTGTGTGTGCGTTGTTTTGACGAGACGGGTGGAATTCTTATGTCAAAATGTTTTCGGCGGTTAGTAGGTACGCAGGGTATCCCAAGCAACAAATCTAATGGTCTTCGGTTTTAACTAAATTTATGTTTTTATGGCAGTCGCCACCATTTGTACAAGTTTTATAAAAGTAATAAACTTTGCCAGAAAATTCAGGTTTTATTAAAATCTTAAAGCTATTTTCAAACACTCAATAAACTGTAATTTAGCACAATAATAAAAATTCCTTTGTGCCTTATTGATTGCCTTATGGCAGCTTTAAAATGCACAATTAACTATATGGCTAATGCTACTACAAAACCCTATAACCAGTCTTAATGTTGTTTTATAAACATTCTATATAAAATACGATAGTCTACGAAAGGCGTCTTCAAAACTCTTAAAAGAATATCAAGCTTCCGCCGTTGCAATTATAAATACTCGCAGTTTTATAATGTATTTGTTGCGAACAATTTGATTTTTGGCTATACTGGACACTGGTTAAGAGTAATTCGCTAAATGCCATTATTATGATTGCCACATAGCGAAGGCATGCAATTCTAAATTTTATTGCTACATTCACGATAAAATTTGAACCGCAAGTTCTTCATGACTGGGAAAGATTTAAAATTCACATTAATTCTTTCTTTCCACGAATAGATTCGAAAGAAAGACACTGTTTATATTATTTGTTTTCATTGCTGCCTTCAAAAGCAACGATAAATAAGAAAAGATTTATAGCTTATTTGAAACGGGATCAATGAATCTAAACAAACTTAAACAAGCTTTAAAAACTTATGGATTGGGCCAACTAGTTGGAATTTGATCTTAAAGCGAGGATTAGGAGGTTTTCATAGAGTTGAAAGTTGTAATGCTGGTTTTACAAAAATATCTCAAAAACCGCTTACAGATAACTAAATTGTTACATGGGTAATGAGCCTTTTGGCACATCCGTTTTATAATTCTGATATACGTGATGCGGCTTTATCGTTGAAGCAATAACATGCTTCTGTGGGTATTTCTAAAGCACGGGTAGACTCAGCTGGGTTAGTGCCTACTACAAGGGGGGGGGGGGGGGGTGGTTTGAGTTATGTTAGAGCAATTGCAGTTTTGATTTATTTTGAAAAATTTGCAAAGCTATAGATAATCCGTGGTAGTCAACCCAAAAGTAATGCCATCTGACCAAGAGTTTGTTTTCTATTTTTATCGCTTTTTTAAAGCATTAGTATTTGATATAGATCAAATTCCTTAGGGCATGTTAAACAGCATGGTATGTTAAATAGGAATTTCAAAGTAGATTTGGATCGGAATTCATCATATCCATACCAAAGCGTTTAGACTTATTATTTCGAACACTTGTGTTTCGAACCTCAGGGCATGTTCAGGAGTGTTTCAGTTGCAAATGCATAATTTTGACAGTTCTATAATATAAAACTGAAAGTTTTAAAACTGCATCAATGCACCCTAAGACGATGCGCGAACAACGATACTGAATTCTTTCGAGTTTGATGAAATGTATGTTCGCACCGGAGCGATATCAGAAGGATCCGTATTCCATTACCGACAGTATCATTGTTTGATGCAACCTAATTAGGTCTCCTGAGTCGTCTGGAGAAACCTCTGCCGTCTTGCGAAATCTCTGCCGTCTTGAGGAGGACCACCCAGCGTCCCAGTACATGATTCTTCCTGATGAAGGCCAACCGAGTCTTTAATCTATTCCGTTGATCTCCCGATGCCTGAAAATGAAAGTTTATGATTTTCTTCCTCCCTGCCATCTTGGTCCACCCTGACTCTTATACCCAGAAGTATAACCCATAACCCGCCCCTAAATACGGCTTACCCTTCCCCAACTAACATGTGACATGCAATTAAAAAAATGAATTTTCAGCCTCGTTAAGCTACAGCATTTGGGCCTAAATAAACGTATTTAAGATAAAAAAAACCCTAACACCCTCCCCCCCCACCCCAAACATTTTCCCGAAGCATTTAGCTCCTCCTGTCTCTTCTAGTTAACTATTATATTACATAATCTAGTTGAAAATACCCAACTCTGCTACCACATAAAAATAACTTTAATTAATCTCCCCGAATCTTTACAAAATTCTATCATGCCCTCTAGTTATTCGTACTTTTAAGATAGTTGTAAAATTGTCCCCCTTAGTTAAAAATTGTTTGCTCCAATAATCTCCCTGCTTAAAATGTCAAGCCATATTGCCATAAAACTAAATGACCCCCCTAATATTACGAAAATTAAATTGTGAATATGTATAAGATATCTATAAAATCTCCTCAGTTTCATTAAAAAAAAATCAATATGTAATCCCCTGGTTTAAAATAATTTAAAATGTAAATCAAAACAAAATTGGGACCTTTAATCTAACGCACTTTACAAGCATCGGATATATTTTTTCCAGTTTTTATATTTAAGGTTTTTTATCCGACTTCTACAAAGAAAAGTCCCAGCTCAATTTTTAAACTTGATGTTCATATCCGGTTTTTATATTCTAATATAGTTTAAACAGGTTTTACGAAGCATGTTCGGACTTTGCGAATTTTATTTTCGGTCGCAAAGTCTAATCGGTTTGGTAAAATTTTTTACCACAACAATGTGAGAATTTTTGGAATAAATGGTGACTTCTAGTTTAAAGGACATCTCATTCACCTTAATAATACAGCAAAGACCCGATTTTATTTTTCTTATCTTATAAAGCCAAAATATACAAAAATAAATATATCCTTTCTTTACACAGGATATTTATACTAAATAATCAGAACCATATTGGGGGTTAAAATGACGTCAGACCTCTGGCAACTGCATATTTGTCAATCAAGTTTCCAAATCACTCCACGTTGTCTGATTTATATAGAATATCGCCAAACCAATAGTCGCCACTTTGTAGTTCAAAATGGCCTCAGATATTGATCTTTTCTTTTTTTATTTCGATTACAGAAGTTTTAACCTTAAGGTCATTCGCCTCTTCGGGTTAGAAAAATCTCTTAAGAAAAATCTCTAATCCTATGTGCGGGGTTGGGGTTCGAACCCAGGTGAGCTGCGTACAAGGCAATCGATTTACCAACTACGCTATGCCCGCCCCTGTAGAAATTGATCTCTCTCATGCGCTCATTAGGCCCGCTTTGAAAATATGCATACTGATTGGGTTATAGAAAATTCCGCTGGACCAGAAATCGACATCGTGGTATTCCAAATTGCCACATACATCGATATTTGGCATCTAATTGTTATTAGTAGCCATATTGTTGAAAAAGGAAACCTCAAGATGTAGGTAGGGGTTTTCCCACTACTCGGGTTCTTGATTGCCCGGCGGACCCTTCTTGTCAGGGCGGCCTAGATACTTCTACCGGAATTTCGGATTTTCGTAGCGCAACAAACTAATGGAATACAAACAAATAAATTTTACCGTGTATGCTCACTCCTACTCTCCACTGCTGCTAATGCGGGATCCCAATGCTGCTGGTAAAGGGAGGGCGGACGGTTTCCTACCGGGTTCCGTTGGCTGCTCCGGTAGCGGTCCTCGTCTTTTAGTTAGGGAGGTGAACTTGGCTCCTTTGTTGGAACCTCCCTAGTGACGGTGGTGATAAATCAACGGATCGTCTACTCGCCGTAAACGATCCCGAAAATCACCGCAGTGCACTTCCCAGGGGGAAACTTTGTCCACCTTGTTTCGTTCTCCTTGTCAATAACCTATAGAGGAGAGCTTGGCTCATTCGATCTAATCCTCTATAGCGAGAACGGCCGATTTCGTGGTTCCTATTTGTTTAGCCGGGAGGCGAAAGCACTCCTTTACACATAGCTTACCCTTATTGGCGAACCGACACTTAACTGAGCCCAAACCACGGGCTTAACTCCGCTAGCGAATGACGGATCCCAATAGTAGCATGTCTGTAATAACATACGTACATGGAACTATTGAGATCCAGAGCTACAGGTCCAAAGCCCTGGTAAAGGAGGATGGTTGTGATGATCCGGGCCGAGATCACCACGTAAAGCAAGGTAGGGCATAACCCCAATTCCAAGGCGTGAAGCGACCCGTGCCGAGGGATGAGTGATCGAGGGGGTGAAAAAGATGCTCGATCGTTAACGGAGCCTGTGGGGTACCTGGGCAACCCCCACAGTAAGCGTCCCTTACCACGCTAATGCGGAGCTCTGGCGTGGCGGACATATACTTCTCGCGCTACTCGTGGGAATTTTCATGGAGCAAAACAAAAATAAAAATAAGCAGACGGAGGTGCCAAACCCCTTCGCAAGAGGTGGTTTGGCGAGGTCTCCCCCCCGTGGGGAGAGTAGTGGAACGATGAGTGCTGTACTCGAAAGCACCAGTGACCCCCCAGCAGCGGTAGGCAATACCCCTACCAATGCATCGGAGGGGCCAATAGCTGCGATGCGCAAAGTAGCGAAGCAACTCGATGCTATAATCGACTTCGCTAGCGCAAAGCAGAACATAGCCAAGGAGTTGAAGTTGAGCCTTCTGGAGCTCCGGAAAGCTGTTCGTGTCGCAAGACAAGAACAGCAGGCATATGTTGAGAGGGTGGAATGTCGGGAGAGGCCCGACAGAGAAACCCAGACAGTGGCCTCCAATAGGGAGGAAAGAGAGAAGGTTAATAGAGGCTCACAGACAGTGGCCTTTACCTTCTATGGAGCAGCCACGTCGATCGGAGCGGCGACCGAGTTCCCCTCGAAGGGAAAGGGAAAGGGCAATCGCAAGACGGCATCGAATGCGAAGCGCCCTAGGAAGTCGCCAGGAGAGGGTGCCAAAACCGACACCACTCGGCGTGCAACCGTCAAGGTCAAACGCCGCCTGGGGGAGGTAAGCGAGGGCGAGAGTGACCTCGCTGTTGAGAGCGATGGTACCAGCAACCCGGCACGACCGGGGCAGGGGGGCTCAAACCCCTGGACGCTGGTTACCAAGAAAAAGCCGGCACCGAAACCGGAGGTACCGCGGCCTGCGAGGAAGGCCAAGGACAGAGGCGAAGCCTTGTGGTTAAAAACCGACAAGGACAAATACGCCGATGTCCTTAAATCGATGAAAGCGGCCGAAAGCCTCTCGGCCCTTGGGCAGGATGTGCGTAGCGTAAGACGCACCAACACGGGAGAGATGCTCCTGGTGTTGAAGCGAGGCGCACAATCAAGTGCAATATACAAGGCCTTGGCCCAAGAGGTCCTTGGTGAGGGCGCCCAAATCAGGTCGCTAGGTGCGGAAACAACTCTCCAGTGCAAACACTTGGACGAGTTCGCGACCGCAGAAGACGTCGCCGCAGCCGTCAAGGAGCAATGCGGCGTCACAATCGAGCGGGCCTCTGTGCGATTGAGGGACGGACCCTCTGGCACCCAAGTAGCCTACCTCAGGCTACTCAATGCGGATGCCAAAAAGGTAACCGAGAAAGGGAAGCTGAAGATCGGCTGGTCGGTATGCCCTATCAGTATACCCCAGCCGCCTTCAGTGGACAGGTGCTATCGGTGCCTAGAATCCGGCCATAAAGCTTACGAATGCAAAGGCCTAGACAGGAGTAAGCTATGTCGTAGATGCGGCGAGGAGGGGCATAAAGAGCGGGGGTGCACTAAGGCATATAAGTGCCTTATCTGCACCTCTAAGAAGCAAGCCCATAAACATGCTATGGGCGGACCTTCGTGTCCCTTCGGCGAGTTAAATAAGAAGAAGCCGTGAGAGTCACACAGCTAAATCTTAACCATTGTGCAGCAGCCCAACAGCTGCTGTGGCAGTCGGTCTCGGAGTCGAGGACAGATGTCGCCCTCTTATCAGACCCGTACAGCATCCCTGCCGGCAACGGCAATTGGGTGTCGGACGGGTCTGGAATGGTGGCAATCTGTACAACGGGAAGGTTCCCGGTTCAAGAGGTAATACACCCCTCCGCCGAGGGTGTGGCGATTGCCAAGATCAATGGTGTGTTCTATTGCAGCTGCTACGCCCCACCAAGGTGGCCAATAGAACAGTTCTACCAGATGATCGACAGGCTCTCGTCGGACCTCGTGGGCCGGAAACCGGTAGTAATAGCGGGAGACTTCAACGCTTGGGCAGTTGAGTGGGGCAGCCGCTGTACAAATAGCAGGGGTCAAGCGCTAATGGAAGCGTTTGCGAAACTCGATACTGTGCTAGCTAATGATGGCTCCGCTAGTACATTCCGTAGAAACGGAGTGGAGGCGTGGATTGATTTGACCTTTGCCAGCCCGAGTCTGGCTCCAGGCATGGAATGGAGGGTAGACGAAGGCTACACCCATAGTGATCATTTAGCAATCCGCTTTAAGATCAACTATGGTGTGCAGCATCCGAGGGCGGGAGATCCCTGTCAGGTACGCGGGTGGAAGTCCAATCACTTCGACAGCGAAGCTTTCACCGCGGCCCTGGGACTGGAGGCCAACACCGACAGTCTAAGCGGGGATGCGCTGGTAGCTGTTCTATCACGCGCGTGCGACGCCACTATGCCGAGAAAAACACTGCCAAGAAACGGTAGATGCCCGGTATACTGGTGGAGTGCCGAGATTGCAGCTCTACGGTCAGCCTGTCTCAGAGCTAGACGTAGGATGCAAAGAGCTCGCACCGAGGATGCAAGAGAGAACCGCCGTGAAGTGTTTCGAGCTGCGAAATTAGCCCTTAACAAGGCTATTAAAAGCAGCAAGAGAGCGTGTTTCGACAACCTGTGTGAGAGTGCCAACGCGAATCCGTGGGGTGACGCCTACCGGATTGTGATGGCCAAGACCAAAGGGGGCTCCTCACCCCCAGAACGGTCTCCGGACCGGTTGGCAACGATTATCGAAGTACTCTTCCCGTCTCGAGCCACAAGCCCCTGGCCACCTGCACTACGAGACAGTGCGGGCACGGTCGAAATGGTGGCTCCAGTGACGAACGAAGAACTACTCGCAGTGGCTAAATCCCTAGCAATGAACAAAGCTCCAGGGCCGGATGGAGTCCCGAACAACGCTCTCAAGGCAGCGATCATAGCGAACCCGAACATGTTCAGGCTAGCTATGCAGAGATGCCTTGACGAGTGCCGTTTCCCCGATAGATGGAAAAGGCAGAAACTGGTGCTGTTGCCGAAGCCCGGGAAGCCGCCAGGCGACCCATCGGCGTACAGACCAATCTGTCTGATAGACACGACTGGCAAACTGCTTGAGAGGATCATCCTCAACAGGCTCACCCCGTACGCGGAAGGTACGGACGGTCTGTCAAGCAACCAGTTTGGCTTTCGGAAGGGTAAGTCCACAGTGGACGCTCTCAACTCAGTGATAAATACTGCCGAGATAGCGATCCAACGAAAAAGGCGAGGTATTCGATACTGTGCGTTAGTGACACTTGACGTGAAGAATGCATTCAACAGCGCAAGCTGGGATGCCATCGCGCTCTCGTTACACCGGCTTAGCCTACCGGTGGGTCTGTACCGGATCCTGGAAAGTTACTTCCAAAACCGCGTACTGCTATACGAGACCGATGCCGGTCAGAAAAGGGTTCCGATTACCGCCGGAGTCCCGCAGGGCTCGATCCTAGGCCCGGTGCTATGGAACCTCATGTATGACGGGGTTCTGAGACTGAAGTTCCCTCCTGGGGTCAAGATCGTCGGCTTTGCCGACGACGTAACCTTGGAGGTCTACGGGGAGTCAATTCCTGAGATAGAACTAACCGCAGAACACGCGATTAGCACGGTGGAGGAATGGATGAGCGCGAGAGGCCTGGAGCTCGCTCATCATAAGACGGAGGTAGTTATCGTCAACAACCGCAAGTCGGCACAACATGCAGTTATCCACGTGGGAGAAGTCGCGATCACTTCACAGCGAAGTCTGAAGTCTCTCGGAGTCATTATAGACGACAAGCTGACCTTCGGCAGCCATGTCGACTATACGTGCAAGAGAGCGTCGACTGCTGTTGCGGCACTATCGAGAATGATGTCCAACAGCTCAAAGGTGTGCGCCAGTAGACGTAGGTTACTGGCAGGCGTTGCCGTATCTATCCTCAGGTACGGCGGCCCGTCATGGTCAAGAGCACTGAGGGTAACCAGTTACCTACAGAAACTGGAGAGCACCTACCGCGTGATGTGCCTCAGAGTGATATCTGCCTACCGCACGGTATCACACGATGCATCCTGCGTGATAGCGAGCATGATGCCAGTCGGGCTGGTCATTCGGGAAGATGAGGAGTGCTTTGAGCTACGTGGAAATAGGGGAGCCCGCGAGCGCACCAGGGTGACCTCGGTCGCCAGATGGCAGCGTGAGTGGGACAACTCCTCGAAAGGTAGGTGGACCCACCGGCTGATACCTAGCATATCGAGCTGGGTGGGAAGACCCCATGGGGAAGTTCACTTCCACCTGACACAATTCCTGTCAGGCCATGGCTGTTTCCGTCAGTACCTCCACAGGTTCGGACACGCGGAGGTCCCAGTCTGCCCGGACTGCCCAGGTGTAGATGAAACTGCCGAGCACATACTGTTCGTATGTCATCGGTTCGACGTCGAAAGAAGAGCAATGCTTGACGTCTGTGGCTGGGACACAACCCCGGATACCCTTATTCAGCGGATGTGTCAAACGGTGGAGAAGTGGAACGCAGTCTCGGCTGCTACCATCCAGATTGCCAGTAGGCTACAGGTAATCTGGCGAACCGAGCAACAGACGGCGGGCACGGCTAACTAGTGATTGGTTAGTTGGAGCGAAAAAGGCCAAGCGCAAAATAAGAGAGTGAATGGTCTGTTCATGCCGAGGTAGGTTGGCGCAGCGAATGGCAACCGCGTAAGGGGTAAACCCAGCCACCCCGAAGCAAGACAGAAGAGTGAGTGTATAGGCGTATAAGTGGACTGCCTCATGCCAAGACGGGAGGGTCGTAGCGTAGTATGTTGGAACTAAGCTATCGATGCCTCATGGCGTGGCAGAGGAGTGAAAGGGTGAGCATCCAAGTCAGTCTCACACTGCATGTTAAGGGTGAGCATAAAAGTCAGCCTCACAGGTTGGTAGCAAGCAAGGAATGAAAAAGGTGAGCACAAAAGTCAGCCTCGCATGGTATGTCAGAAGTGGGGCCTAAGAAAAATGTCCCACATGGGATGCCAGAGGGAGTGACAAAGGTACAATAGAGTGGCACGATTGAGAGTGAATCAGGTGATAGGGTGAGCACCCAAGTCAGCCTCACATGTATGGGTAGGGCGAGCACAAAAGTAAGCCTAGCAAGGAATGAGTAAGGTGAGCACACAAGTCAGCCTCGCATGGAACGTAAAAGGTGAGCACAAAAGTCAGCCTCATGTGGGAGTGTTTGAGAGTGAATCAAAGTGTGATTGAGAGAGCACCCAAGTAAGCCTCATACAGGATGTATGATCGCGTGAGTGAGAGTGAATGAGTACATTTAGTACAGCCATCCCCCCAGAAGTAATACCGAGAGGTAGTTCCTGGGAGGAATGATGGCGGAGCCCAATGGAGTTTAGTCGGTATTAATGGCTGGTCACCATTCGAGTCCGACACGCCCCCAGTGCACCCCGTGTGGTAGATTGGACCCTACCGTTAGCACGTGTACTGGGCTAGGACATAAAGGTCTTCTCCATTGTAAAAAAAAAAAAAAAATAAAAAAAAAAAAAAAAAAAAAAAAACCACGGGCTTCGACAGGTAATTTTACCATCGCACTCGCGCACTTCGCTACACTGGCTATCGTAGCGGGAAACTGTCCCGAAAAAAAGAGAACACTTATCTGGACGTCTGTTTGATGCCGTGGTCTGTCACTTTCTGAACTTTTTCACCATGGCCGATGCCTTCCCCACGACCAAAACAAGCACCAAAAACAACAAAACTGTAAGTCTTGGTTTGGCAACCCTGTCAGATTTCTGCGCTTATCCTGTCGGGTTAGTTGAGCTAGGGCGAACTCGGTTTCGCTCGCGTTTTCTGGCAAATTTTGACAGGAACCGAGCAAAACCCTGGCATAACTCGGACATAAACTGTGCAAAGATCCTGGCAATTCCTACCTGGTAGAATTTAGCACGAATCGAGCAAAACATCTGACAAAGATGTGGCAGGAAGCGTGCAGAGATCTTGGCCGTACATTCCTGGCTAAATTCTGGCTAAAAGTGAGCAGCATCGGTTGGTTTAACCGGTTCTGTCAGAAACGGTTGTTGCATTTGAGCGAATTTTTTGCCAGAATTCTCGCACAAATCGCGCAAAATGCTCGCAGAAACTGCTCAACTTTTGCTAACTTTCTGCTTGCCACGCTGACCGGGTTAGTGTTGTCAAAAACAAAACGAAAGATTCGACTCAGTCCAGGTCTTCCGTGCAGTAAGGTACTTTAGAGTTGTTTGGGGTATACCCAAAATTAGGTAAATTCAACTTAAATTTAAGTAAATTAAAATCAAAGTTGTGTTATGATTTTTGCCGTAGTTAAAAAGAAACTACCTTCAACACGGTTTACCTAATTTTATTGGCGAACGATAGGCAGAGAAACAAACTACCGGTATTCGGATAAAACGCGAAGAGAAAACCGCGCCGGAGAAGAATGTTTTACAACACGTTTATTCGGTTCAATGTTAGGTTAGTTATATATTGCGTAGTAACGAAAAAAATAGAAATGTCACTTGCAGACATCGACGATGATGGTCTACGTGCACAAAGGGTGTAATCGCGCATTAAGTATGACGTAATGTAATGATGACGTCAACACTCCTCCTCGCGAATTCAACCTTTACCTCCTACAGTCAGGCCCAAATCCATAGCGAACCTCTTGACCTTCGTTGCACCGAGCGGTTTTGTCAAGACATCCGCCACCATCTCCTCCGACGGACAGTACCTTAACTCGATAACTCCAGATGACGAAAGTTCACGAGTATAGTGATAACGCGTATCAATATGCTTCGTTTTCTTCTTTTGTTGATCTAGTGCCACAAAGTCTAGGCAGCTTCTATTGTCCTCGAACACTACAGTCGGCTTGACCTGTTCCTCATTCAGCTCTTTCAACAAATTACGCAACCAGACCACTTCATGTGCTGCCTCCGAGAGCGCGACGTACTCCGCCTCCATTGTTGACAGAGTCACGCAACCTTGCTTCCTGCTGGCCCAGCTGACGGTAGCTCCTCCTATACGAAACACATAGCCACTACAAGACTTTCTGTCGCTAGCATCACCTGCCCAGTCGGCGTCACAGTAACCAACCAGCTCAAATTCCTCATCTGTTTTACCCAACTTCAATCTATACTCCACTGTATGAACCAGGTAGCGTATTACCCTTTGACTCTCAGTCCAATCAACCTCCGATGGACAACTAATCTTACGGCTCAAGATTCCGACGCAAGCCGCAATGTCTGGTCGACTGTTCGTTGCGAGATATAACAAAGAACCAATCACACTACGGTATTCTTCATTGTCTTCAAGGTTGTTTCCGTCCTTGCTCAGCTTGAAATAACCCGGGTCCATTGGATACTTGCATCCCTTTGCTCTGTCCTTTCCGAGGCGCTTCGCTAGTTTTCTAATGAAACTCTCCTGGCTGAGACTGTAGAAGCCACTCTCATCCTTTTGGACGCGAATTCCTAAAAAACAAGATATTTCACCCAGTGTCGTAATTTGTATCTTCTCTTGCAGTGCTCTTTCGATATTATTGATTTCAGTTTCCTGCACACAAACCACCAAAATATCGTCTACGTACAACAACAGATATATCCATTCTCCATTTGATAGCTGCTTCCGGTACAGACACGAATCACTTTTACATTGACGAAATCCTAGCTCAATCAGGATTTGGGTTATGGTTTGATGCCAAATCCTGGCCGCCTGCTTCAGGCCATATATGCTCTTCCGCAATCTACAAACTTGATGAGCCTTCTTCTGTATAATAAATCCCGGTGGTTGCCGCATGTAGATTTCCTCGCTTAGTTTCCCATAAAGGTACGCCGACTTTACGTCTAGGTGCTTGACTGTCATTTTTTGCCTTCCTGCAACAGCCAACAACACGCGAAACGTCGACTGCATAGCAACCGGGGCGAAGATTTCGTCGTAATCTGAACCGAAGCGCTGTGTGAACCCCTGCGCAACGAGCCGTGCTTTGAACCTCTCAACATCGCCCTCGGCGTTCAACTTCTTTCGATAGACCCATTTGCTACCAATAATGTTGCGATTGGCCGGTGGATCTACTAGCTCCCACGTACCGTTCGAGATCAAGGATTGATACTCTTCCCTCATGGCTTTCAACCACTCCTCCTTTTCTGGTCCACCAACTGCTTCTTTGAAGGTGGCGGGCTCGTTATGTTCCATCGCAACGAGTCCCAATTCATAATCCCTGAAACGAACTGGTAATACATTCCGCGTCGACCTTTGGCGCTCTTCCGTACGCTCGCCGCTCATCACTTCACTTTCTTGCACTGTTCCCCTTTCAGCGGGTTCTTCTTCTTCGGAATACATTTCTTCAGCACTTTCGTATTCGAACATATCGTTTTCTTGATCAGGTGCTTCGTCGTTCTTAATCATCGGTAAAAGTTCCACATTGGGTTCAACAGGCCCAACGATAGCTTCATGGTTCACTTTTTCGTTCGGATTTTTATTCATTTGCAAGTCCTCCACAAATTTCACATCACGACTAATTGTAATACGTTCACTTCCCGTATCAAGAAAACGATACGCTTTATGCTGGTTTGAGTAACCAATAAAAACCATTTTTCGAGATTTCACTTCCATTTTCTTTCTTTTCTCCGCTGGGATCTGCACCCACGCTTCGCACCCGAAGATTCTGAAATGCTCTAATGACGGTTTCCTTTCGTACCAACGCTCGAACGGACTCATGCCAATGGACCTAGACGGCAAGCGGTTCTGGATATAGGTTGCCGTCAAAACTGCTTCACCCCAGAAGCGTTCGTCTAAGCCTGCCTCTAGCAACATACACATCGTCATCTCCTTCAGAGAACGATTTTTCCTCTCTGCCACCCCGTTTTGTTTGGGTGAATACGGGGCTGTAAATTGACTCACGATACCCTCACCCCGAAGAAAAGACTGTAGTTCTTTCCCGGTGTACTCGCCACCCCCATCAGACTGCAAAATGCGCGGGGTCTTCCCGATCTGCGTCTTGCAAAAATACACGAACTGTTTAATCTTCTCCGCAGCTTCGGATTTGCATCGCAGAAGATACACGAAAGTCATACGAGTGTGATCATCGATCAAAGAGAGAAAATACTTATTTCCGCTAGGCGTACTGATCATTGGCCCACTCAGATCGGTATGCACTAGATCAAGCTTATCTTTAGCACCGCGGTCGACTTGCTTAGGGAACGGAATACGTGCCATTTTTCCTTCCAAACAGCATTTGCAAATCGACTTGTCACCACAATCAACCAACTTCATTCCTTTCGCATAACCGTTCGTTGGAATCGCTCGCACTACATCGAGATCGCGATGGCCTAGCCGACGATGCCAGGTGTGCTGGCAGTTCGTAGTATGGGGTGATTGAACACTCAGCAACGCTTGCTCTGAGGTGAACAACCTGTACAGGCTACCATGGCGTAGCGCTATCACCACAATTTTTCCTTGCTGGTTTCGAACCTCACAACGATTATCACAAAAAACCACATTGAAACCTTTGCTTGCAAGAATACTTACAGAGATTAAACCACTTGCCAATTTCGGTACATATAGCACATCGTGCAGTACAATATCGATAAGCTCGTTATCGCTATTCATACCAACGATTTTTCCTTGGCCGATTCCGGATGCTTCGACCCTTTCTCCATCGGCCAACATCACGCTTACTCCCTTGGTCTCATTAAATACCTCAAAGAATTTCCTGTCGCCAGTCATGTGGCGAGATGCTCCGCTGTCAATAAACCACCATGACGGCTCGCCGTGACCAACCATCCAAGCAAGGGGTCCATCCGTAACACTTGCTTTCTTCGCTTTAGCCACGTCGTCTTTCTTTGGTTGATTTGATCCATCCTGCTTGCTTCCGGAACTCTCAGAAACCTCTTTCTTCCAAGCGCGACAGTTTCGCTTCAAGTGACCGCTCTTTTTGCAGTGAAAACAGGCGCGGATCTCTTTATTTCCGTTACTCGAACCACCGCGTTGCTTTCGGAAATCCGCCCTCAAAGCTTTGTCGGTACCTCCACTACCTGCAGCAGATCCGCTTCTTTCTCGCCGTTTTTCAGCCTCGGCGAGCAGTTTCGACTTTACTAAATCGATGGTCAATTCATCAGCCGGCCGCTGCTCCAGCGCAGTCGCTAGTGGGTCATAAGAATCGGGCAGCGAACATAATAACATCGCCACCTGCCATTTCTTCGGGATCTCTTCCCCGGCATCCGCAATACGCTGGAGCAAATCAGTGAATTGCTGCAGATGTTGCTCCATATCGCCGTCTTCTCTGAGCTCCAAACGCGTCAGTTTCTTAAGAAGGTACACTTCCGATCCCTTGTCGTGGTAATCTTTTAATGCTTGCCATACATCCTTTGCGCTAACGCAGTTCCGGACGATACTCGTTTGGCTATCGTCAACACACAAACAAATCGTGGCTCGGGCTTTCATGTCTGCTTTAGTCCACTCAGGCGTCACGGGTTCCGGTTTCTGGTCCATAATCACGTTCCATAGCTCATCTCGAATCAGCATCATTTCGATCTTGAATTTCCATGACTGGTAATTCTGGTTGTTCAGTCTCGGAAGCGAGAAACGAGGGTGCTCCGCCATCTTTCTAAGAATGAACGCAATTGAATAACCACTACTTTCCGACGAATTCAAAAAAACTCTTTCTTCGCGACGACCACCCTGGGCCCATAACCTATTGGCGAACGATAGGCAGAGAAACAAACTACCGGTATTCGGATAAAACGCGAAGAGAAAACCGCGCCGGAGAAGAATGTTTTACAACACGTTTATTCGGTTCAATGTTAGGTTAGTTATATATTGCGTAGTAACGAAAAAAATAGAAATGTCACTTGCAGACATCGACGATGATGGTCTACGTGCACAAAGGGTGTAATCGCGCATTAAGTATGACGTAATGTAATGATGACGTCAACAAATTTTACCTTCCTGCGCGATACTACGAGATGAGTCAAAAGTACTGAATTTTAGGTAGTTTTTCGGTAGCGTGTAGAAAAACAAAGAGACGCCATGTTTCGTTTGGAATTGGTCACTGCACAGTGACGTCATGCATTAAATGTGACAGGTGGTGGTCCTGTTGATTACATTTTGAACTTTGAGATTATTCGTATGCTCAAAATGAAGCATTTGAAATATATTGGGAATCATGTTTTAGGAGAATAAATGTTTCCTAGAACACCTTACAATCAAATTGTGCTATTCCCTACTATGGGAATATGTATATGAAAGATCTAATAAGTGAACTAATTATTTGTTTACCAATTAATTCTAGTGTTCTCTGAATCGGTAAGTAGTTTTGCGGTAAAATTTCTTGGGAATTAATTATTAGCACTAAGCTTATATTAATGGAAATCAAATTGTAACTTCTATTGATAAAAGTCAAGGCAAATGGATACAGTATGTTTTATTTCAACGTTACTATTATGCGTAGGATATTGTGTAAATGTTTTGAAATAATTCGTCTGAACATTCCAACTCGACAATATTTCAGTTCGAATTTCTACATATTAAAGTCCCCCCCCCCCTCACCCCTCACTACGCCCTATTGCTCAACTACCTACGCTCATGAAATTGAGCTAAGGCTTTTGAATAATTCATCCAAACATACCAATGTGGTAAATCTAAAATATATAATGTTATTTTGGAATGCTATATGAAATACCATTGGTACACCCGCAGTGTTGGCAATAAAAATGATTTTTGGCATTTAATTCGATGTATCGAACTTTGAACAGCTATAACTTGACTTAGAGACATTCTAACACCACACATCCTTCGGCAAAGTTGTTCAGCATATCCTAGGCTATACTTCTATCTATTTGTTGACATACTACAAGAAGAATTGTAGTCTGTAGAATTAAAAATGCAAAAATGTAGGTTTTCTCATACTAATCTCCATACAAATTCCAAACGCAATGCGCCACGCCGGGTCAACACCAATCGACCCCAAATTATGCACAGTTATTTGGGACCCCAAAAGGTACCAAAAAAGTGCTGTGCTCGGTTGATGTGGCTATGATTACGTTTTTCCATATAACAATGCCCCACCCTAATATATATATATATATATATATATATATATATATATATATATATATATATATATATATATATATATATATATATATATATATATATATATATATATATATATATATATATATATATATATATATATATATATATATATATATATATATATATATATATATATATATATATATATATATATATATATATATATATATATATATATATATATATA
This sequence comes from Topomyia yanbarensis, assembly GCF_030247195.1. NCBI lineage: Eukaryota > Metazoa > Arthropoda > Insecta > Diptera > Culicidae > Topomyia > Topomyia yanbarensis. Next base: position 430,787,808 of record NC_080671.1, on the reverse strand, counting down.
TATATATATATATATATATATATATATATATATATATATATATATATATATATATATATATATATATATATATATATATATATATATATATATATATATATATATATATATATATATATATATATATATATATATATATATATATATATATATATATATATATATATATATATATATATATATATATATATAAATATATTAAAAAAAAAGGAATGGTTATTTCTCAGATTTTGTTTTTGAGTAAAATGTACCTAAATTTTGACATTTTCAACCCAAACTGAGTAAGCGAGAAAAACGCACTTTTGACTATGTGCACTTTTTATGAAATTGCATGGCTGGCCACTCAATTTTGAGAATTGTTGAATGAGCGTGTAGTCTCTTTAGTACAGCCGAAGACTCCATATCAAGAAGACTGATATCTCTTTCCTTCCCCCATACAAACGAGAAGCGACAGAAGTTACAGCGCCTCTATTGGAAGAAGGGAGGAAGCTTTATGTAAAAATGTATATGTGTGTGTGCATCACTATGGAAAGTACCACCTTTACCCGCAAGTGGCGTTGCTGTTACTGTCTCCGGATTCTGGATAGAGTTGCCAGTCTTCTTGATATGGAGTCTTCGGTACAGCATAGTCAGCCTACTTTTGCAGCGAGAGGAGAGCAGTAACCTAACTAAACCCCATGCTATTTATTTACAATTACACAACAAAAATTACTACACCTATCTGAACTAATGACTACGTTCATGTATTATTATTTAAACATAATTTACATCAAAAACATGAATGAGAGTAATAAACAGCGGTGTGTTATGTTGCAGTAACAAATACACTCTACGAAGTGTATACAAAGAAATGGGTGTATTTTTACCCAGGGCTGAATTGTACCCTGACGGGTTACAAAGATCCTCCAAAGAATTAGAATTAAAGCAGAAACCATGTTAATTGCATAATTCGTGCAAAAAGTCTTTTACCTTCACATTTTTTTTATTAAACTCCGAAATCACCCGTTTTCCTAAGTCTATTGCATTGAATGTAACGCAGTTTTTTGCACGGTTTTATGAATTAACACGTTTTTACATTTCTTATAAAAGAAATGTATAGAATTCGCTCAAACTTTCAAGATTATTTCCGAGGCCCAGAGGGCCGAGTCTTATATACCAATCGACTCAGCTCGACGATTTGGGACAATGTCTGTGTGTGTGTGTGTCTGTGTGTGTGTGTGTGTATGTAACGGACAAATTCTCATTCGTGTTTCTCAGCAATGGCTGTACCGATCTTATCCAAACCAATTTTAAATGAAAGAACTAAAAAACAGTATGACCGCTATTAATTTGTTTTTGATTCTGATGTTTAGTTTCCAAGATATGAATGTTTGAATGCGCAAAAATGGCGTTTTTTGCAGTTTTTTTGAATTATCTGCCGAAATTGACAATATAGATTAACAATTTATATGTTTTTAGACAGCTTTAACGAATACCTTTCGAACAAGCTATAGATTGTTGAAATCGGACTATTATCAAAAGAGATATTTAACATTAAATGCGGACGAAAGATTTTTATCATTTCCCATAACCAGAAATATGACCAAAAACATGTAATCTATTATTAACGCCAAAACGGCTTATTTTAGGTCAATAGTATCTTCGGAGAATTTAATGGAGGCAATATGCCCTTTCTTTTGGTATTGTGCTTTTGCTGATTAATCCCCCTATGAGTGAGATATTTTCACAAATTTTTTTGGAAGTGATTATATCGAAATGATGCCTTCAGCAAATTTGTAGCTCTTACTTTTGCGAATAACTTTACTGAAGACTTCAAATATCTATTTTGAATACTTTAAAAGTTATGGCTTGTTGTTTGTTGATTACTCTTTGTCACCTATTTATTGTTAAATATAGTAATAATCCATTGAAATAAGCCAAACATTATTTCGATAAAACGAATTTTATATTTCATTTTACTATCTACAACCGCTAGAAATAATCACCGAACACTTCCAAGTTGTCTGGATGGAACTTGATAACTTATCAGTACAAAAATGTTCATTTGTGCGAAACTTCTGACTGCAATTTTTCCAACTTATAACCATCGGAACGATTTGAAACATATCGGAAAATGAAAAGCGAAATAAATAACTCCAAGCAACGGCGTAGCCAAGAGAAGGTTTTGGGGTTTAACACCATACAACCCCCCCCCCCCCCCCACACACCCAAAAAAAAATATTGGATTGAAGTTGAAAATTTATTGATGCAGACTGATTTAATTCAATATTATAATAACAATTATCTGATCCGTAGATTGATAACCTGTTGTTGTAAACATCATGAGGACTTTTGATAAATTGTCGGAATGGGGTCCTGATATGCAACTGATCTCTTGGTCTTGATTTCACAGTTATCTAATAGCATCAATATCAAATTTCTGCCTGAAAACATTTCAATAGAAAATTCCAGAGTTCTGTAATCAATCATAATCCTCAGATTTATTTTCAAATTGATCTCGTTTTTGTAGAGATGTACTGTAATAAGGGTCTTTATTTAATAGGAAGCGAAGTTAAAATTGATTTAATGTCTATGAAACATAGAACTGCTCACCAAAAAATGCATAAATTTCTACATTTGCTAAAAATGTTTTTGCCTTTCTCATTCACTCTAAAATTCGTCGATCTAATCCCGACCGGGAGGGCCGAGTGTCATATGCTAATCGACTCAGTTCGTCGAGATCGGAAAATGCCTGTGTGTGTATGCATGTCTGTATGTATGTGTGAGTATCTGTGTATGTGGAAAAAAATATGACCTCTGTTAATCAGAGATGGCTGGATCGATCTGCACAAAGTTAGTCTCAAATGAAAGGTACAGTCTTCCCATCGGCTGTAATTGATTTTTTTTATTGATTGGACTTCCGGATCCGGAGTTACGAGTTGAAGAGTGCAATCACACAGCAAATTCCAATATAAACTGAAATGAAAAATTTTCAAAATCAAATTTGTATTTTTGATGCCAAATGACATTATAATGCATGAAATATTGAGATTTGATGTAAACTCGAAAAAATTACGTTTGACAAAAATTGATTTTTTTGGACTTTGGTACTTTTTTGCTTGTTACTATTTTCTGAAAAATTAATTCTGCATAATTTTAAAACTTCAAAAATTACGGTTTCGGAATTATGCCGTTTAGACATTAAGATCGATTTTCACCAAACCCCCACCAATTGTAAAATTGGTATTGTAAAAAAACGTAAGGACGATACTTCAATGCTGATAGGTGTGACCAAAAAAGTAAACAATCGCCAAAGGGACTATATACTATATATACAATCATTTTGTCAATTTCAATAGCAAACACAAATTTTAATTTAATAATTTCAAATACTTCATGAAGTTTTGGGTTTCGATCACTTAATCATGCAATCTAGGATGTAAAAAACACAATAGGAAATAAAACCAAGTCTAAAAATATGCACTGTTGATTTTCTTTGAATGGTGGGTTTTTTCAAGAAAAAGCGTTGATTTCTTAATTCTCAGTCGCGTTGGAAATTTGAGTAAAGTATAAACTTTAAATCGATTAAAACAAATCGATTTTTTTTGGCTCAGTCCAATATACATAACCCCTTTAGAAAAATCAGTTTTCCCACCACAATGCAATGATTGAGGAATTTAGATATTTTATTAACAGAGCATTAGCAATAATTCGTTTGCATGTCTATTTTATAGGCCATTTTTTCGCCTTCCCATTGATTTGGTTTGAGATTTCTAGCACTGATGTTGTCCAATCCTGATTTGAGTGATTCTCTGAGTCCTGCCACTATCCCATGTAGTATGTGTTATCAAAAACATCGCGAAGCATCAAGTTCTAAATGTTCTCAAACGATATAATATCCGAAGAGAGTGATAAGAGTTATAAGAAATGTCTCATCACACTGTTAGGTGGATTAAAAACGTTTTTACACGGATTTCGCGGTTAACGCGGTTTTATGCACGGATTTTTGTATATAATAATGCAGCATAATTGATTGAATTAGGAGACCGTAGACCAATATCCCTTACAGTCGATTATTATTAGTTTGAACTGAAATTCGTTTTCCATTCAAATTGAATCACCACAACGCATATTTCTCTTCCAAATAGGACTAATCCATCATCAGATATAAGGACCAAAAAACAAATAATAAGCTCGACTTCTTGTGTAGGTACTGCGCGCTCCAACCAGCATTCCATGCAATGGAATCCACTCCACTGCTGCTTGTTGTACGTACCATAAGGTTGGGATTAGCATCCGTTCACGTGATGTGTGTCACACAAAACAGTCGAGTATACCCGAAAATTCCAAACAAAATCAACCCTCCTCTGTGTACACCGACCTGTATCTACACAGAAACATGGTCCTTGCGGTGGTGGTCTATGGCACCACCCGAGGTGGTTTATTTGTTCGTTCATTAGACCCTCTCCATTCTCCAGTTTGTCAAGTAGGGCAAATCCTGCATAGCCTACAGCCGTTTCTGGTGAAAATGCCACGGCATTTAATCCTAATAAAGTCACAGCGGGAGCATTTCGAGATAAGTATAGGTATCCTTCAATGGACGAAAAGGAGATTTTTCTTACCATTCGAGTCGGTGAAAGGGTCATACTCGTTACCCGAAGTTAGTTTGATCTATTTGTTTGTGATCATGTTGTTAGAGATGGTTTCGAGATGTCAAGAACTAGACATGAAGTGTGCGAATATCAAGACCTATTTTATAAATTATTTTGGAATGAAAATTAAGAAAGGTAATAGAAATAATTTAGAAAAGGAAAGTAAGGTATTTAGACCGTTCTGGAGGGATTTAGATGCATTACTGAAATTGTTCATGCATGAGCTTCGGATATTTAAAAATGTTAAATACGTATATTAGAAAATGGGTGAATGAATTTTATTCTTCTGTCAATAGACAATAATGCCTGTTGAATTGGAAAAATCAGGAATATAAAAAATCAAAAAGCAACACTTGTACTAGATGCTAGTTTACTAACTGTATCTTGTCACCTAGCTAGCTGACACCCAACCAGCAAACGATCTACTAACCTGATAGTAATTCCACGAAGGATCTGTCAAATTTTATCCATTCTATTTCACTCTCAAGTCTTCTAGCGTGGCCCTTTGGCCAACGAAAAAAAACCGCCAAAGCAAAAAAAAAAAAGAAATTCCCGGTACACAGAGAATGGCAAAAAATATATAACCGAAATAATCTCCTAACAAGCAACCGCACACGTTTTAATCCTTGTTTCGGCATACCCAACGTGCTTCGACACGGGTGGTATGGTAGCATTATCCTTGCTTCTGATTATAATAGTGCACTCTCGGTTCGGCGAATTGACAACAGAAGTGAACGACCGCCCGTGTTTTGCCATGTTAACGAAAATAAGATAACAATCTGTATGAAAAAAGGGAACTGCGCTCGCGGTGCACTTTTATGTAGTTAGCTTTCCTGCTAGTGGTCGGAAGGATCTGTCGGTTTCTGTTGGTTCTTACTGAGCCAACGACGCGTCGGTCGTGTGCCAGCTTAGGTCAACAAAGCCGAACGTTGATCCCTGAATAATGATTAAGAAACACGTACGTATTCTCAAGGCAAGCTTCTGCTCATGTTGTGCTAGAAAATCGCGAATTTGGGTAGCAAACGGAATCATTGCAAATAAACTCAATAGTATTATACATAGCATTTCATAAACCTGTGGATACAAATAGCTGCATTTAGAACCCCTTCCCAACGGTGGTCGGAAATTGAAAAAAAAAACTGAAATAAATTAATAACCCCTCGTGGTTACGTTATAGAAGTACAGTGTCTTCAACAAAGTAAGTACTTAGTATCTAGGCGTTCATGGAAATGCATCAAAGTTGTTCGGAACTCGGCCGCTAGGGCAGCACTTCACCTAACTTATGAAATAGGCATTATATGCATGACGATAGTTGATTTTTACCCAAAACTTACTTAGATTCAATTAAATAGTCTAGCTTAGTTCTACATTTTCCCTAATATCCTAGAAAATAATTTTCTGACATTAACATCACTTAAGCCCACAGGTGCTATTAAGAACAAAAAATTAGAGGGTTGTGTACAAGACACGATCATCGACATTGAAAATGCGACATGACTAGCGAACACCATGTGCATCATTATCGCATCAATATAGCATTATTTTTCAGGACACACACGCATTACGTTGTTACTTTTAATATTATTGTTCACTGGTAAAGATACAGAATTGATTATTAACAAGCACAAATTTAAGACAAGCTAATAAAAGGGATTTTTGCATCATGTGTGAATATTTGTTTACATTATGATTCAATGGTAAAGGTAAAGGTACAGAATTAACAAGCGCAAACTTAATATAAATTAATAAAAGGAATTTTGTAATTGAAATATTTTTCCATTATGTATTCGTCCTAATAAGGACGGTTTGCTGATAACTATATTTTGTGATACGAGAATTGTTTGAAACGGCTCGAACCTTGCCGGCGATTCGCTTCTGCTGCGTACACATACGAACAGTCCTCTTTCACAGCTCATGTCAAATGAGCACTTTGTGAAACAAGGTGATCTCATTTATCAACTTTTTGGTGTAGATAGAAGACCTTCCTTATGGATCCTTTTGTACGACAAATAAAAACATTTTCATCATTCTTTTTGGTGTGGCTTTCAATTAGTAACAGCGTTGCCATATTCATTCATTTTGCAAAAGCCTTCTAGTTTGAAGAATATTTGCTTATATTATGATTTACTGGTAAAGATACAGCATTAACAAGCACAAACTTATTACAAGTTAATAAAAGCAATTTTCTTTATCAATTCCTTTTCCATTATGTATTCGTCCTAATAAGGACGGTTTGCTAATGACTGTCTTGTGATATAGGACGAGCATCCTTCTGAAACGATTTGAGCCTTGTCTGCACGACAAAACGCCCTGCATAATCCAACAATTCGCCATCTCGCTTTGGTTCCGCCGTCGTCGCTTGGAACTTGCGAGAAAAATCCTTCCAATACACACAAACGCAGATAATCCTACCAACAGCAGTAGTGATTACCTACCTCGTTCTATCAGCAGATTAGGTATGGCAATGATGAAATTCTGTCAGAATCATTCCTTTTATATCAAGCGATGAAATTTGTAAGACGTTTATGAGTGCGAGACACAGACTGTTAGGGAAAGTATTGCTCAAATTTGTGAAGATTGTATATGTTTTCCCTATTTTTTTGCGGATTTTCGTATTGTTCAAAAGTGTGATAATAAAATACACAGATAAATTTGATAACATTTTTTACTGGAAATTTTCCGAATCGATTGGTGTACATATCATAAAAATCCATCAACAATTAACAAAACGTGAAAACTTTGTCTTTTTCTTACATTTTTCCAATGGATTTACAATAATACAGATTTTTTAATAGTGTTGGGCTTCTCTGAATCGATTGGTATATAAATGACACAAATCCATCAACAATTAACAGCGCTACAGTCTTTTAAAATTATGCCACATTTTCGTGACGCGGATCGAATTTTAGATTTTAGTTTTACAGCTAGTCTCAGCCCATATAGTGTAGTAAAGCATTTTCAATGCTAAAAGAAAATTCTAATTTTGACCGCAAATACCTAGTTTGAATATATAAAAACGCTTTAAATCCACCTAACAGTGTGATGAGACATTTCTTATAACTCTTATCACTCTCTTCGGATATTATATCGTTTGAGAACATTTAGAACTTTTGTTTTTGATAACACATACTACATGGGATAGTGGCAGGACTCAGAGAATCATTCAAATCAGCATAGGACAACATCAGTGCTAGAAATCTCAAACCAAATCAATGGGAAGGCGAAAAAATGGCCCATAAAATAGACATACAAACGAATTATTGCTAATGCTCTGTTAATAAAATATCTAAATTCCTCAATCAATGCATTGTGGTGGGAAAACTGATTTTTCTAAAGGGGTTATGTATATTGTACTGAGCCAAAAAAAATCGATTTTTTTTAATCGATTTGAAGTTAATACTTTACTCAAATTTCCAACGCGACTGAGAATTAAGAAATCAACGCTTTTTCTTGAAAAAACCCACCATTCCACTATGGGTCACAAGGGCGGTTTTTCGGTACAAAAATCAATAACTTCCAAACCGTTCATTTTAGAGAAATTATGTCTGAGAGAATATTTTTGGAAATTAAATTTTCTTACTTTTAAAGCAAAATGTAGCTATGGTGGTCCTCTCAAACATTATTTTCGAAAAATTATGTTTAGAACTAAATGGTGTAGCAAGGTACTTACTTCAGCAAAGTTGTAGAAAAATGTTTTTCAAGTAACATTTTCAAATGCATCAAAGTTATAGCATTATAGCATTATCGGTTTTCATGTTATAATTATTTTTCTTCTTTATCTTAGGGTGTCATTTTAGTGTTTCTGAAAAAGTCAGTTTTTTAACTATAACTTTTTAAATAGTTAGTCTATCTTCATACTCTCTATGAAACAATTTTAGTACTTTTCATTGCGCATATTTCTGCTGAAGAATGTGAATCGATATCATTTTTCGTTATCGAATTACGATCATTTTTTTAAATAAAAATGATAGTTTTCAATGACCTCTAACTCAGAAGGTTGCAAAAACTAGCAGCTAAATTTGTACTCTTTCGAAAGTGCTGTAAAATATCTCAAAATCAACTTTTGTTTTTTTGTCATTCAGCGAAAAATGTTGACATCAACATTATGATTAAATGACATCAGCATACGGCTGTTTTTAAGGGTCTGGTCATTGCCATTTAGAACCTGCTTTACTAGATCAAAAAGTCGAGTTGTTAAATGATTTTTTGAGCTTGTCAAATATATGTACACAAATATTGAAAACGTTAGGCTCAGACAGATATTTATTTTACTATTCTACGTAACTACTTTATTATCATCGTCATCCTCATAGTTATAGTTATCTGAATCGTGTCTCTTTTCTCAAAGTGCTAACTCATTTAATATTGAACTTATTTCAGTGCGTTTACTGTATCGGGATCTTCTAACTGCAAGAACCGGATTAGACGAGTCCATTGCTCTAAAGAAAACATCTTCCATGTTCGCGACTCTTGAACAATTTCTACCGTGACTCAGTCGATCGTTCCGAGCCTCAGCTCCTTGTTCGCTCATGAAACTTGTTGGTAATGGAAGTGTTGACATAATATAAAATGTAGCGCATTTTGCCTTAAAAAGCAAATGAATTAAGGATTACCCTTCATTCTGTTCTAAGTAAGCGACGAATTTCTGTGAATGCTGGTTTGGGAGGAAGTGCAGTTTGAATCTTTTGTAGGAACTGTTAACGGCTTCTCAAAATATTTCGAATTTTTATCGAGCACTTTCGTCTCAATTCGATTACTGTCTTTCCAAAATTGATCAAACCTTTTACATGTTTTAATTGTTACAGCTTTTGCATTCTGAGTGAACTTATTTTTTTCATTTTGTCCCACATCAAATTATCTCATTATTTCCTCAAACACAACTTTTATTTTATTTTTATTTTCACCTTTGGCCACTTTCCAGAGATCGAACAACTTTATTTTATGCATTTTAACAGCACTAATAATACAAAGCACTACACGCATTGATCAAAGCAGTCGTCGGCTACTGCGATTCGATTCATGAATGAGATTGATACCAATTAAACTGTCACGACTCGTGGTGTTGTTGTTTATATTTGACATCGAAGGGCAAAAATGATGACTTTGATTTTGAAATATTTTATAGTATTTTTGATGCACTTTCAAAAGAGTACAAATTTAGCTGCTAGTTTTTGCAACTTTCTGAGTTAGAGGACATTGAAAACTATCATTTTTATTTAAAAAAATGATCGTAACTCGATAACGAAAAATGATATCGATTCACATTCTTCAGCAGAAATATGCGCAATGAAAAGTACTAAAATTGTTTCATAGAGAGTATGAAGATAGACTAACTATTTAAAAAGTTATAGTTAAAAACTGACTTTTTCAGAAACACCCTAAGCTAAAGAATAAAAATAATTATAACATAAAAACCGATAGTGCTATAACTTTAATTCATTTGAAAATGTTAACTGAAAAACATTTTTCTACAACTTTGCTGAAGTATGCTATACCATTTTGTTCGAAAAATAATTTTTCGAAAAGAATGTTTGAGAGGACCACCCTAGCTACATTTTACTTTAAAAGAAAGCGAATTTAATCCCCAAAAATATTCTCTCAGACATAATTTCTCGAAAATGAACGGTTTGGGAGTTATTGATTTTTGTACCGAAAAATCGCCCTTGTGACTCATAGTGCATTCAAAGAAAATCAACAGTGCATATTTCCAGACTTGGTTTTATTTCCAATTTAGAACTATTGTGTTTTTACATCCTAGATTGCATGATTCAGTGATCGAAACCCAAAACTTCATGAAGTATTTGAAATTATTAAATTAAAATTTGTGTTTGCTATTGAAATTGACCAAATGATTGTATATATAGTATATAGTCCCTTTGGCGATTGTTTACTTTTACGGTCCCACCTATCAGCATTGAAGTATCGCCCTTACGTTTTTTTACAATACCAATTTTACAATTGGTGGAGGTTTGGTGAAAATCGATCTTAATGTCTAAACGGCATAATTCCGAAACCGTAATTTTTGAAGTTTTAAAATTATGCAGAATTAATTTTTCAGAAAATAGTAACAGAGCAAATAAGTACCAAAGTCCAAAAAAATCAATTTTTGTCAAACGTTTTTTTTCGAGTTTACATCAAATCTCAATGTTTCATGCGTTATAATGTCATTTGGCATCAAAAATACAAATTTGGTTTTGAAAATTTTTCATTTCAGTTTATATGGGAATTTGTTGTGTGATTGCACTCTTCAACTCGTAACTCCGGAGCCGGAGGTCCAATCAATGAAAAATTCAATAGCAGCCGATGGGAAGATTGTACCTTTCATTTGAGACTAACTTTGTGCAAATCGATCCAGCCATCTCTGATTAACAGAGGTCACATTTTTTCCACATACACACATACACACACATACATACAGACATACATACACACACAGACATTTTCCGATCTCGACGAACTGAGTCGATTAGCATATGACACTCGGTCCTCTCGGTCGGGATTAGATCAACGAATTTTAGAGTGAATGAGAAAGGCAAAAACATTTTAAGCAATTGTTGAAATTTATGCATTTTTCGTTGAGCAGTTCTATGTTTCATAGAATTAAATCAATTTTAACTTCGCTTCCTATTAAATAAAGACCCTTATTACAGTACATCTCTACAAAAACGAGATCAATTTGAAAATAAATCTGAGGATTATGATTGATTACAGAACTCTGGAATTTTCTATTGGAATGTTTTCAGACAGGAATTTGATATTGATGCTATTAGACAACTGTGAAATCAAGACCAAAAGATCAGTTACATATCAGGACCCCATTCCGACAATTTATCAAAAGTCCTCATGATGTTTGCAACAACAGAATATCAATGTACGGATCAGATAATTGTTATTGTAATATTGAATTAAATCAGTCTGCATCAATAAATTTTCAACTTCAATCCAATATTTTTTTTGGGTGTGGTTGGGGGGGGGTTGTATGGTGTCAAACCCCAAAACCTTCTCTTGGCTACGCCGTTGCTTGGAGTTATTTATTTCGCTTTTCATTTTCCGATATGTTTCAGATCGATCCGATGGTTATAAGTTAGAAAAATTGCAGAGAGAAGGTTCGCACAAATGAACATTTTTGTACTGATAAGTTATCAAGTTCCTTCCAGACAACTTGGAAGTGTTCGGTGATTATTTCTAGCGGTTGTAGATAGTAAAATGAAATACAAAATTCGTTTTATCGAAATAATGTTTGGCTTATTTCAATGGATTATTACTATATTGAACAATAAATAGGCGACGAAGAGTAATCCACAAACAACAAGCCATAGCTTTTTAAGTATTCAAAATAGATATTTGAAGTCTTCAGTAAAGTTTTTCGCAAAAGTAAGAGCTACAAATTTGCTGAAGGCATCATTTCGATATAATCATTTCCAAGAAAATTTGTGAAAATATCTCACTCATAGGGGGATTAATCAGCAAAAGCACAATACCAAAAGAAAGGGCATATTACCTCCATTAAATTCTCCGAAGATACAATTGACCTAAAATAAGCCGTTTTGGCGTTAATAATAGATTACATGTTTTTGGTCATATTTCTGGCAATGGGAAATGATAAAAATCTTTCGTCCGCATTCAATGTTAAATATCTCTTTTGATAATAGTCCGATTTCAACAATCTATAGCTTGTTCGAAAGGTATTCGTTAAAGCTGTCTAAAAACATATAAATTGTTAATCTACATTGTCAATTTCGGCAGATAATTTAAAAAAACTGCAAAAAACGCCATTTTTGCGCATTCAAACATTCATATCTTGGAAACTAAACATCAGAATCAAAAACAAATTAATAGCGTTCATACTGTTTTTTAGTTCTTTCATTTAAAATTGGTTTGGATAAGATCGGTTCAGCCATTGCTGAGAAACACGAATGAGAATTTGTCCGTTACATACACACACACACAGACACACACACACACACACACACACACACACACACAGACATTGTCCCAAATCGTCGAGCTGAGTCGATTGGTATATAAGACTCGGCCCTCCGGGCCTCGGAAAAAATCTTGAAAGTTTGAGCGAATTCTATACATTTCTTTTATAAGAAATGTAAAACGCTTTTAATCCACCTAACAGTGTGATGAGACATTTCTTATAACTCTTATCACTCTCTTCGGATATTATATCGTTTGAGAACATTTAGAACTTGATGCTTCGCGATGTTTTTGATAACACATACTACATGGGATTGTGGTAGGACACAGAGAATCGCTCAAATCAGCATAGGACAACATCAGTGCTAGAAATCTCAAACCAAATCAATGGGAAAGCGAAAAAGTGGCCCATAAAATAGACATACAAACGAATTATTGCTAATGCTCTGTTAATAAAATATCTAAATTCCTCAATCAATGCATTGTGGTGGGAAAACTGAATTTTCCTAAAGGGGTTATGTATATTGTACTGAGCCAAAAAATCGAATTTTTTTTTGAATCGGAATGAAGTTTATACTTTACTCAAATTTTCAACGCGACTGAGACCTAAATATCAACGCTTTTTCTGGAAAAAGCGATACTAGCAGTGACACCATTCAAAGAAAATCAACAGTGAATATTTCCAGACTTGGTTTTATTTCCTATTTAAGAAATATTGTGTTTTTTACATCCTAGATTGCATGATTCAGTGATCGAAACCCAAAACTTCATGAAGTATTTGAAATTATTAAATTAAAATTTGTGTTTGCTATTGAAATTGACAAAATGATAGTATCGCCCCTTTGACGATTGTTTACTTTTTCGGTCCCACCTATCAGCATTGAAGTATCACCCTTACATTTTGTTTACAATACCAATTTTACAATTGGTGGGGGTTTGGTGAAAATCGATCTTACTGTCCAAACGGCATAATTCCGAAACCGTAATTTTTGAAGTTTTAAAATTATGCAGAATTAATTTTTCAAAAAATAGTAACAGAGTTCGTGTTTTTAGCGAATTTGTTTAGACTTTATTGTAGTCATGAATATTAACCTGAGAAAATTCACCATAAATACTTCTTGGACGATATACCGTCAAAATTATTTTATCAAATGATGCGCTGTTTAACGTTTGTAAAACTCATCGAAGATACTAAACCTCCGAAATTGGCGGTTTCAAAATGATGTTATCTTAACCTTAAATTACTGTTTTTGAACATTTGACCTATACATATAACACTAGTTTACAGTGATTTGTATCCTCACAATATTTTTATCATTTCCGTAGTAAAATGGCCCGCTGAAAACGAAAATGCGATTGAAAAAATTCTGTATGGAACAGATTTTGAGATATTGCGAAAAAATCCGCTTTTGTATTTTAAAAAATTGGCCCTTCACTTTATCACAAATATCTCTAGTTGTACTTTACCGATTTTAATGATTTTAATATCATTTGATCGACAATTGCAAGACCTATCAATTATTCCTAGAACATTTTTTAAATACTATTACAATTAGATCTCTATTCAGTAATTAATTAAAAAATAATTGCCATTTCTTGCAAAATTTTGACATTAACGTAGGGACTTGGTAAGTTCCCGGGGGCATTAAGAACCATAATAGGTGGCCAATGTGGTCAAAGCGACTTCGGTGGGTCATCAATGATCTAGATACGCAAATCCTAGCAATGTTGCACACATTTTAATATGTATTGCATCATTTGGACATCATGGTGGTACCAGTGTATATATTTGCAGTGTGATCGTACTCTTCAATCTGTAACTCCGGAACCGGAAATCGGATCAATAAAGAAACCAATAGCGACCGATGGAAAGGTAGTACCTTCCATTTGGACTAAGCTTGTACAAATCGGTCCAGCCATCTCTGAGAAAAGTCGGTGAGATTGTTTGACACATGCACATGTACATACATACATACACACACATGCACACACATATAGTCATTTTACGATCTCGCCGAACTGAGTCGAATGGTATAAGATATTCGGCCCTTCGGGCCTCGGTTGAAAAGTTGAAATTCCGACCGATTGCATAACCTTTCTATATGAGAAACGCAAAACTCTAAAAAACTGACTTTTTCTATGTTTTACAAAAATACTCATAACTTCTATATTTTTATTTAGATTCCAATAAACAACCGCTCATTATTTTCGTGATTGATCATATTTCAATACCCACGAATAAAAAATATTTAATAAATCGTTCTTCTTTGAGTAATTTACCGTCAAATAAAAAAAAATCCAAAATTTTGCAAGAAATTGCAATTATTTTTTAATTAATTACTAAATAGAGATCTAATTGTAATAGTATTTAAAAAATGTTCTAGGAATAATTGATAGGTCTTGCAATTGTCGATCAAATGATATTAAAATCATTAAAATCGGTAAAGTACAACTAGAGATATTTGTGATAAAGTGAAGGGCCAATTTTTTAAAATACAAAAGCGGATTTTTTCGCAATATCTCAAAATCTGTTCCATACAGAATTTTTTCAATCGCATTTTCGTTTTCAGCGGGCCATTTTACTACGGAAATGATAAAAAAAAGTTGAGGATATCACAACTTTTTGAAATTTGTAAACTAGTGTAATTGGTCATACAACAAAAATCAAATTCTCATCAAAATCGATCAGAACCTGCTAGAGTCGAATGGAAATCGTAATTTTTCATAAATTTCTCTCTTCATTCGGAAAGTGTTATCCTCGTTATTAATCATATTACGTTTTCGTCTCAACTCGACGCATTCACAAAATGAAAACCTGTTTTAATCCATCTAGTGGTGCAATTGTGCTTTTCTCATTTGTCCAGACTACGATTCCATGGCTGGTTATGTTCAATACAATGGTGGAATTAAATATTACATGTTCAGTTCGATTTGCACATACGTACAATGGATCGACAGCCACGATCTTGAGATACTGACCGCCGCTGGTTTCAAGCGATGTTTCAGTATCACATAGTAAGATCCGGGAGGTTCGGGTCCTGCCGAAAATTTTCAACTTGTTAAGAAATTTTAAACTAGTTTTAATTTTAAAGTAGCAACCACTTACTGCATACTCCCTCCGGGCCGGTATGATTGACGATTTTTAGATTGATTGGATAACCTTTCTATATGAGAAAGGCAAAAATGTCCCAAAAAAAATCAATTTTTGTCAAACATTATTTTTTTCGAGTTTACATCAAATCTCGATGTTTCATGCATTATAAAGTCATTTGGCATCAAAAATACAAATTTGATTTTGAAAATTTTTCATTTCAGTTTATATGGGAATTTGCTGTGTGATTGCACTCTTCAACTCGTAACTCCGGAACCGGAAGTCCAATCAATAAAAAAAATCAATTGCAGCCGATGGGAAGGTTGTACCTTTCATTTGAGACTAACTTTGTGCAAATTGATCCAGCCATCTCTGATTAACAGAGGTCACATTTTTTCCACATACACACATACACACACATACATACATACACACACAGACATTTTCCGATCTCGACGAACTGAGTCGATTGGCATATGACACTCGGCCCTCCCGGTCGGGATTAGATTGACGAATTTTAGAGTGAATGAGAAAGGCAAAAACATTTTAGCAAATGTTGAAAGTTATGCATTTTTTTTGGTGAGCTGTTCTATGTTTCATAGACATTAAATCAATTTTAACTTCGCTTCCTATTAAATAAAGACCTTTATTACAGTACATCTCTACAAAAACGAGCTCAATTTGAAAAGAAATCTGAGGATTATGATTGATTACAGAACTCTGGAATTTTCTATTGGAATGTTTTCAGGCAGGATTTTGATATTGATGCAATTAGACAACTGTGAAATCAAGACCAATAGATCAGTTACATATCAGGACCCCATTCCGACAATTTATCAAAAGTCCTCATGATGTTTACAACAACAGGATATCAATGTACGGATCAGATAATTGTTATTGTAATATTGAATTGAATCAGTCTGCATCAATAAATTTTCAACTTCCATCCATTTTTTTGGTGTGGTGGGGGGGGCGTTGTATGGTGTTAAACCCCAAAACCTTCTCTTGGCAACGCCATTGCTTGGAGTTATTTATTTCGCTTTTCATTTTCCGATGTGTTTCAGATCGATCCGATGGTCATGAGTTAGAAAAATTGCAGTCAGAAGGTTCGCACAAATGAACATTTTTGCACTGATAAGTTATCAAGTTCCTTCCAGACAACTTGGAAGTGTCGGTGATTATTTCTAGCGGTTGTAGATAGAAAAATGAAATACAAAATTCGTTTTATCGAAATAATGTTTGGCTTATTTCAATGGATTATTACTATATTGAACAATAAATAGGCGACAAAGAGTAATCCACAAACAACAAGCCATAACTTTTAAAGTATTCAAAATAGATATTTGAAGTCTTCAGTAAAGTTATTCGCAAAAGTAAGAGCTACAAATTTGCTGAAGACATCATTTCGATATAATCACTTCCAAGAAAATTTGTGAAAATATCTCACTCATAGGGGGATGAATCAGCAAAAGCACAATACCAAAAGAAAGGGCATAATACCTCCATTAAATTCTCCGAAGATACTATTGACCTAAAATAAGCCGTTTTGGCGTTAAAAATAGATTACATGTTTTTGGTCATATTTCTGGCAATGGGAAATGATAAAAATCTTTCGTCCGCATTTAATGTTAAATATCTCTTTTGATAATAGTCCGATTTCAACAATCTATAGCTTGTTCGAAAGGTATTTGTTAAAGCTATCTAAAAACATATAAATTGTTAATCTATATTGTCAACTTCGGCAAATAATTCCAAGAAACTGCAAAAAACGCCATTTTTACACATTCAAACATTCATATCTTGGAAACTAAACATCAGAATCAAAAACAAATTAATAGCGTTCATACTGTTTTTTAGTTCTTTCATTTAAAATTGGTTTGGATAAGATCGGTTCAGCCATTGCTGAGAAACACGAATGAGAATTTGTCCGTTACATACACACACACACAGACACACACACAGACATTGTCCCAAATCGTCGAGCTGAGTCGATTGGTATATAAGACTCGGCCCTCCGGGCCTCGGAAAAAAACTTGAAAGTTTGAGCGAATTCTATACATTTCTTTTATAAGAAATGTAAAATATGTCAAAAGTTGTTGTTAGAAAAACTTATTTATTGAAAGCTTCTCCATGATCCAAATACACTGCAATAGTCTTTTAACGTTTTTAAAATGATCAATATTAGATTGTTAGAATTTTATGATGGAGAAACGCGAATAACTTTCAAAAAAGGTATAATTACACGAATTAATTGTTTTATTTTGATTAAATTTCCAAATAATTCGACAACTATTACATTTTGGAACGCTTTGTTAAATGCATTTTCATTTGAAATGATACTTAAAATCATATTCTGTAATAAAATTACAGTTTTGTATGTCGATTAGTTTGAAATTTAAAAACATGTATAAAGTTATCGTTAGAAAAACTTTTTTTCGGATAAGTTCACTTGATGATCACTTTAAAAATGTTCTCTTTAGGTTTTTGTTTATAAAACAAAAAAAAAATAAAAATTGGGGTTTATTGCAAATTAAATTTTTGGAATAAATTTTTGTTTTTTGTGCAAAATGACACTACATTTTGTTCAGTGCATATTTTTTCGTGGAGAAGCCCTGTCAAAAAATGCGGACGAACATATATGGTCAGGCGATTTAAACAGTTTGACGTTTAACTCAATTCGCCTATGCTAATTGCCGCTAGGAACAAAGCAATTTGCGAATGCGATTTAAAGGCAATTTCAACACTTAGACAATTTTCTGGCGGTTGAAAAGGACTTGGTTGTATTTGCGTTTTTCAAACATGGCGGTTCATGTTTAAAATAGTTTTTTTTAACGATTGGCGTGTTCTAGCTTGTATTTTGTTTGTCTAGTGCACTTCATTTAGCCAACGAATGTGGGAAATTGTGGAATCGTGTGTAAATATAGTGGACAAAATATCTGACCTAAACTCTTAATAAAAGTCAGATTGTGGTAAGTTTTGGTGTGCAATGCCAATTTAACCATTGATTCTTCCTATAATTTGGTGGTGATTACCTAGTGTAGTGATAAGTTTATGTAAGTAGATAATGAATCCGAAAATAAGTAATATTTGTAATTTTCCTATTAGGCAATTAAGGGTGATTAAATGGCGTGTTCCCTGAGCGATTTGGGGGCGATTCAAGGGCGGGTAGAGCGGCTAAAAATGACGGCGGCAAATCGCCCAAATGCTGCATTTGAAATAGCCCTCTAATTGCCAGCAATTTGCTGGCAAATTGAAGGGCAATTAGCGCATCCGAGTTGGTAAATAGCCCCCCGTTAGCCAGCAACTTGCACTTTTTGACTGGTAGTATCCATTCCCTGTAACTCGCTCTCGGATAGTTTTGCTGTTTAAAATACAGTAATCAAAATGTCAAAAAATGTAAATAATGCACGAAGAAAAAATTGTCTAGCGAAGTGTCAAAAATTGCGGCCAAACGGACTGTCAAAAAGTGCAGCCAAACGAGCATGAGGGTTTTGAGATGGGAAGTACAAGACGAAGCCCATGCAAAGCTTTCCAGTCAAAAAGGGCAAGTTGCTGGCTAGCGAGGGGCTATTTGCCAACTCGGATGCGCTAATTGCCCTACAATTTACCAGCAATTTGCTGGCAATTAGGGGGCTATTTTATATGCAACATTTGGGCGTTTTGCCGCCGTCATTTTTTTGCCGCTCTACCCGCCCTTAAATCGCCCCTAAATCGCCCAGGGAACGCGCCATTTAATCGCCCTTAATTGCCTGATATGAAAATTAAAAATAAAAATTATTTTCGGATTCACTATCTACTCACATAAATTTATCGGTACACTAGGTAATCACCACCAGACTATAGGAATTGTATTGCACACCAGAACTTACCACAATCTGACTTTCATTTAGACTCAGAGATCTTGTTCCACTATACTTACACACGATTCCACAATTTTCCACATTCGTTGGCTAAATTAAGTGCACTAAACAAACAAAATACAAGCGGGAACGCGCCAATTGTTAAAAAAAAAACAATTTTAAACTTAAGCCAAACATGAACCGCCATGTTTGAAAAACGCAAAAAACAACCAAGTCCATTTCAGCCGCCAGAAAATTTGTCTAAGTATTGAAATTGCCTTTGAATCGCATTCGCAAATTGCATTTGTTCCTAGGGGCAATTAGCACGGGCGAGTTGAGTCAAACGTCAAACTTTTTAAATCGCCTTACCATGCTCGTCCGCATTTTTTTTGACAGGGTTATGGGAGCTTCCGTGATGCCAGTTTACATTCATGGTTGCTAGTTTTACTGTTTTTCTCTCCGCAAGTCTGTTATATAAAGTGTCTGTAATTGCAACTAACAGCGTAAATCATGGAGATAAACCGAATACAGCGGCAAAGTTTCGTTCGAATTGACGATGATCATATTTTCCGGTCGGCCGGTTTCTCATGGAATCCTTCAGTTTTCTTAAGTGCTAATACTACTTATAACCCCTGGGCATCTTGAACTGAAATGGCTCCTGTAATTGAACAGATTTAGAGTTATATTCGATGAAAGGGATAAAGCATCACAGTACACATTTCATTTCTGCATACCGTGTTTAGTCCATGTTCGTTGACTAAAAGGAAGAAAATATGAGGGGGGTCTGAAGTTCGATCTATTACGTTAATCGTGTAGTGCACAGTTATAATTTTTTTTTATTTTCCTTCTGATAGGTGGTGCTAAATAATACAAAACATGCATTTGAAGCTTATTCTAAATTTCTCTGCAATTTCAATTTTCGAGGGGGGGGGGGGGGTGTCAGATCTCCAGAACACCTCCCCTGGATTCACCCCTAACAATGAACATTTAATGGCTTGAATTATCTGCATCCGCTTTTATTATGCATAGTTAACACACAGAGAACAGACAGTCATGATCGAACAAATATGTTAATAAAATGTGTGTTAACTTTTGAATGAATATACGTTAAAACACTAGCGTCGCCACACCAGCTTATCCCAACTATCCGTCAAATACGTTCCGGAATGTTACGGTTACCGTTGGGTAGTCCTCGACCTCTCGAGCAACTTTGTTGAAGACACCACCCTTCTAAACTGCCTTTATATTTTGGTTGCAGTTAAAAATCTAAATAGTGAACTTGCGCCTTTCGATTTTTCTCCTATTTTCAGCATGCAGAACTAAAGCGCAACTGGTGTAGATGATGCGCAAGTTGATTCTCTAACATGTAAACAAGATGCGCTTTAGTTGTGCACTCAGCAATTAGGGAAAAAACGAAAGACGCAAGTCAATTTTTCAATTTTCAACCTTATCGTCAACGATGGAGATGGGGGCGACCGGCAATGATGGCTATCATGCTGTTGAGGTTTAAATCTCGGTTTAAATATGGGTCGGATTGGAATGAATTCTTACTTACCACTTCCTATGCAACTCTTATAAGATAAACAGCAGTCAAACATGATGGAGTCAGTGTGCAATCCGCCAAAATCATCGTCAACAAGCTAAAAAATGTTTTTTTAATAATTTTGTGCTTAGAAATAGAAAAAGGATTGAGATATTAACTCTCAGTACTAATCTGCATCAGAAAATGCCGTAACCCGCACACCCCTAAAGATCCCTATTGAGCAAAGACTAGCGGAAAAAATATATTTAAAGCTTAGAGGAGAAAAACCAGGACAAATCGAGGATTTTCCTCGACATCCCAGGACAGTCTATTCAAATTTAGGACATGTCCTGGGAAACCAGGACGTATGATCACCCTATGGCCCATCTCCTCGCACCTGCTGATCAAGATGACCAAACTAAGTCTCAAACCACCGATTACTGGTCCTGATGGTTCAAGTTTTCGATTTGGCCTTTTTTCTTTTACAAAATTTTAGAACTCGAATATTGATTTCTTTTCTTGTATATAGTTCTCATGTTATGAATAATAAAAATGTAATGTATACATTTGAATGCTTACAATGAATATAAGCAACGATGAAATCCTAGTGTTCATGATTGAGAAAGGCACAATTATTGCACCGCTAGGAGAATTAAAACAGGTTTTCCAGTATCAACCACTCGAACCGGAGAAAGTTTACCACAAAGTCGGATGCAACTTTTTGGGGAGTCGCAGTTAAAGGCATTTCAAGGTTAAGATTATACATAAATAAATACTTTAAATTTTAAAATTGTTAGAAGAAGAGTGGACTAACAAAATTCAAAAAAGTAGCTTCCGGAAAACACGCTCAAAATTTGTGTTTACAACCAGAGTACCCCCCTAACGTTTTATCCAACAAAATATTGTTGCTTTTTTCCAATGTATACTTCAACCCGATAATAATTGGCACATATACGGTCTCAGAGTTACATGAGGAATAAACGGCTGATGTGGTGTATAAGTTTTTTAGTCATTCTACTATACATTTTTTCACACCTTTGCAACTGTAGGGGCCCTTTGTTCAATAGCGCCCGAGACTCCGGCTGGTCTTAATAAGGCCCCGCTCTGTGCAAGGAGACTTTCACGCACGAGCGTATCTTCTTTGTGTTAGTTATTAAACCTATCTAAACCACCATAAACCTCGTATTCATGAAACAATTCGCTTTTCTACAAAACAAGTTCACTGAAAAAAGTGGCGTTACACTCGAATGTTTGATTTGGGTTACGGTAGTAGTTCCCTGAATATGTTTAATTTATTTCATGGTTCTAGTCGTAATGTTGAGATACACTATTTGGTATTAACTATATCGACTAAAAGCAAAGAATCAAACAATGTTCATGATTTTAGGAGGTTTGTAACTTAAGGTTTACCCGACAAGCTTCAGCAGCACGTGACTCGGACCTAGTCGCAGGGTCGGCGCGCTACTGGGCAAACTGGAGGGATTTCGCGAATCTTGTGCTATAGGAAAACACTCAACTTTCTTAACGTGTGTAATTTATTGTAAGCTGTTCGTGTGGTGTTAGGGGTATCACTGGTGGGTTCACTGGTACATACCGTACTCTATGGTTTGTTGGCAGCTAGATGAACCGGCGAGCGCTCGCTTATCGTCTTCGGGTCCGGTATTATTGGTATCGTGCAAGATGGCGATGACTGATCCTTGGATTTAGGGTTCGATGCTGGGTAAAATGGCGGTCCAGAAAGGCGTTCTGGGCGAGGTGTCCAACAGGCGCTTCCTTCGTTGGCGAGATCGGTTGGCGACGGACGAGACCGACTTTTACCAGACCGAGAAGGGTTGCTCTCCTTGGTAATTAGGGCCTTTGCCCGAGAGTCTTTGTTCCTGGTTTTCGTTGGCGACCAGAGGGCTGAAGGCTGGTCCTTTACTGTTAGACGTAGGTGACCGTCAAGTCACCTAGGCCGATGCGTGTGCGGTGTGTCTCCGGGAGTTCGCAACTTCCCAAATTATGGTAGGTATCAAAAAAGGGTATCAAAAGGTCCTAGGGTGAAGTGAACAATAATCCCTTTATTAGGGCTGAGCACTTAATGATCTTAGTAAGCACCAAGATGGCCTCTCACTCTAGTTACCTGAATGGCTGGCAGAGTTTCACTTCACCTACTTATATATCGCAATTTGTTTTTACTAAAAATACGTCTTACGCACTTGCTCGCCTGTATAAAAGTGATCGTCGACGACTATTTGATGGCGGCTCTTGCCCTGTTTCCGAGGGTTCGACCTTGGTAGGGTTACTGACGATCCCCTTTTCAGGCCTTGGTAGCAGTGATTCCCCGCGGGGTTTGTCTTTTTGCAATGTACGTAGTACTTGTTTTGAGTGAATTTTGTGTAAAAATTAAGCAATTTGAATGTTTTTAATTCGGGATTATAGCTTTAAAAATTTAGTCTGATTTCTGTTACGTTCGGTTACAGGTTAGTCACGATTTGCGTAATTTGTCTTCCATATTGAAATCCAAGCTCAAGTCGTTCTGGAAGTATGTTAACGAGCAGCGAAAAGAATCCAAATTCGTGTCGATAATGCTGCCATTCTTGCAGCAAATGCCAAACTGAAAGCATTTCGCTCCCCGGGTCCAGATGGTGTTCCCTCGATTTTTGTCAAAAAGTGCATCAGCGGGCTTCTTGAACCACTTCGGCGAGTCTTCGAGCTATCACTCACTACTGGTACATTCCCTTCCTGCTGGAAAGCAGCGCACATGTTTCCAGTTAATAAAAAAGGAAACAAATCGAACATTGACAATTATCGGGGAATCTCGTGTTTAAGTGCTGTATCAAAACTGTTCGAGCTGGTTGTGTTAGATCCTATTTTCTTTCACTGCAAACACTACATTGCAGACGACCAACATGGTTTCATGCCTAAACGATCGACAACGACAAACCTGCTCTCGTTCACAACATATGTAATGGATGGATTCGCTGACGGATTGCAAACCGATGCTATTTATATGGATCTATCTGCGGCCTTCGACAAAATCAACCATGATATCGCAATAGCGAAGCTGGACAAACTCGGCATTCATGGACAACTTCTGCGCTGGTTTCGTTCCTACCTCGATGGAAGGCAAATCTATCTGCACCATTCTTCGCTACATCCGGCATACCACAAGGAAGCCATCTCGGTCCAGTAATATTCCTTCTCTACTTGAATGACGTCAATTTCACATTACAAGGACCCCGCCTTTCTTTCGAAAAAAAACATGAACGACATGAAATTTTTTCAACAAATACGGGATAAAACCGATGCCGAGCTTCTTCAGAGGGAACTGGACAGCTTTACGTATGGAAAAAAAACTGGACAGCTTTAGTACGTGGTGTGATCTAAACAGAATGGTTTTAAACCCGAGCAAATGCTCAATCGTTACGTTCACGCGGAAACGCCAACCGACTCAGTTTAACTACCATTTCTTCGGCTCGAGCATTCCAAGACACTCTCACATCAAAGATCTCAGAGTCATCATGGATTCGGCATTAACATTCAAACCACATACGTCATGCATCGTGGATAAGGCATCACGACACACAGTGTCGCCTAGCCGGACAAAACCTCAAAATTTTATTTTAGATTTTTCATGATTCAACATTTTTTTCTGTTTCTTAACTGGTTCAATAGAGTCTTTTCAAAATAATAAGTCCCGAGGATGAGAGTTCGATTTTTTACAGAACTTCAAAGGTGAAATAGATGATGGATTCTGAGGAAAATTATTTTTAAACCTATGTTATTCAAATGAATATATCTTTTTAGTTAAGATTCCGATTGGGGTCAAACTGATTTCATTGGAAAAGTTGTTCGCTGGACTTATAGCTGCCATTCGATTTTGTCGATACAAGCCTTCCTTCTGGCTCAGACATGAAAAACAAATAGTAAATCGAGCAATAGTTTAAAGTTATAATGTTCAAAGTTTCCGAAAATGAATATCTTGTTTTGCCCCTTTCTGCCCCGAGGTATGAAAAAAGGTGATTTTTCATGATACGTCTGAAGGAGACGCATGGTAGCCTTTGACTACCCAGGGTTCCCAATATAATTTATAGATGTGTCTTATCATTATCAACAATTTGAAAAAATGTGTATTCTGCTAAAAAAAATCACCGTACCTAATTTTTTGAAAATGAATTTTCGGAAATAGTGCGCTTTATATTCGTAAATGTTGAATTTTCGAACCACCCTAAGTGCCAAAATTTTGAGGTAAAAAAAAAACAAAAAATAAACATCGGGCCACTTTTGAGGTTTTATACGACTTTTGTATGGAAGGTGATCACTGTGCGACAGCTTGGGTTCGTCTTCCGAATAGCGAAAAACTTCAGGGACGTATATTGTCTTAAATCGCTTTACTGCGCGTTGGTCCGCTCAACGTTAGAATATTGTTCAGCTGTTTGGAATCCGTACTACCAGAACGGGATTGACAGAATCGAGGCTGTCCAACGCAGGTTCATACGCTTCGCCCTTCGTCATCTCCCATGGCGAAACAGATTTCAGCTGCCGAGCTATGAAAACCGTTGCTAGCTAATACACCTCGATACATACACTCAGCATTCGGAGGGACTGCTCTCGAGCCCTGTTCGTCTCGGACTTACTCTCTGCCAGAGTGGATTGCCCTACAATCCTCGGACGGCGGGATCTTCAAGCCCGCGTTCGCGCTCTACGTAATAACTCCCTTCTGCGAGTTCCGTTCAGGAGAACCAACTATGGTTGCCAGAGCGCTGTTACCGGACTCCAACGAATTTTTAACAGTGTGGCGACGGCCTTTGACTTCAACCGGACGCGGAATGTGATAAAAGCGAAAATGTTGTCAATTTTAAAATGTAATTAGTTTAAGCAACCACCATTGGGGCCAAGGGGCCTGTTGGTGAAGGTAATACACATAAACATATTATCGTGATTATTTATGAGTTCACTATCGGATTAATATAACTTTATCATGATATTCGTAATTTAAATTATTGTTATCATGGTGTGTTAGGCAATTTATTCACAAAATTGAGAACAGTTTTTTTGCATGTTTTTTTTTTCGAATATAGATTGTAAGGCGATTGTAATATGAAAACGCTTTTAATCCACCTAACAGTGTGATGAGACATTTCTTATAACTCTTATCACTCTCTTCGGATATTGTATCGTTTGAGAACATTTAGAACTTGATGCTTCGCGATGTTTTTGATAACACATACTACATGGGATAGTGGCAGGACTCAGAGAATCATTCAAATCAGCATAGGACAACATCAGTGCTAGAACTCTCAAGCCAAATCAATGGGAAGGCGAAAAAATGGCCCATAAAATAGACATACAAACGAATTATTGCTAATGCTCTGTTAATAAAATATCTAAATTCCTCAATCAATGCATTGTGGTGGGAAAACTGATTTTTCTAAAGGGGTTATGTATATTGTACTGAGCCAAAAAAAAATCGATTTTTTTTAATCGATTTGAAGTTTATACTTTACTCAAATTTCCAACGCGACTGAGAATTAAGAAATCAACGCTTTTTCTTGAAAAAACCCACCATTCCACTATGGGTCACAAGGGCGGTTTTTCGGTACAAAAATCAATAACTTCTAAACCGTTCATTTTAGAGAAATTATGTCTGAGAGAATATTTTTGGAAATTAAATTTTCTTACTTTTAAAGCAAAATGTAGCTATGGTGGTCCTCTCAAACATTATTTTCGAAAAATTATGTTTAGAACTAAATGGTGTAGCAAGGTACTTACTTCAGCAAAGTTGTAGAAAAATGTTTTTCAAGTAACATTTTCAAATGCATCAAAGTTATAGCATTATAGCATTATCGGTTTTCATGTTATAATTATTTTTCTTCTTTATCTTAGGGTGTCATTTTAGTGTTTCTGAAAAAGTCAGTTTTTTAACTATAACTTTTTAAATAGTTAGTCTATCTTCATACTCACTATGAAGCAATTTTAGTACTTTTCATTGCGCATATTTCTGCTGAAGAATGTGAATCGATATCATATTTCGTTATCGAATTACGATCATTTTTTAAAATAAAAATGATAGTTTTCAATGACCTCTAACTCAGAAGGTTGCAAAAACTAGCAGCTAAATTTGTACTCTTTCGAAAGTGCATCAAAAATACTGTAAAATATCTCAAAATCAACTTTTGCTTTTTTGTCATTCAGCGAAAAATGTTGACATGAACATTATGATTAAATGACATCAGCATACGGCTGTTTTTAAGGGTCTGGTCATTGCCATTTAGAACCTGCTTTACTAGATCAAAAAGTCGAGTTGTTAAATGATTTTTTGAGCTTGTCAAATATATGTACACAAATATTGAAAACGTTAGGCTCAGACAGATATTTATTTTACTATTCTACGTAACTACTTTATTATCATCGTCATCCTCATAGTTATAGTTATCTGAATCGTGTCTCTTTTCTCAAAGTGCTAACTCATTTAATATTGAACTTATTTCAGTGCGTTTACTGTATCGGGATCTTCTAACTGCAAGAACCGGATTAGACGAGTCCATTGCTCTAAAGAAAACATCTTCCATGTTCGCGACTCTTGAACAATTTCTACCGTGACTCAGTCGATCGTTCCGAGCCTCAGCTCCTTGTTCGCTCATGAAACTTGTTGGTAATGGAAGTGTTGACATAATATAAAATGTAGCGCATTTTGCCTTAAAAAGCAAATGAATTAAGGATTACCCTTCATTCTGTTCTAAGTAAGCGACGAATTTCTGTGAATGCTGGTTTGGAAGGAAGTGCAGTTTGAATCTTTTGTAGGAACTGTTAACGGCTTCTCAAAATATTTCGAATTTTTATCGAGCACTTTCGTCTCAATTCGATTACTGTCTTTCCAAAATTGATCAAACCTTTTACATGTTTTAATTGTTACAGCTTTTGCATTCTGAGTGAACTTATTTTTTTCATTTTGTCCCACATCAAATTATCTCATTATTTCCTCAAACACAACTTTTATTTTATTTTTATTTTCACCTTTGGCCACTTTCCAGAGATCGAACAACTTTATTTTATGCATTTTAACAGCACTAATAATACAAAGCACTACACGCGTTGATCAAAGCAGTCGTCGGCTACTGCGATTCGATTCATGAATGAGATTGATACCAATTAAACTGTCACGACTCGTGGTGTTGTTGTTTATATTTGACATCGAAGGGCAAAAATGCTGACTTTGATTTTGAAATATTTTATAGTATTTTTGATGCACTTTCAAAAGAGTACAAATTTAGCTGCTAGTTTTTGCAACCTTCTGAGTTAGAGGTCATTGAAAACTATCATTTTTATTTAAAAAAATGATCGTAACTCGATAACGAAAAATGATATCGATTCACATTCTTCAGCAGAAATATGCGCAATGAAAAGTACTAAAATTGCTTCATAGAGAGTATGAAGATAGACTATTTAAAAAGTTATAGTTAAAAAACTGACTTTTTTCAGAAACACCCTAAGTTAAAGAATAAAAATAATTATAACATAAAAACCGATAGTGCTATAACTTTAATTCATTTGAAAATGTTAACTGAAAAACATTTTTCTACAACTTTGCTGAAGTAAGTACCTTGCTATACCATTTTGTTCGAAAAATAATTTTTCGAAAAGAATGTTTGAGAGGACCACCCTAGCTACATTTTACTTTAAAAGAATGCGAATTTAATCCCCAAAAATATTCTCTCAGACATAATTTCTCTAAAATGAACGGTTTGGGAGTTATTGATTTTTGTACCGAAAAATCGCCCTTGTGACTCATAGTGCATTCAAAGAAAATCAACAGTGCATATTTCCAGACTTGGTTTTATTTCCAATTTAGAACTATTGTGTTTTTACATCCTAGATTGCATGATTCAGTGATCGAAACCCAAAACTTCATGAAGTATTTGAAATTATTAAATTAAAATTTGTGTTTGATATTGAAATTGACAAAATGATTGTATATATAGTATATAGTCCCTTTGGCGATTGTTTACTTTTACGGTCCCACCTATCAGCATTGAAGTATCGCCCTTACGTTTTTTTACAATACCAATTTTACAATTGGTGGAGGTTTGGTGAAAATCGATCTTAATGTCTAAACGGCATAATTCCGAAACCGTAATTTTTGAAGTTTTAAAATTATGCAGAATTAATTTTTCAGAAAATAGTAACAGAGCAAATAAGTACCAAAGTCCAAAAAAATCAATTTTTGTCAAACGTTTTTTTTCGAGTTTACATCAAATCTCAATGTTTCATGCATTATAATGTCATTTGGCATCAAAAATACAAATTTGATTTTGAAAATTTTTCATTTCAGTTTATATGGGAATTTGTTGTGTGATTGCACTCTTCAACTCGTAACTCCGGAACCGGAAGTCCAATCAATGAAAAATTCAATAGCAGCCGATGGGAAGATTGTACCTTTCATTTGAGACTAACTTTGTGCAAATCGATCCAGCCATCTCTGATTAACAGAGGTCACATTTTTTCCACATACACACATACATACAGACATACATACACACACAGACATTTTCCGATCTCGACGAACTGAGTCGATTAGCATTTGACACTCGGTCCTCCCGGTCGGGATTAGATCGACGAATTTTAGAGTGAATGAGAAAGGCAAAAACATTTTAAGCAATTGTTGATATTTATGCATTTTTCGTTGAGCAGTTCTATGTTTCATAGAATTAAATCAATTTGAACTTCGCTTCCTATTAAATAAAGACCCTTATTACAGTACATCTCTACAAAAACGAGATCAATTTGAAAATAAATCTGAGGATTATCATTGATTACAGGACTCTGGAAGTTTCTATTGGAATGTTTTCAGACAGGAATTTGATATTAATGCTATTAGACAACTGTGAAATCAAGACCAAGAGATCAGTTACATATCAGGACCCCATTCCGACAATTTATCAAAAGTCCTCATGATGTTTACAACAACAGGTTATCAATCTACGGATCAGATAATTGTTATTGTAATATTGAATTAAATCAGTCTGCATCAATAAATTTTCAACTTCAATCCAATTTTTTTTTTGGGTGTTGTGGGGGGGGGGGGGGTTGTATGGTGTTAAACCCCAAAACCATCTCTTGGCTACGCCGTTGCTTGGAGTTATTTATTTCGCTTTTCATTTTCCGATATGTTTCAGATCGATCCGATGGTTATAAGTTAGAAAAATTGCAGAGAGAAGGTTCGCACAAATGAACATTTTTGTACTGATAAGTTATCAAGTTCCTTCCAGACAACTTGGAAGTGTTCGGTGATTATTTCTAGCGGTTGTAGATAGTAAAATGAAATACAAAATTCGTTTTATCGAAATAATGTTTGGCTTATTTCAATGGATTATTACTATATTGAACAATAAATAGGCGACGAAGAGTAATCCACAAACAACAAGCCATAACTTTTAAAGTATTCAAAATAGATATTTGAAGTCTTCAGTAAAGTTATTCGCAAAAGTAAGAGCTACAAATTTGCTGAAGGCATCATTTCGATATAATCACTTCCAAGAAAATTTGTGAAGATATCTCACTCATAGGGGGATTAATTAGCAAAAGCACAATACCAAAAGAAAGGGCATATTACCTCCATTAAATTCTCCGAAGATACAATTGACCTAAAATAAGCCGTTTTGGCGTTAATAATAGATTACATGTTTTTGGTCATATTTCTGGCTATGGGAAATGATAAAAATCTTTCGTCCGCATTTAATGTTAAATATCTCTTTTGATAATAGTCCGATTTCAACAATCTATAGCTTGTTCGAAAGGTATTCGTTAAATCTGTCTAAAAACATATAAATTGTTAATCTATATTGTCAATTTCGGCAGATAATTTAAAAAAACTGCAAAAAACTCCATTTTTGCGCATTCAAACATTCATATCTTGGAAACTAAACATCAGAATCAAAAACAAATTAATAGCGTTCATACTGTTTTTTTAGTTCTTTCATTTAAAATTGGTTTGGATAAGATCGGTTCAGCCATTGCTGAGAAACACGAATGAGAATTTGTCCGTTACATACACACACACACAGACACACACACACAGACATTGTCCCAAATCGTCGAGCTGAGTCGATTGGTATATAAGACTCGGCCCTCCGGGCCTCGGAAAAAATCTTGAAAGTTTGAGCGAATTCTATACATTTCTTTTATAAGAAATGTAAAAATGAAAGCTGTGATAGGTATTCACACTCAATTCAGCTCGGTAAGTTTCTTAACAGCTGTGCGGTCAGCAAATTTAGAAACTGATATCTCAGGAAAGTGAAATTTGTTTGCTGATTTTCAGTGAAGTATTTTACAAGTCTATCAAATGTTACTTTTTCTGAGATTCTCAGCAAAAAATTTGTTTCCTGATGAGATCTCAGCTGTTGAGATTACGGCAAAAGATGCGAAAAAACTGAGATACGGGAGAAAAAATTAAGAGTGCTGCTTTGTAATTATTATAAAACCTAACGTTTATACTTTTTAGGAATCGCTACATAGGTAACTGCATCCTACTTATTGCCAATAAGATCCAAATCTGAACTATAAAATCGAATGAATTCTCGCTTGTAAGCAGGTGCAGAAGCAAATATCCATTATAAAACGCACCACTAAGATACTTTCTATGCTCTCTTAAAACAGCATATCCAACGAGTTTAGAACAAGTGATATCAAAAGGGAGGGTGCGAAGTAATGTTTTATGTTTTTAATGTAAAGCTGCGATACCAATTCGTACAGATAATGGTACTGGCTCTCCAAGGACTCAAACTGCTGACAGCAACAAGGCGTCGTCGGTGTTGCGCTGGAAGGAGGTGCGATTGTCTGGAAGATGCAATAATCTGAAAGCACGTGCTGATAATGCTTCCCACCCTTTGCTTTATCCCCTTGCTTCGTGTTAAGCGTAAGGGTTTTCATGCGTGTTTAATATGTTTTCGTTGTTCCATGCTAGGTGGTTATTTTTCCGGTTTTATGTTGTTTTAGATAAATTTTATTACACCTAATGCTCCAGTGAGTTTTGATGTAATCAGTTTTTGTAACGCGTCTGGCGACTGCATGC
This sequence comes from Topomyia yanbarensis, assembly GCF_030247195.1. Classification (NCBI taxonomy): domain Eukaryota; kingdom Metazoa; phylum Arthropoda; class Insecta; order Diptera; family Culicidae; genus Topomyia; species Topomyia yanbarensis. The sequence continues at coordinate 430,755,746 of NC_080671.1, read as the reverse complement.
GGAGGGGTTCGACATTTGATGCGTTCGGTTGGTATAGGTAGACAGACAGAGGAGAAGGTTATGTTATTGGATTTCTTGTTGCGCCATCTACAAACGAGCTAAGAGTGTTGTCATGTAATTTATATCTAGAAACCGTGCTCGGAAACCAGCTTATGTGACGCCGGTAATGCTGCAGCGTCGATGGTTAAGCGTGAAAGTGTAACATGAACCATTATACACAGGCTTACAAGTTAAAGTTATGTCTGATTGCACAGTGCAATGCCTTCCGTAGACGCAGTCCTCAAGTTATTGGAAACTTATTTGAGATTTGTTTGTAAAATGGAATGCAAAAAGAAAGTCATTAGAGCAAAAGTATCAAGAGTGCTCTAGGTTTCTCCCCATCTGACATATGGTTTGTAAACAGACTGGTACACACTAAACACTTAATAAATCCACAATCCCTATTCTCGACAGAGCATAAAAAGTCCACGCCTAATTCCGAACAAATCGGTAATTAATGTACAAAACTACACTATAAGCTGCTTCACGCAACTCAATGGACGTGTGCCTCCCCTTCTATTGCTTCATTACAGTTCATAACGAAAGGGCCATTCTCCCTCAACATTCATCTGATCAACGTGCATTCAGGCGAGACTAAAGCAACAACTAATTTCAAATTAGGAAAGTAATGAATACCTTACGGGATTTCGACTCAAAATGATTTTTTCTTGTTTTTTCCCTGCCCAACCGAACGACCGACCAACACATTTTCAGCCTATTCCGTGCGCGGTCGAGGGATTTTCTTTCTACTCCCTAGCGATAGTCTTGCTCGTCTGCATGCTACACAGTCCATCGATCTTTTCACTTTCATTTTCCACCCTCAGCATCGCAACGCAGGCGGTTTTCTGAGTAAGTAGAGCTGGTAGGGAAAGTTTTCCTCGCCACATTTGTACCAGCAGGCCACAAACAACAGGCCCCAAAGGAACACGTGTTACATTAATACACCACTGACTGACTCCTGCTGATAGCTATAGAAACACACAGAAGTCAGACACGAAACTCTTCCATTTAACGCTTCCCTCGACCACGATACGGCTCGTGCAATTACTGATTCAACCTCAAAATGGAAGGGGGGCTGGCAAATAGCCGGGATATGACATGTTTAGCATCACCTCGACTGTGCCCACCCGCATCGGCATGTGGCTTGTGGTTTACTTCTCCGGCTTGCTACGGTGTGTGACTTGCGGTGGACTGTGAAGCCCGCAAAGTGTTTTTAATCCATTGCAGTTAAGCACAGTGACCGCGTGATTGTCCAAGTGTATTTTCCACCGGTAACGGTGCGCATCAGTTTTCCATGGTTCTTTTGCATCGATATGGGGGCGACTAGCTTCTTGTTGGGTCTGGTGCAATCAGTGCGTGTCTTTTGTGAGTACAAAAATGAAATTTAATGATCAATAGTCCAATCAATTCAAATGATGCCAAACAAACAGTATTCCATTCCCCGACTTTAACCAGATCCGTGCATTTGGGAGTTCAACCCACCAAGAGAGTCTTGTAGAAATTTTGAAAATTCATTAACTCCCTGATCAGAGATTTCGATAGGGTGATGTGCCTATTATAGCAGTAGAGCCTATTGTGACCCTATTTCGTACCCCTTCGTTTCGAACCAAGCATATGAGATAATGACACTATCGATTTGGCTAAAACAGGTGAGAAAAATAAGCTCAAGTTATATTCTTTATTTGTTGTGCACATATGTATTTAGAACTATCCTCTAAATCCAACTTTTAATTAAAACAAAATCACCTTATTGAAATATCTACTAATCCGCCTCACTCACGTAGTGAACCAAAACTGGATGCAACGGCGCTTAGCAAAATAAAAACTTACGAGCCAGCATTTACCGCCTCATATCTCGTTATTCCAGCACAAATATACTAAACATTGCACTGACACATACCTTTATTTTAGCTGGAGAACCTTTTTACGATAATTTCACTTTAAAATCACCCGTCAAACACTAGAATAGGCCTAGTGTTATAATAGGATAAAATAAATACGGGGGTTCCTATTATTGGCATGTTTTGCTGATACACTACCACAATCAAAACCAACTTTTTGTATCCATCATACAGAAAAGAATTACCAGTGCGGCCAAACCAAAACAGGAACTTGTAAATATAATGTAATGCAATTTCAGGTATAAGTAATCAATTACTTCAAGTTATTCAACTAATTGTTGATTGCAGATATTTTATTTTCATCTGCACATACAATTCGGATTGGGAGAAAGCAATGTGTGATATGAAACTTGTCATTCCAGTTGCTAACCTTCGAATGGTTTTTTTTCTGCGTGCGCAATTCTGGGCGCTCTTCTACTAACAGCTGATGAGTTTCATTGATGTGCGTGATGTTTACGTTTGTTTTGATTGGCTGAAAAAGCAGAATGATTCGTTTTACAAATCGCACGTTGGCGTCCATGAGCTGGATACCTAGTTAGAATCGACGCAAATGGAATATGAGGCATTGCGTTTCAACTAGATTTTTTTTCGATGAGGTGGAAATTGGCACACCCATGAGGCGATAATTGGATCGTTGAGGTAGGAATAGATGCACAGAATGGAACATTTATTTTCATTTATGCTGAAAATTGAGGCAATTCTGCTAAATAAGCATTATATAGATGTTTAAGTAACAGTACACTGATACTTTATTCTGAGAAAGGTTATAGATAATATGGCTTCTTTTAAAGTTGTTCAAAAAATAGTGCGACCCTCTCCCTAATGGTGCAAAAATAGGCTCATCACCCTATATAAAATACCATTTGAAAGAGTTCGCTCACAATAAAGTTGATTTCTGGAACCCTTTTAGCTGGGTAGACTGTCCAGAAAAAAACGAATTTTTGGAAAATCAATCGGCCCACCCCTGTGTCAATTTCTAGTCCCCCCAAGGATCTTTCCTTCAAATTTGAATCAAATCGGATTTGGTCGAAGACGGCACATCAATCCAACTTCTGTAAATGAAGTTATTAAACTTTTAACCTCCAAACTACCAAGTCCTCTTCGATACACCAAAATCGATAATCAATTGGCCAGTACTTTTTTATGTTTAATCGAGTTTAATACATTTTTTGCAAAAGAACCGGAAATTATTCCAATTTTCAAAAATGCTTTAGGAATTGCATTCGGAGCTGCAACCCCGGAATAAATCCAGATTGCAGGAGCGTACCAACATTTAGCCATTTGCAATTTTTCCTACATATTTTCAAAATAACGCATTTCGACAAGAATTTGTTAGAAATGACCTTCGTACATAATAATTGCACTTCACATATGAGTAATACGAATTGGCCAGTTCCTGGGCCGGGTTCCCAAAAGTGGCTTACATTGCATATGCTTTACTATATCAGAACACTCATTTATTCAACAATTCTTGTTAGATCGTCGACTTAGTATAGCAAGCAATTCATTCAATATAGTTTTAATATAGATTTGCCGCTTTCTGACCAGTTCCGGGAATTCCAGAACTCGGTTCTCAGGACCAAAATTTTCTTTTGAAGAATCTTGTCATGCGACATATTGAAAAACATCAACTCGATGATCTCCGAAGAATGAAATCATACATGAAGGCATCCGGACACATGCGTACACTTGATCACCATTTTCGGAAATTCTGACGGTTCTCAGGTCGAATTGTATTTTTTATGATTATCATGACATGCGGTACATAAAAAACATCAACTCGATGATCTACGAGGAAAGCAGTCATCCGGACACATGCGAACATTTTTTTTTTCAATTTGTTTATTTGATAAGGCACGTATGCGTTAGCTTAAATTAGCCATTTTTTCATTGTTTTACATTTTGAATTTCTTAAAACTAGGAGGTTACACATTTCAATATTATTTTGTTTTATATAATGAAACTAAAAAAAAACTTTACAGCTAACTTATACATATAAAAGAGGGTATAATATAATATTCGTAAGATTTGGGGGACGGGTCATTTTGTGTGTTATTTGTATAGTAATTCACTTTATGATTTTTAGAAGGGAGATTGTAGGAGAACATTTTACAAGCTTATTAACTAGAAATAACTAGAAAGAGTGGTTCAAGATTAAGGGGAATTAATTAGGGCTATTTTAAAGTAGTGGTACTGTTGTGCATTTCTTAACGAGATTAAATATTGATCAACTAAAACTAGAAGATAGGGGGGCACATACGTTTTGGGACGATATTCAAGGGGAGAAGGGGTGAAGTCATACATCTGTGTATCAGAGACATGGGAGAGAGGGTGGACAAGGCTGAACGGGAGGGGGGATATAAACTTTCAGTTTCCGGCATCAGGAATCAACGGCCAGGATTACAGATTCGAACGGATGTATCAAGTATTGGGACGCCGGGCGGTTTTCCTCGAGCCGGCAGGGGTTCCTCCAGACGATTTCGTAGTACGGCTCAGATACGGATCGGAAACACACCGCGTTGCGCGTGTGATGTTGTACTGTAGATCTCGTGTTGTTGGTTCATTCGACAGATGTTTTGTCTCGTCTTGGAGTCGTATCAAACCATCGTTGGGGTACGGTAGGCGGAAGAGGGCACTTCTGGGAATGATAAGAGAAAAGATAGGGGCATTTAAATTTGGATATTGATGGTTTTGAGGAACGTGTATATAAGGGACATGTAGAGAATATCGCGGCTTGCTAGTACATCTCGAACCGGGACATTGGGTGATCTTCCTAGGGCCCGAAGGGAATCGAATAGTTGAGATCTGGCGGAACAGTACTCGGCACATGCCCAGACAACATGTTCGATTTCGTGATAACCGTTGCCACAAGCGCAGATACCGCTATCCACGAGCCCAATACGCCGGAGATGTGCGTCCAGCGTGTAGTGATTGGACATGAGCCGAGACATCACGCGAATGAAATCCCGACCCACATCCATCCCCCTGAACCAAGGTTTCGTCGATACCTTAGGGATTATCGAATGTAGCCACCTTCTCAGTTCACCATTGCTCCATGAAGTTTGCCAACTTTCGAGGGTTCTCTGATGAGTAATACTGAAAAATTCGCTGAAGCTAATTGGTCTTTCATATATGTCACCTTGAAAAGCGCCCGCCTTAGCTAAAGAGTCCGCTTCTTCATTACCTGGAATGGAGCAATGCGAGGGAACCCAAACTAAGGTAATCTTGTACGATCTTACAGACAAAGCACGCAGGCGCTCCCAGATTTTCACCAGAAAATATGGAATGTGCTTTCTAGGTTTCATTGAACGGAGAGCCTCGATTGAGCTGAGGCTATCCGAGACAATAAAGTAATGATCGGCGGGCAAAGTATCAATGATCCCAAGGGTATACTGAATAGCAGCAGTTCTGCGACGTAAACTGAAGCAGGATCATTGAGTTTGAATGAGGCGGTGAGGTTTTGATTGAATATACCGAAGCCAGTGGAGCCGTCGAGGCTTGACCCGTCGGTGTAAAACATCTTGTTGCAGTCGACTTCTCGAAATTTACTATGAAAGATGCTTGGGATCACTTGGGGACGTATGTGATCCGGGATTCCACGAATCTCGTCTTTCATGGATGTGTCGAAGAATACAGTTGAATCAGAAGCATGAAAGAGATTGACACGGTTGGGATAGTATGAAGAAGGATTGATATTTTGTGCCATGTAATCGAAGTACAAGGACATAAATCGGGTTTGAGAATTGAGCTCGACAAGCCTTTCGAAATTTGCAATTACTAACGGGTTCAAGATATCGCATCGGATGAGCAATCGATATGAGAGTTCCCAAAATCGATTTTTCAGCGGAAGGACACCCGCCAGCACTTCTAAACTCATCGTATGTGTCGAGTGCATGCAACCCAGGTTCCTTTAGAGTCGAACCAGACCCCGAGATATTTGAAAGTTGAAACCTGAGCAATAGTTTGACCCATTAATTGAAGCTGTAGTTGCGCTGGTTCACGCTTCCTTGAAAATACGACTAGCTCAGTTTTCTCCGTGGAGAACTCGATACCTAGCTGGAGGGCCCAAGCAGACAAATTGTCCAAGGTATCTTGCAATGGTCCTTGCAGATCGACGGCTTTGGGACCTGTAATAGAGACCACACCGTCATCTGCAAGCTGCCTTAGCGTGCAGGAATTGACAAGACATTCGTCAATGTCATTCACGTAAAAGTTATAGAGAAGGGGGCTTAGACATGAGCCCTGGGGAAGACCCATGTAGCTAATTCGTGATGTCGATAAATCACCATGCGAAAAATGCATATGTTTTTCAGACAACAAGTTTAGCAAAACGTTGTTTAGAGTCGGTGAAAGACCATGCTGGTGCAGCTTCTCAGAAAGAATTTTGATAGAAACTGAATCAAAAGCCCCCTTTATATCTAGGAAAACTGATGCCATCTGCTCTTTACTAGCATAAGCCATTTGAATTTCTGTTGAGAGCAACGCAAGACAGTCGTTCGTGCCATTGCCTTTGCGGAAACCAAATTGTGTATCTGACAGTAAGCCATTTGCTTCAACCCAATTATCGAGGCGAAACAAGATCATTTTCTCGAACAACTTTCGGATACAGGACAGCATCGCAATCTTTCGATACGAGTTGTGGTCGGAGGCTGGTTTTCCTGGTTTTTGAATGGCGATGACCTTCACTTGCCTCCAGTCATGAGGGACAATATTACCCTCAAGAAACTTATTAAATAAATTCAACAAGCGTCTCTTGGCAGAGTCTGGCAGATTCTTCAACAAGTTGAATTTGATTCTATCTGGCCCCGGGGCTTTATTGTTACATGATAAGAGAGCAAGTGAGAACTCCACCATCGAAAACGGTGTTTCGTTCGCGTTATTGTGATGGGACGCGGCGCGGTAGATCTTCTGTGCCGGGGCGGAATCCGGACAAACCTTCTTGGCAAAATCGAATATCCAACGGTTTGAATATTCCACGCTCTCATTAGTACTGTTTCGGTTTCGTAAGCGCCGGGCCGTACTCCAAAGAGTGCTCATCGATGTTTCTCTCGTTAGTCCGTCGACGAACCGGCGCCAGTAGCTACGTTTTTTGGCTTTTATCAAACTCTTCAGGCGCGTTTCCGTCATCGCGTACTGTCGGTAGCTAGCTGGCAGCCCGTCGTCCCGGAAGGTCTTATACGCAGCGGCCTTCTCCGCGTACACGTCTGAGCACTCTTTGTCCCACCATGGATTTGGAGGACGCCCGCGTCTGGTACGCGTTTAGTCTGAGCTTAAATCGCGGTATCGAGAATCAAGCCAGCCAGGAACCCGTACTCTTCCTCCGGAGGAAGCTCTTGTGTCGATTCTACTTTTTCGGATATCGCGGACGCGTAGCTCTTCCAATCAATATTTCGTGTGAGGTCATACGAATCATTGATTGTATTCGGTGGCCCTGAACCGTTAGCAATATTAATTACGATTGGCAGATGGTCGCTGCCGTGGGGATCAGAGACTACCTTCCACATGCAATCTAACCGCAGCGATGTCGAGCAGAGGGACAGGTCTAAGGCGCTCGGACCCCATGCCGTGCCGTGGGAGTTGAAGTCACCTAAAACTAGCCTCGGTGCGGGGAGGAGTTCCGCAATATAGCAAAGCCGTCGGTGGCTAACTGAGGCTCTAGGGGGCAGTGATGTCCCTATCCTCTGTGCAGTAAAGAGAAAATGAAATTACTCCCCACACTCTGGCAAGCAAAACGAGAGCGCTTCTCTTTCGTTCATATACACCACCGTATTTGATATGTGTAAGCGCACGTTGATGGCAGAGGTAAATTTTCATACACCCAATACTGGAACGATCTAGAGTGTGGAGAAGAGCTCTTGAAATTCTCTGTGGCGCGCTCAGATAAATTCGCCACCGCGCGCGCCCCAGGGTCGCTGTGGTGTATTCACTGGCGTGGTTTCACTGGCGTGTATTCACTGGCGTGTGATCTTTGGTTTGTTTTTGTCTTACAAGCAGCATTGCGGGTGAGATTGATTTAATTTGCACAGGTTGTTGCATTGTGTTGTGTGGATGGCGGTGGCTTATTTCAAGCTTATATCTAGAGAAAATTTTCAATAGGACGTAAGTAACATTGAGAGCCTCTCTTTGTTTACTTTCTCTTTCGTTTATTACGACGCTACTACAACAGTTTGCACTAATTTTCCAGTACATATCGAAAGCCGACAGTTTTTACTAGAATATTATGGAAAGAGTAGAGTAGTATCTCAAAGAGAATCTATCAATGTTACTTACGTCCTATTGTAAATTTTCTCTAGATATGATGTTCTACTGAAGATTTCATAGTGGCTTGGTAAAGCTTGCGAGTTTATAGAGTGTTGTTACACTACCGTGGGAAACCTGAAGTATTCGAGCCTAGGGGCAAACAAGGAAAACGTTTTACGTATCAATGTATCGGCTGGTATAAACAAAGTTTTATAATGATCTGTAGTATCAGATTAATCGTATAACAGATGTAAGACGGGATTTGTACATCCACATTAGGAGTTCGACTGAATAACTCAATGGTAAGTTAACTTATTTTGATTGCGAATTTGGCGACGCCAAAAAGTAAAGTGATCCATTACAAGTAATGTCCTGGTATTACACACGTTTTGGATTATTATCATACGCAGGCATTGTAATTCTCTCTCACTCACGCGAGAAGAGGCTTATCCGATGTCCAACTTTTCCGAGATAAAGTCCACATAAAACAAGATAACGTTCACGAGAATTCACATTGTTACTTGTTTTTTTTCTGTAGCGCGTTATTAAAAAATAATGACGTGCCAATTTAGAAGCGCTTCTATTTGACCGGTACAGTGCTTTCAAGGGGTTACAGCACTATAGATTTTTTAAAACATTTAATTTTTATTTATTGGTTGAATTTTGTTTACTGGTGCTTTAGGATGCTGAAAATGATATTCCAAAAAATGAATCGCGAAAACAATAAATAAATATTCAATTTTTTCGTAACGCCTCTTGTGTATACCTCGAGTATACTGAAAACGTTAACCGTGTTTTTCTCGAAATAATTTTTTTTTGATCTGGCCGGAAATGTAACTCGAACAAATGATTTTTGATGAGCCTAAAATTTTTACAGCATGTTCAAGATTACTTTCTCCAGCGATGTACGTGGGATTTAATTTTTTCATTGTATAATTTTTTAATAAGCAAATTTTGTGTCGATTTTTAATACATTTTCAGCGTTTTTTGACTAAAAAATGTGCCATTTCGCGAAAAATCAAGACATAGAAAAAATCTTACGTATGCTGCTTGCTGTCGTTCTAGGAAGTTTCAAAAGCTTTGGTTTTTGGCTCTGGATTAAAAATTACGGGACAGAGTTCCGGCCGTGGACCGCTTCCAAAAAAAAACTCCCCGACGGGAAAGTTCTGCACAGCCGCCATCTTGTGACGAAATTACTCGAATAAATCATTTTTTTGCAATAAAGTAATGTTATATATCTCATTAACCCTCTGGAAGTCGTGCTTATGGCCCACTGAACGAGCAGCCGCTGATGCTTTAAGACGGGTTTGCTAGATTTTCAGAGCAGCGTGCACTGCCGAAAAGTTAAACAAGATCTCGATTCATCTCATTATTGCGTCAAGATAAATTCCCGAAACATGCCTATTTTTCGTGCTCTATAGTGGTGTAACCCCTCAATAATTAGTTCTGGAATCTTTTGACGGCATTTTTCTTCTGTGCCATCATTTAAATAAATTAGTTGGTTTTCTCTCGAATTTCCACGCGATGGAATAATAAGAGAGAGAATTAAAATTAAAACCTAACATGTTCGGATACGAGTATAGCAAAGAAGTTCAAAATGGCAAATCCACCGCCTTTGCAGTACATACTAAATTGTTCCAAAGAACGTTTATCTGTTTACCGTGATTTTATAATTTGTAAAAATTATAATATTAAGTTTATGTATCAGAGGATGTTTATGACCTCACCGAATAAAAATCTTCTTGTGTAAACCTTGAACCTATAGTTGATTGCGTGACGTGCTTTTGTTTTCATTTCGATCTGAAAAAGGAATACGATCTACGTTTATCCCAAAAATTAACGTAAACTTCGTATTCTATACATATATTAATCAATTCACCTGTAAGTATTCATGCATACACTTCGAATCGAGTACACTTCCGTGATTTTTATTCTTAGTCCAATTAGGTGATTCAAATTTTCTGATAAACAGAAATATAGGATTTGATTCCTGATGAAATAAGTTTTTATGGATATTTAGTAATATTATATCAGACAATACTAATTATCCTCAACATATTTCATTTTCTTCTCAAAATTTATCAATTTCGAATGCTCTAGTAATGCTAACAAAGTAAATACATAATAGTTTAATAGTTCCGCACTTAAGGTGTGAGTCGCATTTTAGTCATGCTTGGGTCAGTAAAAGCCAAATATTTTACGCTTTTTTGGCTATTCTCGAGCGACGTAGCGATACAAAAAATATTTCGTTCTAATTCTAATATAATTTTTTTGAAAATCTACATTTGTACTGCATTACAACGATAGCATTAGTTAGACTAATAATATAGTGCAATAAAAGCAGAATGTTGAAAGTTGTTCTACGTGTCTTATGAACTGCCCTAGAATTTTAATTGCAAATATGGGAAATCATTCAACGTATCTTTGGTATGTGTGCAAAGAACTAGAATATTTGAGTGAAAATTCTGCTAAAAAATCGATGAAAAGTTCTATGGGCGATGTCAATATATTAAGCATTTAATCCCAAAAATGATAAAAAATGTTAAGATTGTTTATTAAACAATTTATGTATGTGAAACTTCTTGTACCATTACCACTACCATGTATCATTAATATAGCCATTGCTAATTACGGCTCCTATGGGACATGCAACTATAGATACATTAGCTCAACTATATATAACTTTCATACTCGGTCATACAAACAACGGGTTGTTAAGAACCGGCCACCATACCAGAATTTCCTTTTTTCCATATATATATATATATATATATATATATATATATATATATATATATATATATATATATATATATATATATATATATATATATATATATATATATATATATATATATATATATATATATATATATATATATATATATATATATATATATATATATATATATATATATATATATATATATATATATATATATATATATATATATATATATATATATATATATATATATATATATATATATATATATATATATATATTGACAACATACCATTCAAGCACCATTTTAATTCTTTTTCATTTTAATTCTGTCGATTGATGAATTTTTTTTTACACGATGGCTTCTGAAGAAAGCTTCCTTGACACTAAAGTAGCCTGACGCTTTATCCTATTGAGCTATCGCCGTAATATTATAGAACGTAGTTTTTTATATCATGTTAATCTACAGGTTTTTGGAATCTTCGAAAATCCCTCGGAAATCCCCTGTTCGAAGATCGTGCAAGATGTTTTCATAAGGCGAACTTTTTTCTATATTTTCGTTGATATAAAAGTTCGCAAGCGATCTTTTCTTCTTCCGATATTTGCTTGAACCGAATAATGTTCCCAAACATCGGCACTCTTGAAGTTCACTAACGATTTTTTCCGTAGCGATATTTTATACCAGTGAACTTTTTATTAGAAAATCGGCGATGAAAAGTTTCTGTTGTGAACATTGATATTTTGATATTTTCCCACCCAACACTACCTTTTTGATAAAACACCTCATTCAAGAAAGTTATAATGAGGAATAATTTATCACACAAAAATCGCTTGTTTAAACTTGTGGAAACACCTTACTTGTTACTTGAAAATACGAAAATTTCATAGAGATTGACAGAGATTCCGACAGATACTACCAGATACCTAATACTTTGTTTTGCTGTTGATATTACGTGCAATGAATCCGTGCATTATAATTACGGTCTAAAATACTAACTGACGCAAAAATCTAGAATACGTATAATAAACATTGTTGCTGTTGACCCATTTATAACATCCTTTTATGGAACACAAGATTCATTGTTCATTTAAAATAAGCGTGAACACTAGTGGCCTTTTTTCTTGACCCCGAAACTGAGCCAATTTATTTCGCTCATTGACGCGCAGAATCCCGGTCCTAGCTCCCATGCTCTTGAAACATTCGCTTTCGCCTGCTGTTTAAACGATTTCCACGCAAAATAATAGACAAATAAACAAATGCATAACGGTGTAATTGTGATGTTGTATGTAAATTAATTATTGTATACCTAATTTTACTGAATATGTCAAGCCTGTCGACGAAATCTAAGATTTCGTTTAAACTTGTAGGATTAAGTTATAATAAAACTATTAATACTTATAACACGAGTTTGCATATCAGGTGCCTCTGGTCATTATAAAACTCTCTATACGATGATACGTAAAAAGTTTTCCCAATTTGCTTCGAGGACCGAGTACTTTTAGTTTTGCAGGTAGTGTAACAATACTTTATAAACTCGTTCGCTTTACCAAGCAACTTGTATGAAATCTTCAGTAGAAAATAATATAAGCTTGAAATAAGCCACCACCATCGCAACAACACAACGCAACAACCTGTGCAAATCAAATCAATCTCACTCGCAATGCCGCTTGTAAGACGAAAACAAACCAAAGATCACACGCCAGTGAATACACGCCAGTGAAACCACGCCAGTGAACACAACACAGCGACTCTGGGGCGCGCGCGGTGGCGAATTTATCTGAGCGCGCCACAGAGAATTTAAAGAGCAAGAGGGCACGGTTATCTCGCACCCAACTACCTCAACACCAGCGCACACTTGAAATCGGTCTATACAGCTCCGAAAGAAAGAGCGTTCTGCTTTTTTCTGTGGTGTGTGATCATTGTATCCTCTGTGTAGGCATCACACTTACGCGCCAGTGCATCACTAGGGTGAAATGCCATCACTGCTAGGGGGGATGTAGGTGGAAGCAATGCAAAGGTCTTTGCCTTTAATTCTGGTTTGGCAAGCGACAACTTCAATGCCTGTTGTCGAGGGGAGGTCGATCCGATTGAAAGAATAGCACTTTTTGATCCCCAAAAGTACTCCTCCGTAAGAGTCTTCTCGATCCAAGCGAATAATATTAAAATCGTGAAAGTGTAGGGTTATTTCTGAAGTGAGCCATGTCTCGCATAGGGCAATCATGCGAACATTTGATGACCGCTTCCGAGAATTCCGAAACACGGCGCGCAGGATATTTTTGGCTGATTATGGTCTTTAAGCATGATTGCATTCTTCATCGATTGCATCGAATTGATGTTTTTTGATGTGCCGCATGCCATGATTACCATAAAGAATATAACTCAACGTGGGAGCTACGTTCCGGAATTTTCAAAACTGGTCATCAAGTATCCCTATGTGCCCGGATGCCTTCGTTTATGATTAAATTCGACAAATAACGCGCCAAATCGTATTCAGAGTTGGCAGCACCCTCTCAGATTCTAGTGAAACTTTCTGTACATAAAGACTTTGTCACAAAAAGCCACTTTGCATACTTTGTTTTTCCAAAAATGATCTAGACTGTCCTTTTTCAAATGGCTATAGCCTAAAAATGACAAATCCTACAAAAAATATTGTAGGAGTGATTTTCACAAAATTAGTCAAATTTTTTAATAAAAATATTGAAAAAAATCTTCATTGACTCATACACTGAAAAAAATCGATTTTAAAAATTTAAAGTCGATTTACAAAAAAAACCATTTTTGATTTGGATGAAATTATGTTCCAGGATAGATAATTATGTTCCCTATCTACAGTCAAAAAATCAAGTTGTGCACTTTTAAGAAAAAAGAAGTTATTTGAAAAACAAAATTCTTATCTATGAAACAAAAATTTATGAATATAAAAGGAATCGTTAAAGTACGAGAAAAATTAATTACGATCAATTGAAAAAATGAGAAAATTGATTGAGTAGTTTTTAGGCAATCGTGATCACGGAAAAACCATTTTTAGTAAAACGGCATTTCGAGATAATCGAGTTTAAAATTTCAAATTACCGCTGCTTTTGGTAGGCGAAGCGCGCTTGGAAGCGCTGTAACTTTCGATCTATTTCTCGGATCTTTACAGAAATTTTGGAAAACATTCTCAAGGAGTTGTACTTTCAGATAAAATAATACAAGAAATTCGATTTGATGAGAAATGAAAAAGTAGTTAACCCCTAAAAAATATGCTTAGTTGCTAAATTAGACAATATTTTCTCACAAGCTGAGTTTTATTGGATTCTGAGATGATTATGACTTTCATTAGTTTAGTTTTCGATAAAAATACACTGAAAAAAAATTCAGTTTGGACAAGGAAAAGTTTTCAAATAACTTTTTTCCCTCGAAAGTGCCCAACTTCAATTTCCCAACTTTTCGGTAGGTAGGGAACATAATTACCTATCTTGCAACAAAATTTCATCCAAACCAAAAATGTTTTTTTTGTAAATCGACTTTAAATTTTTAAAATCGATTTTTTTCAGTGTAGGAGTCAATGAAGAATTTTTTCAATATTTTTATTCAAAAATTTGACCAATGTTTTGAAAATCACTCATACAACATTTTTTTTGTAGGATTTGTCATTTTCAGACTCTAGTCGCTTCCAAGTCCCATTAGGAGTACTTGCTCCAAATTTGAAGTAATTCGGACAAGTCTAGCTACCGGACTAATGTGCCTGAACTTTGTATGGGATTTTTCGACAATTTACATGGAGAAAGCCCACTAGCTCGCATTTTAGCCGCTAGGTGGCACTGCATGGGTCGTATATTATATTTATATTTCCTGGTTGTACAACATATTAACATGATTTAATCTGTTCCACAATATTCCACCACGTCACTCGGTCAGTTGCTGCTTGTCTCCAACCTCTCAGGTGCCCGATACTCGCCAGGTTCTGCTTCACTTGGCCCAGCCACCGGGAACGCTGTTCTCCTCTCCGTCTTGTACCTGCCGGATTGGAGGTAAAAACCAACTTGGTGGGGTTGTTGTCCGGCATCCTCACAACATGCCCCGTCCACCGTACCCTTCCAGCTTGAGCTACTTTCCGGATACTTGGCTCACCATAGAGTCGCGCAAGTTCGTGAAATGTATTTTTTTCACCTCGGAATGTCATTAAATGATCAGTTGCGTCAGGTATAGGTTATTAATAAGGTATATCCACAAACTAACGGACCTAACACAGTTACATATAGTAATATGTGTCTATTTATCTATATATTCAAACGGGCGATATGTATCTGAGTATTAGTTACTTCGGTTTATTCTTTAAAGTTCAGGCACTAATGTTAGTGAACGCATTGATTTTTAGTGATGTCAATATTGAGATAAAAGCGAAAATTTTAACGAATTGATGCTTTTTCAAAATAAATCTTTCAAGAACAAACCTAAGTTGTATAAATTCATTGGGAGAAACAGCCAAACAGTGCTTTTAAGGAACTGCTACCAACACATAGATATGTATATCGCTCGTACAAG
Source organism: Topomyia yanbarensis (assembly GCF_030247195.1). NCBI lineage: Eukaryota > Metazoa > Arthropoda > Insecta > Diptera > Culicidae > Topomyia > Topomyia yanbarensis. The sequence goes on along the minus strand of NC_080671.1, from coordinate 430,740,313 downwards.
CACATAGATAAATAGTGCCCTGAATTAAGTTACTCCAACTTAACCGTTACACAAGGTTGAGAAAGAAAAATATTTTTAAAATATTGAATAAAAAAATGTTTCTGGAAATGGTAGTACCCCCTTAAGAAAACTGAAGGTGCTAGCCGATTTATAGGTGTAATCAAACTTCATGAAACTCAGCTGAAGACACTTAATGACAAAAACATCAATGAGAGCCAAAAAATGCTTTTGTTCACCATTTTTCAGTTTGTGACCACGGTGCGGCGTCTCACCCGCACATGCGGCATCTCTCCCGCAATGACCTTTTTTTTGTAAAATGTTCATGGAAATTTGATGAATTTTTTTTCATTTCAAAAACCATTTCACAATATTTTAGAAACTTGTCGCAATTGATAAAAATGATTTCATCAATTATTGAATGGTTTACTTTGATGCAGGATCCATTTTTAAAAATGTGCGGCATCTCTCCCCAAATTACCCTAAACCGATTTTATAACACCCGACCGCAGTTCATGATTCATTCCCGCTAATTACTTGCACCGGGCCGCAAATCTTGAACAGTTTACGTTCGAAGCTCTCTGACAATGGAAGTAAACTGATTTAAGTCGATGGCCAGCCCATTTGGCTTCAAACGTAAAGTGAACCGAGTACGAAAACGGGTCTAGTATGCGAGTGCGGTATTATTTGTGTGTTACACCAGCCCGTCATGTCGGCCGAAGCCGCTGTCTGCTGGGAAAGAGGCAATTACGCCGAGCGTGTCGGTGCCGGAGCACCCGTCTACCTGGCAGCAGTGATCGAATCTCTTGTTGCCGAAGTATTGGGGCTGGCAGATAAAATTGCTCACCGGTGTGAACAGTGCCCAGGCTGAGTGCTGCCAAACTTCGCCTTTCTGTCGGAAACAACAAAAAACCGCCATTTTTAAGGGCGACTATTTTTTCGCATAAAGAATTCATTTGATTGTCTCCCTTTCTCTAATTAATCTACATTTTAATCACTTGACAAGATTTTTTACAATGCCACCCTAAATAGTAAAATGTCCATTGTCCAAAGATTCGTACAGTGAAATAATTTTTCATCCACCGGGCTTACTGTTTTGTATAAATAAGGATTTTAATTGCCGATGGGTGGAAAATAACATTCGTATGGAATATGAAAAAAGAATTTCAATTTTGGCAAATTTGTTTACCAAAAGAAATACTCTTTGGATGGGAGATTTATGTTCCTAATGGCCCTGGTTACTAGCACGGAGCTGCACAAACTAATCCACGGAGACGAATCCTAATAATCACCTTCTCTCCCGGTGTTGACATACAGTCTGCGGACATCTGACAAGATTAGTTGACTCGTTGCAGAAACCGACTAAACTCACAACTCTTTTTGTTCAAGATTTATGGCCCGGTGCATGAAATTTGCAGGAACCAATCACAAACAAGCTACGATGTGTGTATTTTGTCCAACTGTATGCTTCTTTCCACCCATCGGAAATGAAAAGGATGACGTCTGCTAGTAGCACTTAACGACACAAACTGATTCATCCAGCAGCCGTGTACAGCTCACAAATATTTCCTCCTCCGTATTGTACAGCCCTCCGTTCGCCTCAAGCAGCCAAATACGAATGATAATAGAAACAAATCTGTAGCGGACCTATATTTTTAACTTTTCATCATTTAAGTGTTCGGTTGGTGCATCATATTGACGGCTCTAACCGAGATGAGCTGAAAATTTTTACCACTTCCGAATAGTTTTCGAAACCTTTTGCAAAACACAGTTTTTTTTAATTATTAATGCATGTTACCCATACTCTAAAGTTTAAAACTACATTGCTGAACAGATTTTCGACAAAACGGCGAAGGAATTGATAAATTCCATGCAGTATAACAAAAGATATAAACGTTCCAAGGTTTTTCTTCGTAAATTTTGAAAAGGAGCCCCTATATTGAAAGGTAAGTCGTTAGTCACAACAAACACAAGCAAAGCGTTGTGACAGCGTCAGTCATAATAGCATTAATTGTTATAAATAATTTTAAATGCTTAATACTACAATATCTTACTATTTTATTTAGTTAAAGACACGAGTTTCACAAGTTAATAAGTTCTTTCATACATACACTACCGCCATTGTCATACACGTAGTCCAGACCTGATGAACAACTTTGCTGAAGACACGACCTTTGTAGACCATTAGACAGTCGATATTAAACAATTTCAAAATGCGCAACCTAATATCTATACTAGTGCTACGTAGTGACAGAATTTAGAACCAAACACACCACCATCACCACAGTATACGCCTTCTAAACAACTTTGCTAAAGGCATGAACATTCAAGGTCAAAGTCAAGTTAAAATATTCATGAATTCCGATGTACACAGGAGCCACACCATGGTAGAATTCCATATTAAACATATTGCTACCCACACGAACTTGGTTTTATAATTGACTTCACTAAAGATTGTACTGTTTCGATTTTGTTGGTTATTTTCGGCAAACGAATGCAATGAAATTGAAAGACAGATAGATATTCTAGAGCGAATCAGTTATAAACCTAGAACGGAAAACTATGACTAAGCAGGCTCATATGGACATGATCGAAAGGAAATATCGGCGGCGTCGGCGGTTAAACAGGATGATGAATTATGTTTTTTCAAAGACCGTACGATAGACTTAGGTGCAACGCCCAACTCCTACTTAGCAGAAGGCAAAGGATTCTTCACATTTCCATATGAGCCTGCCTAGTCCTAGTTTTCCGTTCTAAGTTTATAACTAATTCGCTCTTGAATACCTATCCGTCTTTCAATTTCATTGCTTTCGTTTCTCATAGTCTTAAATTTGCCGAAGATAGCCCACAAAATTGATACAAAGTCCAGTTTGACAAAAAAAAATACACCGTTTAACGCAAATTCATGAATTACGGAATATTTTCTATGAGAAAAGGATTTTTCACTCTAAACTTTTAAAATTACTTAATGGGATCGAAACAAGAACAAAACTATTTCAAAAAATTTAAGAACTAAATATGACACGTTATTAAGGTTCAAAGAACTTTCGGTGAGCATCTACACGAATTCAACGCTTGATAGTATGTGTCGAAAAAATGCGTTCAACTTTATCACCGGTTTATCCATATAAAGCATATATTAAACTCTAAAAGTAGAATATCAGTCGATTTATTACATTATCACGATTCAAGTCTTGCAAAATAGTTGGTGAAAACCAATTGACCGGGTGGAATGGTGCTTTTGAAAAAGTGGCGGTGATTTTTCGTCACACCACCACACTGTCCCGGGGCACGCAACGCAACTGCATAGTGAAAAAAACCGCAGCCAGTTTTTCAAAAGCACCATTCAGCTAAGCCGATGGTTTTTCCAGCTGCTATTTTGCATGATTTGAATC